>NW_020664418.1:19289959-19298655 GCF_002925995.2 Terrapene triunguis
ATTACTCATTTTATTCATGAGCACTTCTATTTATCCTCAGCTCTCAAGGAGTCAAGTAAATTTTAAAATTAGACTTATGTATAGTCTTAAAAATGTGCAAAGTTTAGTTCCTCTGAGTATTGATGTTAATTTAATTATTAAATTGTGTAGCAAGATTCTGAATACCTTCCAGAAAATGGTAACATAAGCAGTCAGTTCTTTCTGCCCACCCAGACATATCTGTCCCTCAGCTACCAGTCAGAACCAAGTGGCACTTTTTTTTTTTGGTATTTGTTTTTTAATAAATCAATTCCTCTTCTACTTTAAGGTCTCTGAGTCTAGCCCCTTCTTGTTAGAGATTATGTGTTCATTTAACTGGGAGCTATCTAGCATACATCATGAAAATGGTAAAACCTTAGAAGACAGACCTTTCAAGCTACACTTTCAGATGCTCACTTGTTAATTGGCCCTAAAGGGTACCAGTTCTGGTACTTAAGCTTTTTGTGGGCAAAATTATTTTAAATCTACTTGTAAGGCAGAACCAGTCTCCCTCACATCCCCTCTATACACCCCTTCTTCACTTCAAAGTTTGTCTCTTCACTTCCATTGTAATTATGGTAATGCATTTTAAGCCAGGTACTGTCTATTTCAGACACCAGATAAAATGAGGATGCAGTTTTTGAAAGCAGTGTGCCTAAAGCTAGATTAAAATAAAATAATAAATATGGAGATATACCTATTTCATAGAACTCGAAGGGACCTTGAAAGGTCATTGACTCCAGTCCCCTGCCTTCACTAGCAGGACCAAGTACTGTCCCTGACAGTTTTGGGGTTTTTTGGGGGTGGGGGAGGGTTGTTGTTGTTGTTTTTGTGCCCCAGATCCCTAAATGACCCCCCCTCAAGGATTGAACTCACAACCCTGGGTTTAGCAGGCCAATGCTCAAACCACTGAACTATCCCTCCCCCCCCACAAAACACATCGAGATCCCTAAGAAGCCAGCCATATTTTTCCTCAATTGTGAGCACGCAAATAGCTCTCATTGACATCTTTCAGTTGGGAGGCACCAACAGATCTCTAAGCAGCGATATAGAGTCTCAACCTTCATTTAAATGAATCTCTAGCTGATCTGTTTGTGAAGAAAGCATTCAAAAAATATTAAGTAATTGTCACTAAAGCAGCTATGTCAACATGACTAGGCCAAGAACCTGAACTAATAGCTCAGAAGATAGCTAACCGCCCCATTCACTTCTGTGGTGGTGAACTGAGAAGTCAATTATGATACTTCAAAGTGTCAACATTCACACACTGCTCAAACAGACTTACAGAAAGGGTCAAACCTGCTCCTGGCTGCAGTTTATTTTAGGCAGGACTAAGGTAATGTTATTTTCACTTGGGGTACTTCAAATTACAAACACAAAGTGGGAGCAAAGTAAGCCAAAGAGATTTCTCCTAATCCAGGCAATTCAAAGCCACATAGCAGAGAAACTTCTGCTCTACAGCAGCTGGTGGGCATTGTGATGCAGTTATTTTCATTTCTCCCTGACATTAAAACTCTTCGCTTTTGTTACTTCACTCACTTATAACCTGAGACTCACTCTGATTGTAACAAGAGTTGCCACAAAACAAGTCAAGAACAGAGGCCTGGAAAAAACACTAGCTGACAGTCTGACCCAGACTCTCAGTGTTGTTTAGTGCACAATATGATAGGTTCTAGTAGTGCACTTTATGTACCATGAATCCTCATTTTGAAGACTACAGCAGAAACAGGATCTGACACTCATCAGGTACTTGTTTTTCCAGTTCAAAAGTAGATAACCTTTGAAACAGACATTTGTTTTAATTGGTTTAATTATTTTTTTATTTCTACCACCACTCTGCAAAAGAGAGATAGCATCGCCTCAATCTACATTTTACTATAGCATCCAGGAAGAGACCTGACAATGGTAAGGAATTTAACACTAAAGTTTCCCCAACATTTAATACTTAAATTAATCTGATCATCAGGCTTACGCACCATAAATTACCATTCAGTGCAGCAGGCAGCTACAGTCACAGTCTGCCAATTCAAACACTGAGTAAGTAGTTAAGGCTTTACATAGTACAAAAAGCTAGTTCTAGTTATTTTCATGAAATATAACCTATTTACAACCTACGGCCAGTCTGATGTTCTCCCTTAACATGACTAATCTGGATAGGAACCAGTTACTCGTTAATCCAGTCAGTATGGTCATGATCAGTGTTTCTCAAACTTGGGATGCCACTTGTGTAGGGAAAGCCCCTAGCTGGCCGGGCCAGTTTGTTTACCTGCCCTGTCCGCAGGTCCGGCCTGGAGCAGCAAACCGTGGCCAGTGGGAGCCGCGATCGGCCGGACCTGCGGACAGGGCAGGTAAACAAACTGGCCTGGCCGGCTAGGGGCTTTCCCTACACAAGCGGCATCCCAAGTTGGGAAACACTGCTCATGATAATAAAAATAGGCTCTTAAATTCAGCAATTGTTGCTGGTATCTTGAGCAATAACTGAATTTCACTGCAAGGCTATTTAACAAAAGACATAAAAAGGCTCCTGGAAGTGCACATTATTTTCCCTTCCAAGTTCTGCTCCAAATGACCTGCTTAATTTATTTACTGTTAGTCATGACCAACAGTAACCCACATTCACCTGTTTTTTTTAATCCAAATCAGTTTTGAATGTCAACATTTTTAAAGCATTAATCTAATTAAACATTTGAGAGACTACTTTAACCTGGCACCATTTAAGCATCACTGAACACTCTCAAGAATTACCTCCTTTACTGAGAGTGTCCAGTACAAACTTGCCTACCCACCCTGTTGGCGTTCCATAACCCTGAACTTCAAGGAATAATTTTTACAATGAAAGCAAAGAATAGCCTCCATGCTATTCACTTCTAGGCAGTCATCAAGCGTACCAACTATTTCACGATCTAGTGGCAATTGATAGGTCCACTCCAACCTAGACCAAAATATCAGCTCTTTCGCCAAAAGCCATCTGATACAGAATTCCATTAGCTGCCTGCAGTATAGTAACACACTAAGTAAATAATCTCATTCTTCATAGACCGGTATTTATAATTTGCAGTATTATAGCCATGTTGGACCCAGGATACTAGAGAGACAAGGTGGGTGAGGTAATGTCTTTTATTGGACCAACTTCTGTTGGTGAAAGACAGGTTTTCAGCTTACTCAAGTCACCTGAAGAGCTGTATGTCTCACTCACCTTGTCTCTCCAGTACTTATAAAGAAATTTCATTCATACTGTTTTCCTCAATATTGCTGTTGATCAGCAAATGAAGCTACTATTTTTACTGTTAAGAAGTTATTTTGGTAAGTCTGAAACATGAATCATACAATTTTGAAATGCAGTTGCATATAAGTGTACTTGAGCCTAACCAATTATCACAAGTTCAAAAGACCTTAACATCTGCTAATTCACAAGGAAGACCCAACTAATTTACTGTCCTCTCCAAAAAACCCAAAACCCTCACTTGCACAGCAATCTCAAATATCTTTGTTTTCTTCTGTCATATAAAGGAACATCCACTGTCAACTTCCTGCTATTCATATCCCTTCTAAAAATCACTTAGGGCATGGCTATAATTGTATGCTCTCTAATGTAGCCAGTCTAAGCAGATGGGAGAGAGCTCTCCCGTTGGTTTAACTACTCCAGCCCCAGTGAGTGGCAGGAGCTCTCCTGCAAACATAGTGCTGTCCACACCGGCTTTATATCAGTGTAACTTATGTCACTGCAGGGGGTGATTTATTCCCACCCTAAGCAACTTAAATTATGCCGACATAAGCTGTAGTGTAGACATAGCCTTAGTTCCCACAGAACAAATGCATAACTATCTAAACCCCAGTGTCCCCAAAGTTCCCTTATTTTGCTTTTTTGAAGCTTTAACTCTAGAAGCAAATAAATACCTTATGAAGTCTAGAGGACAAATTCTACTTACCAGATATGGCAACTCTAGAAATCTCTTTTCTGTTGGGTCAAGCTAGACTTTAGACTTTCATTTGAAAAAAGTAGTAGTAAACTCCCGATGGCCTTCAAAAACAACCTAGATGTACAGCCAAAACCAGTAGGTGGGCTCCACTAATGCAGCAGGACACTGGTACCTGAGCATTACCAGATATTATATCAACTGAATCAATTACATTTTAGGTAAGTCTCTAAGTGGTATCTCACTAAGCTTTCTGAACACTGTTAGGTTCTTGAACAGTGGCAAGATAGCAGTTGAAAAGAGCCTTAAGTTAAGTTTGGAGTCCACTTAATTATTATTTGATGCAAAATCAAAAACAAAAAAGTGAAGGCCAACTCTATTAACAAGCTTGCCTTGATTCTACTTTCCAATTAGTTTTACTTTTATCTGAGTTTGCAGTAGCATTCAACTTCTATCTATGCTACTTATCTGGCCATTACTGAGTATTTGAGCACCTAAATCTCTGATGTATTTATCCTTACAACACCACTGTGAGGTAGGGAACTACTATTATCCCCATTTTAATGATGGGGAACTGAGAAACAAAGCACATAAGTGAAGTATCCAAGGTCACAGAGTAAGTGTGTCTGATCAGGGATTTGAACCTGAGTGTTTCAAGGCCTGAGTTAATACCTTAACCACTGGTCCACCCTTCTTGTAATTTCTGAATTCAAGGTAATTTTAGACTAATATGTAGGTTTAAAAAACTGAAAGTCCATCTAAGTAGCAAATACTGCAGATCTTCAGTTTTACAAAGCTGTAAGGACTTTGCTAGAGTTGGGGGGGGGGAAGTGGGGATGTCACGACTGCATGAGATTTTGTCATTTGCCCTTTTATCCACGTCTTCCTCCTCTTTGGTTTGGGGAAACTCTCCCTAACAGCTCTGAGTAACTTTTCACGCTGTGCTGTCTGCAGTCCTCCATGTTCCTCCCTCCCCCTAGCAGGCTGGAGTTTACTTTACTACTCATGGCTCATGAATGGGAGCTACAGAAAGCTGAGCAGCACAAGAAAGGATGGCTGTCCCTCAGCAGGCACGTAGCAAGACAGAATAAGTGCTCCAAGGCACCTGTGTAGCAGGTATGTGTTTCATGTACCAGTCCAAGGACTGTATCTGTTTTAAGATGGTAGCTTGAGGCCTCAATCAAAACCAGGGCTGCTTTGTGCTGGCTGCCCTACAAACTGAATGACAATGGTTGCTTTCCCTTAGGAGTCACAGACAACAATCTTAAATGATTTAAGAAAGCTTATCTTTAGAGCTTCAACATTCAAGACCTAGGGCCACGCTTTGTCAGACACGCTCATTAAAATCAGCACCCTGTCAGGATGTATGGGTGTTATGTAACTAAATACCACGTCCTGAAGCACAGGAGTGGCAGGCAAGGTGCAAACAGAGGGAATATGAAACAAATCACTTATAATCCTCTGTATTGGTGATTTTGCCTAAAGAGGTAATCGTTAAGAACTTCTAGGCAAGTCTTAAGAAATCAGCCATACGTACAGACTTGATGACAGATTTTGACTTTTACCTGAATATGAGCTTATACTTAAGTTAAGCGTTAGTTACCTGACAAGACCACAGCTCACTTAGCATATGTCTAGGTTGCAGTGGTGTTACATCAATAGCTAGGATCTTGAACTCTCAGCTATGAGCAAAGGCCTTTTAGTTCATCTTTAAATTCCAGTATTTAAGTACACCTCTACCCCGATATAACGTGACCCAATATAACACGAATTCGGATATAACGCGGTAAAGCAGCACTCCAGGGGGGTGGGGCTGCGCGCTCTGGCAGATCAAATCAAGTTCAATATAACACGGTTTCACCTATAACATGGTAAGATTTTTTTTGGCTCCCGAGGACAGCGTTATATCGAGGTAGAGGTGTATTGCACTCCTCCTTTCAACATGCTGGCACTGTGTGCTTTAGACTTAAGAGCCAACCTTCACATTTACTTCCAAATAAACTATTGTACCATTTTACAGATGACCTGAGATTTGCCCATCAAGTTCTCAGCTACTGTTTCTATTTCACACTCTGTCCCAAGAGTTTAATTTTTAGTCACCAATTCATTTACCTGGAACAAGAAATGGAAACAAGCTTAACTTTCCTTTTCAGGACTCAGCAGTCACCAAGGTAACACAAGAACTAACCAAGATTAGGATCCTATTGTGCCAGGGGCTGTACAAACACAGAAAGAGTTCTTCTTGCTGAGGTTAGAAAGAATTCCGCAAGCTATCTGAATAGACAAAAACAGACTAAGGATAGGAGGGGAACAAGTCAAGTGATTTTTTTTACTCTGCAGTCAATGGCAGAGTCAGAAATAGAAGCTAGATCTCACCAGTCTGAGTCCAGTGCCACAGGACCATGCTACTTTACCCTAAATGCTCACGTAAGCTATGCCTTGTGCTGAAAGAACCCATCATCCACTTTATGTTGTGTATTTGAAAGCTGCCTTCGCTTATCGTAAACTGCAAACAATATTTTGCTTCTGAAGAAGGGACTACTAGTGAGGAGGAGCAAAGTAGGTTCATGACACTTGCGAAAACAAAAAGACATCAAGTTAAAGCCATCCCTAACTTCACCATATTGGCAGCTGTGCAGGCTCTCTGGTCACGTCTCTCTCTAGGTGAAAGATCAGAGTGATCTGGGGGCCCAAGTCTAAAAGCAAGACAATATTCCTCTGTGCCCCCTTCCCTCATCGAATACTATGGGGTGCAGTGAAACATACCCAAGTGTGAGAAGGAGATGCTATTTTGGCAATGAATGGACTTGAGCAAATAAGCACATTAACCTGTGTGCACAGGCATGCAGCAGTTGCTGAATTTTCTGTTACTCAGGTGACACGCTGTGTAACTTTTCATAGATTCCAAGGCCGGAAGGGACCATTGTGATGATCTAGTCTAAACTCCGGTATAATAGGGGGGGAGGGATAGCTCAGTGGTTTGAGCATTGGCCTGCTAAACCCAGGGTTGTGAGTTCAATCCTTGAGGGGGCCACTTAGGGATCTGGGGCAAAATCAGTACTTGGTCCTGCTAGTGAAGGCAGGGGGCTGGACTCGATGACCCTTCAAGGTCCCTTCCAGTTCTAGGAGATGGTATATCTCCATTAATTTAATTTAATAATACAGGCCATAGAACTTCCCCAAAATAATCCTTAGAGCATAACGTTTAGAAAAAAAATCCCATCTTGATTTATAAATTGTCAGTGATGGAGAATCTACCACCACCCTTGGTAAATTGCTCCAGTGGTTAATTACCCTCACTCTTAAACATTTACACCTTGTTCACAGTCTGAATTTACCTAGTTTCAACTTCCAGCCATTGGATCATGTTATACCTTCCTCTACTAGACCGAAGAGACCATTATCCAATACTTGTTCCCTAGGCAGGTACTTACAGACTGTAATCAAGTCACTGCTTAGCCTTCTCTTGGGTAAGATCAATAGATTGAGGTCCTTGAGTTTATCACCGTAATGCATGTTTTCCAATCCATAATTCTCATGGCTCTTCTGTGAACCCTCTTCCATTTTTCATTATCCTTCTTGAATTGTGGACACCGGACACCACATTCCAGCAGCAATCACAGCAGTGCCAAATATAGAGTTAAAATAACTTCTCTGCTCCTACTGAAGATTCCTCTGTTATGCATACAAGGATCACTTTAGCTCTTCTGGCCACAGCGCTGCACTGGAAGCTCACATTCAGCTGGTTATCCACCACAACCCCTGATCTTTTTCCGAGTCATTGCCTAACTGTGAAACCAAAACCGGACAAGTACTGCCTGGATAGTCAAGCCTGCCTACCCACTGTCTGCAAGTGATTCAGGCAGCGGGTCCATCATCTGAGCAGACAGGTCTGTTAGTTAAGGGTGCACAGGAGCATTTGGTATTGCACCGGAAAGGCCAAAAACAGTAGTACAGCTGCTGCACTAGTGCATGTCATATAATGGTGGGCAAGGGCAGGGGAGAATACAACTGGAATGCTTGTGCATCACGACAAGCTCGTGTGGGTACTAGAATTGAGGAAGGACACTCAAAGCTGCAATATTTAAGCGCTCTAGTGCAGACAAGCTGCAGTTACCAGCTCAGGGTCCTAGAAAGCAGTTTACTGGAAGCCTTAAACAAGAATGCAATACTGCCAAAAAGCTACACTCTAGTAGTACATACGCTACACAGCTGCACTTAACATCCTGAGTAGTACGTTCCCAGCTGACATTTCAAGCATGCACTCTTCTATGTAAAAGAGCTCTTAAAAGCCAGAGTTGAAAAGTTTCTAACTGGAGTTGGCTTCAACAAAAGGCCATACTTATTTACTGCCTCACAGACATCGGATGGATTAGTCAGCAAGCGATATGAAGATAGTACTTGGTTTGCATACAGTGAGGGTTATGTCAGGTAGCACTCCATTTTTTTCTAGAGCTATGCTTGCTATGGAGATCCCACTTACAACACCACGCACAGTTCTGAACACCTCAGTATATAGCGTAGTCTTATCAGGTGAAATTCAAATGAGATGGTTAGATTTCATCAACAGGCAGAAACTTGAGCTTTTTTGTTGTTACTGGCACCACCCAAACTAAAATACTAGTCTGGGAAAAAGCAAACTGAACCATGAAGTTCCATTAAAAGTAGCAAGACACTAAGTAGAGTGAATCCTCAAAACACAGAAAGAGACACGTACTGTCTAAAGCAGGGGTAGGCAACCTATGGCACACGTGCCGAAGG
>NW_020664418.1:19299055-19317589 GCF_002925995.2 Terrapene triunguis
GTAAATAATTCTCAATTCCACTGTCTTTTTTCCCCACTTTGTTTTCCACGATTTTGATTCAGTAAACTAACAACCTATTTCACCAACACAACTGACACAGAAATCCAGGTCTTTGGTGTTGAATGGTGGAAAGAAAGAATGGAATTTAAGGTTGCGTTTTCATCCACTTTTCATCTTTTGAACCCAATCACCCTTGTAATTGTGTTAAGTCACGTTGGCTGTTTCACTGAAAGGTTCCATAGCTTCTAATTTTTACTGATCTTGTGCCATTCTAGTTCTAGCTAGTCAAGTTTCCTTTTTACTCCAACAGTATCGAACCTGTAGCCTGTAAAGTCTCTGAAACTTCCTTAAATACCTTAGCATCACTCTACAAAGTCCCCAGCTGTACAATCTGAGCACCATTTTGAGATTTAAGTCAACTTCGTGCTCAAGCAGCATTTCAACTATTATAGTAGCTGGACTCAAATATAGAAGACAGTCTTCAAGAGCGGCACAGTATGTCACTGTTAAGCTGGGACATCCATTCTCCCTCTTCAGCTGACCAGGAAAGTTATGGTTTTCTGAGAAATTGTAACTTCTACAGAATGATTTAGGATTGTAGAAGCATGCTAGACACCTGTATGTGAGAAATTAGTTTTGATTGCATCTTTCATTTTATTCTTGTTATCAGCCTCACGTGCCGGAGAGCTCCCTCTCATATTTGGATGGCATCTTCAGTCACTTGAACTCTGATTCTCCATTTCAGAAGGGAACCAATAATAGCATTAAGTAGAAATGCATTTTTCCTGTATAGATAGTTGCAGCCTTTATTGAGTCAGTTCCATTGTTTGACCAGTTTGACTTTGAGAAAAATCATAACTTCAAAGATCTGGTCTTCCTTTAACTGCTCATTATCTTAACAAGTGGCATTGTACCCTCTTCAGTCATGTCACCAGGATGGACAAAAGACACCCCAGCACGCCATGCTCTCTATCAACAAGCAAAGCGGTGCATGGCCTGACCCTACCTGGCACCACCTGCAGGGTCACGCCAAGGATTCATGAATTCACATTGAGCCAGATCTGGGAACATCACTACACGATGCCTGGTGTGACGCCATTAACAGTGGACACTCTGACTGGCACAACCAGTCCTCAGTAGATTATGCATGTTTGATTATGATGACTTGTAGCATAGGTATGTTTACTTCCTTAGTTTATCCTCTCTTCAACTGCAGAAGGTAATAGTGGATCTGCCTATTTAAGTCAGGCTAAAGGAATACATGCAGGAGTCAGTGACACAAAGGGGGAGGGATAGCTCAGTGGTTTGAGCATTGGCCTGCTAAACCCAGGTTTGTGAGTTCAGTCCTTGAGCGGGCCACTTGGGGATCTGGGGCAAAATCAGTACTTGGTCCTGCTAGTGAAGGCAGGGGGCTGGACTCAATGACCTTTCAAGGTCCCTTCCAGTTATAGGAGATGGATATCTCCATATTATAAAAAAATATAAAAAAAAGGAAGACAGGTCATTTTGTACTGCACTGAATTATATATTAACATAAAAGTCTGCAACTTTAAGTTGCTCATGAAATAGTCACATTTGGCTTTACAATTTTTGGGGTAGCAAATGCAAACAGGTGACTCCTGAATTTTTATGTTTAAAAGCGCTAAATGTTTGTAACAAGGAAAAAAGTGACAGTTGCAGCTTCTTTTGGACATGGTCTTGTCTTCCATTTCAATATACACTTCTTTTCACTGGTATATTTAACCATGAAGAATCTAAACTAACTGATTTTCCCACACTTTGGAATAAGCAAAAATCATGTATTTTACTGCTTGTTTCTTGGTGGCGTTTACACTTTCATTAGGTTTTCATTTCTATCCACTTAATAGCTTGTTTCCTACCACTTCTTTCAATTTCAGGTACATTCAGTCAGATAAGTTCACATGTATGTTGGGTAAAACTCAATAAGCATCAAGCCTTGCTACACCAAGATCTTCCCAAACCACATCCTTCCTGTTTTGCCTAGTCCCTGCTGATGGACTATGTCCCACTTCTTCGGCCTGAAGGCTCTCGTCACACACTGGCTTGAGTCTGCACCCAATTAATGCAGCACTCCTTCCCACACACTATGCCAGTGAATTAATGTTATTCCCACACAGAGCCATCTGGTGTGACAGGAAGGCAGGGGTTCCCCATCTTTCTGTTGTGATCCCCAGCACACGATACAGGAGCAGAGAAGTTACAGCCAGCCTGAAGTTAAGCAACAGCTGCTTCCTACACCCCAATGCTGGATTAGTTTAATTACACTGGCTCTTTAAAACAAAAATAAGGACACTATTTACAGACAGGCTTTGACTAGCCAGTCCTTGCCGTCCATGCCCCCTGGTGAGAGACTACCTGGGGCCTCTTCCAGATGCTGCAAACAGTGAGTATGTTTGATTTCTTGTTAGGGCCAGCAGTTGCTAGTACGATGCCTTCAGCTCTTCTACATCCAGCCTTTTATTCCAGTCCCAGCACCTGTGCAGGAGATGCAGCTTGCAATCATGGTCCTGATCACAAAACATCCCCCTTCTTTTGAAATCATGTCCTCACTGGCCACAATCTTGATGCCTGCAAATGCCTCTTGCATCTGATTCAGTTTATCTTTAAACACTTCAGCGTAAGTCAATTTCCACATGCCCACGTACCCAACATCATTTGTCAGAAGGGATGACAAAATTCCCCTACCTTGTTATTCTAGAACCCATTAACATTTAAGAGTGAATGCTTGTGCGCTGGTATCTCAGGTAGCATATCCTCAACTTCTTTTCAGTGTTCCATTCAGCATTTTTGCATCAATTCATATTAACGGATGGCTACTTTGACGGCTGACCCACTCACCACTGCTAATTCTGACAGCTGTAAGAAACTCATCAAGCTTGTTACTTGCTTCTGGTTTCAGAGTAGCAACCGTGTTAGTCTGTATCTGCAAAAAGAACAGGAGTACTTGTGGCACCTTAGAGACTAACAAATTTATTTGAGCATAAGCTTTCGTGGGCTACAGCCCACTTCATCAGATGCATAGAATGTTAGTCTCTAAGGGTATGTCTACACTACGAAATTAGGTCGAATTTATAGAAATCGATGTTATACAGTCGATTGTGTGTGTCCCCACTTAAGACCATTAACTCGGCGGAGTGCGTCCACAGTACCAAGGCTAGCGTTGACTTTCAGAGCGTGGCACTGTGGGTAGCTATCCCACAGTGACCCTATGAAAGGCTTCATGAAAATTTTCCCCCGCCCCTAACAAAAATGTTAATTTATCAGAGCAGCTGAAAGGGTAAGGAACCCGGGACTATAACTGAGAGAGAGCTTCCATATTATTTAACTCATAATTGATATAATTCAAAGTAAAGTTTCACAGCGCCGTCTGTTCTAAGACTAAAAATGCAGGAGGGGAGTCAGAAAAAGGAACAGTGACCTGTTTCTGCCGGGTTTCGAACCAGTGACATTTCGTGTGTTAGGTGAACGTGATCACCACTATACTACAGGGCTTTCATGTGTTAGGTGAATGTGATAACCACTACACTACGGGGCTTCTCTTTTTTTGCCACAGACTTTGCCGAATGCACAGGAATGTTTTCTCTAGCTACAGAAGCTACCTAATGCAAAGTCTATATCTATGGCCTTCCTGCTCACAAAGCGGTCATGCCCCCGCCCAAGGCTGACACAGCGACCTGGCTCGGGCAGGATCGCTAGCGAGGCATGATACTTTTGCCATTAAGCAAACACAGCAATTCTTTCCTGGCCTCTGCCACTGAATGCCTCCATGCATTACGCTGTGCCCTATTAGTGCGGGAGGACTGCATGAGCTCGGAAAACAGGTCATCGCGAGTACATTTTTTTCGCCTTCTAATCTGCGATAACCTCAAGGACGGAGATGATAGGGGGAACATTGACACATTCTGGGGAGGACTGCATAGTCACCTGTGCTGCTGAGTTCGCCACGCTGGCCAAACAGGAAATGAAATTCAAAAGTTCCCAGGGCTTTTCCTGTGTACCTGCAGAGCGGTCACAATGGAGCACTCTGGGATAGCTCCTGGAGGCCAATACCGTCAAATTGCATCCACACTACCCCAAATTCGACCCAGCGATGTCGATTTCAGCGCTAATCCCTTCGTCAGGGAAGGAGTACAGAAATCAATTTTAAGAGCCCTTTAAGTCGAAAAAAACGGCTTCGTCATGTGGACGGGTGCAGGGTTAAATCGATGTAATGCTGCTAAATTTGACCTAAACTCGTAGTGTAGACCAGAGCTAAGGTGCCACAAGTATGCCTGTTCTTTTTACTTGCTTCAATGGCTCCACCAGGACTGACAAAACTCAACATTTGGACATTTCATGGGAAGTACCTGGGGATCATCTCTAACCTGAGCTTGCCCTCTAGGTATCCGTTTTTAAGTACACCTTACTACTCTGTGGCAACACTGGACAAAGCCCATGTTGCCCACTCCAATTTGTTTGCTCTCCTGGTACTGTAGGGTAATGAAAGCCATCATTTGTCCTGCCCAACAAAGAAAAACATTGCCCTGTCTCACCAACTGGGCACCAAAGTCCAAACAGTTACCTCTTTGCATGGGTTTTAGTCCACTTGCATTGACCCACTAGCCTGAGTGATTTTATTGTATTTAGCCAACACTTGGTCCCATTTCTCCAGTCCAGTATTGCTGGTTTTAAAACTTGCTGGATTACTTTGCAGCTGGCTGTGCAATCCAGCTGGAATCAAGTTGTTTTTTGGCTTTATATATGAAGTTGCAAACACAGCAGTTAAATCAGCTATATGTATGTTGAGAGTTCTTAGCTTGTCTTCTGAGGTCACCACATCCTTTGCCATTGCATGCATTCTCTCTCTTGGGGTAGCTTCAGCATGGATACAAAGTGGCCATTTCCCACACCTTTATGCATAGGTTGGGCATTTTCCTCCTCCTTTTAGTGCTGGCTTTCCACAATACACACTGGGTCAGGATGTCCGCATTCTCCATTGATCTGTTCTTCCTCCTAGATTCCTTTGGCCTGACCCCATATTCTTGTTCGGCACTAGTGGCTGCTTCTCTTGATCCTTTCCTTTGACAGTTCAATTCTCCCTTACAAACTGGAGACATTTCTCTGCCCGGGAGAAAATCAAGGCAATTATTTCCTTAGGTTGGAATGTATCTCACAAACAATCCTGGCTGACTGGGAAGTCTTATTGCAAAAATTACATGTGTGCCACACTTCAGGGTAGTAACTTAAATTGCTATTCTTCCTCCTGCTTCTTGGTTTCATATAAAAACACCTGCCTAGCTGCAGGTTGATTCTGTCTGGGATCACAACAGTGCAACACGTTGAATAGGTCTCCAGCATTTCATGTATTATTCCTACAAGAAGTCTTATTTGTCTTGTCCTTTAACCTCACAAATTAGACTGTATCACACTATTTTTTTCCCTTTTCCTCACCCCAGGATCATCTCTGATGCAGACTCATTTCTCACCTCCACTGCTACCACATGCTAGGCCAACTATTCCTATAACTAAAACAACTATTTATTGGGTCAGTTAGAACAGAATTTCAAATAGCCAGTCCTGCCATCAATAACCTTAAGACTAGTTAAAGTTTTCATCCATTCAGATTGATGCTAAAAAGGCTTCAGTGTCAAAATGTCAGAGTTTTCAAATTTATTTTATGCTCACACAACACTCAAATGTTATGTGAAACAGTTAAATTCCAGAATAGCGAAATGCCGTTGAGTCCAGAAAGACCCACTGTTTTGAGAAACAGCAGGCTTTTCTAACAATCTTTATATAAGATATACACAATAAATATAGCCAGGCCAAACTAAGAGCCAAGGGAGATGGAAAAACAGGATTTATTTATATATATTTTTGTGTTGGGTTTTTTTTTTTTGAAAGGTGCGATGTAGACAATTTTCAAGTAGAAGTATCAATGAGGCCTTTTTGCAGTGGGAGACAATTCTACCATGTAAGGTGCTAATCCCGTTAGTCCAGTCCTGTTAACAAATCACTAAATGCTAATGATATATACACCTCTACCCCGATATAACGCTGTCCTCGGGAGTCAAAAAATCTTACTGCGTTATAGGTGAAACCGTGTTATATCGAAGTTGCTTTGATCTGCCGGAGTGCGCAGCCCCGCCCCCCCCGGAGCGCTGCTTTACCGCGTTATACCCAAATTCATGTTATATCGGGTCATGTTATATCAGCGTAGAGGTGTAGTTGGAACTAGTGCCTACTCCACAACTGATAAAAATATAAGTTATCCTTGCATTGGCCAAGAAGTGAAGTGACCCAGATAGTACCACTCATTTATTTCTTTAATTGTTATTCAAGATGATTTAGTACCTTGAACATTTTTCTTCCCCCTCTTCCCAAAGGTGAGAAGTCATCTTTTTAAAAGAAAGAGCAAGTCTCAACCATACAAAAGCTGTCAGATATTAAAGCACAAAACTCTGTCTTTGTGTCCTAAGTTCTGACACTTTTTTCCCCCAGTGCACACGTACAGAAAGATAATGGCTTTGAATACAAAAGAGAGTGTAGGTTGTTTAATTTCAAGTACCAACCTGACCTCAGCTTGGCAGAAACAGGGCTGTTGCCAAGTAAAAGGACAGACTTAACTGAGAAATTAGCACCACGGTATTGCAAAGGTATTTTAAGATGACTATATTGTACATTAACCATCACGTAGCAAATTCAGGCACTCAATTTTCTAGTTTTATCAGGATGCTTTGGTAAAACTTTGAGAACTGAGGGGATGGATCTCTGGAGATGGAATCCCAATTTATGGGTTTGGCTGGAAAACAATGAGAATTTACCAGCTTCCCAGATTAATTCAAGTTCAATTCTAAGATAAGCATGTGTACACCACGCTCAGGGAAATGGTTTCCTGACACCACCATGAAGCAAGATTCCCAGTGCTGGCACAGCTTTACTGAATACTCTGAAAACTAAAAATTCCATATTCACACTTCAGCACCAAGTATTGTGGGTTACCAGTCACGGTTTCAGAGCTAGCTGCACTCTTCTGATCTCTGAATGCACCCCCTCAGATGATAGGCTTGTTTCCTTCACCTGTCCTGGGGTGGAGTCTCACAATTCCCTACATTTAGTCTGGGCCCAGGGTCATTTTAACGTATGTATCAACCATGCTGACCCAGCTGAACCCTGTCAGATCTGTTACCTGCAAGTCTTCCCTTCAGGAGCTGCGATTAGTGGTTTATTCAGTGATCAGATGCCCTTGTCACAAATAAATATATAGTTTTATTTAATATCAACAGTGGGAACAAAGCATGAGAGAAAGGGGATATAAATACAATAAAAAAATCTATGCATATCAATCTTACGTAAAGGTTTACATAGGTTTAGCTCATCCCAGACACCCCAACTTCTGGGGACTACCCCGTAGTGTCTGCCTCCCTCTTCCCCCTCATCTCCAGGGACTTTTTATACACTCCTAAATTCTTGGTTCTTTTCCTCACATGGATTCCCACTCCCATGTTTACAAGCCAGACTGTTGAAATCAGCACAGTCAGAGGTGAATCTTCAAACGCCAGGTGACACCTGCATTGTCCTTTAATTATGGGTAAATGGGGCTATCTGATGCTATTGTTCCCTCTCCTGCTATGTGCAGGTAACGCCTACTCGATTTAACCCTTTGTAATACTACAGCAAACACCACAACAAAAATCAAACTGTTTGAACCTGTAATATGCAACTCCCACGTCCTCCATAATCACTCCTCCATTCTATTTGCTATTTTCTACTTTATCAGCATCCAATAGTCTGCAAATAGTAAGGAAGGACTCGCTAGTAAATATGCAAACCAAACCTCTGACAGTGAACATGAAGCAAGCCTTTGATGTTCTAAAGTTGGGTATAGTATTTTACACACACTTTCTTGTCTCTACCTTTTCTCGTTATGCCTTGGTGGAGCAGCAGCATCTGAAAGCCAAAGCCTTTTCTAGCCAGATACCTAGGCCAGTTTTACAAACTCAAGATGCCAAAAAAACTGGATGTTTAATTGAAATTTCTGAGGCCGACCTATTACTAATATGTAGGCATTACTTTAGATACCACATTAAGTCATATAATGCTGACAATACAGGTTGGAATAATGCATCAGTAGCAGAATGCCACGGAAATGAATGGAGTTGGATGCCTGCACTGCTGTCTAGCTCGAATGACTAATTCACCACTGGCAGCTTTGGAACCTGCCCATGCCCAGCCCTCACATTTGTACAGAAAAAAAACAAACATACATTATATAAATCCAGTTCTGAAAGCCATGAACACCCTTGCTTCAATGGGTCAGGACCCTTCCAGATTTGGTACCTAACAGGGGAGGAAAAAGCTTTCACAAGCAGAGTTTTTAAGTCACCATAAAGCTTATCCTGTTCAAGCTACATCACATGATTTCAACAATAGCTAGAGATCTTTCAAGCCATAAAAACCTTGAGACTTGTTTAGAATAAAACACAGCTAGGTGCTATCACAGCTGTATTTTAACTGCAGGTGATTTTTCTAATTTAAATAGAATTCAGCAGTTTGATTAGCTGGCAACTGATAAAAGAAATCCAACTGCATAACCAATGAGCTCAGAGTTGAACTACTTAATCCTTGGCAGCTTACAGTGATCACTCCAGAAGGTACATTTATTTCCACCCCCACCTCTATTATCTTATGATCCCCGCTAATTTAACCACCAGTGCAAAAAATCTTTAGTCACTACTACCGTGTTCTGGCAACATTTCAAATAGATTCAAATTAGAGTTTACTGCATTCCATTACATATCATGTAACAGATGATGTTATTTTAACACTATGCAGGTCAGCTATTCAGCAATACTCAAACTTAAGCACTACAGTTAATACTGACAGGTTTCAGAGTGGTCGCCATGTTAGTCTGTATCAGCAAAAAGAACAAGGAGTACTTGTGGCACCTTAGAGACTAACAAAAGCTTATGCCCAAATAAATTTGTCTCTAAAGTGCCACAACTACTCCTCGTTCTTTTTACAGTTAATACTGTAAAGTCACTAGAAGTGCTATTCTGAGGTTCCATATTTGCTGTAAAGTTTGAGATACAAAACTTGTAAACTGAGCTAGTTTGTCTCTGACAACCCTGCAAACTCAGCCCAGGGAGTAGAAGTCAAACAGCATTCAATCTCGATCCGGGATCCAAATATATTATAATCTGATTTAAATTCCACAGTTCTGCTGCTGATGCACAGGCAACAAGAGAACCCAACATAATCCTGTAGCTTTGCAGCAACTAGTGAGTAAAAAGTCAAAAATATCACAGCACTGAGTTCATATAGGATGTAGATCACAGGAGTAATAATATTTATCCAGCTATTTTCACTCTAATTTGTTTTTTAAACAAACCAACTTGTCTATACTTAACTTTCATTTGCTAGAGTTAAAAATTAGACTCATTTATGCTAACTACATGGCAGTTATTTGTTATCTCAAACAGAATCAACATATGGAAATTTTCCATGTGCTAGATTTGTATATGATATTATGACTAATACTGGCAGCTTTCATCAATATTGGCATGCAGTACACGGCCCTACAAATGAGAATAAATTAGCATGCAGGAGATGTGGTGTTTCACATCATACCTGCAAACAATCTGAGTTTTTTTTTCCAGTATGAGAAAGTGTTTGGAAGATTCCCACCATGCACACTTAGGTTTTCTTTCCCTGCTCATGCAGAACCTCTTACACAGCATGAACTAATGTTTGTTAGAAGCATACTTTCAAACTTAGAGCACAGTCTCTGGCATGAAAGGAACATGGATGAAACTTGGCTCCCAAAGTAAGTTTGACAAAGTACATTTTTACAAGACTTGGAAAGGAAGTGAGCAATTGTTTAATTTTTTGGATTTTTTTTTTAAATCAGTGAACGTTATCTTGTTATTTAAAGCCAGGCATTGCAGAATTGGTTTAGTGCAAAAGACTAAGTGAAATGGACAATAAACAAGTGAATGTGATCCGTCTAGAGTTAATGAAGAGCAAAAAACCCTGCAAAGGATGTAAATAACCTAAGATAATGTTAAAAACAATCACCAGTGTTTATTGTTAAAATTGCAAATATCCTGTTACACCAACTGCTTGCAGAGGTCAATTTGCTGCTATGAAACTACCCTACGTTGTACTAGGGGGCATCTTGCAATCACAACATAAAGGCATGAATATGCAGCAAGCAAACAGATGCACCTTTTAGGGTCATTTCAAAGGAAGAAGGGCACGGGAAACCCTAGCCCCACGGAAGGTGTAAATAATCCCACCTCAGCAGCAACACAAGTACAATCGATGCACTCGACCCACGCTGGGAGACCAAGATCTTCACACCTTGTGAAGACAGATGCTCGCCCCCTGGGGCAGAACAGTCCCCGGAACTACCAACAGCTTTTCTGGGGGCCCGATGGAAAAAGCCGCTCGTCTTTTCACACGCTGCCAGCCCATCCCCCAGGCTCCGCCAGCCTCCCACGCCCCCTTCCCTTGAATCTGCCCTGTCTTCCTGCCAGAGGAAGAGAGTTGGGAGAGCCCGCAGCTCTCCCCACCCGAGCGCAGGGTCCATCCCTCGCCTGCTGGGCGAGCCTGCGTCTCTCCCACAACCTGCGAACTAGCCCCGCTGCCGAACCCCAGCCCCGCGCCCCTCTCAGCAATAAAAGGAGAGAGAGAGAAATGATCGTCCTTGAGAGGTCGGCGCTCGCTGCCTTGTAACGCGCATGGGAAGCTCTTATCTTCAGTGCAATCTCTCACCCTCTGTGCGCATCAGCCACCGCCCGCCTCCCAGGCCCCCCCACCACATCCGAAGTTGTCTCTTCTGGACACACGTACGGGAGGCAAGGAATGACGGTGGTGTGTAAACCCCCCTACCCAGCCGCACACCCCCACCCGCTTTACTGCTGCTCAATGCATGCAACGTGGGCTGGTCTAATAAAATCTCAGAGTCACAAAAATATGGCTCCCTCCCCCCAGCCTCTTCCCCCCCCCCCCCCCCCCGGACCTGGGGCCCCAGAGTTAAATTACAGGACGCAACGGATTGCTCCACACCGAGCTCGCTCCGGCTGATGCAGGAGGGAAATAAGCAAAGCAGCCCCTCTTGCATCTTTTCCCCGGTCTCCTCTCGTGCTAGTCTGCATTGCTTTCGCGTGCAGCAGCCTGCTCCGGTGTAGGGGGTGTGGTGGGGGAATGTAAGCGGGGCAGGGGAAGAGCCTTACTCCACGTTTAAAACTGCTTTTATTACAGCTCCCTGGGTCTCCTCCATTCTGCAGCCAGCCTCCAGTGAGCAGGGCAGCGTTTCGGTGTGGATTAGATTGTGCTGGAATGAAGCTAGCTATCAACAAGCGTTAACACGCTCCAGTTCCAGCAGCCAGATCTGGAACGGTCACTCCATGCATCTGGTCTGCTTTTTGCAAAAGCCCAATCACCGGAAAAGGGATCAGGGGCGAAAGCTGAGCCGAGCCAGCCTTGAGCTTCCAGACAAGAGTCCTCTACCAGGTTCAAGAAAATCCACCCGTCTCCTTGCGAGGCTGAGTGCAATGCAATAGCTACATGCAAAAGACAGGTGGAGGTTCATTCCCCTGCAGATCTAGCGCTCCCTTTGCACGGCCAGGCTTCGCACTGGCTTTCTGCATTCCCACCACTCAGCCCGTGCACACAGGGATTATTCCCTTGGTTAAAAAAAGAAACACGAGAAATTCCATGCAACGTGCAATAGCAGAAGAGGGAAAGGGTTCCTCAGAGGCTCCTACCGGGACAGGCGTTACTGTTGCATTGCAAAGCGCCTAACCCCTGCAGTTCGCTTCCTTCCCCCCTTCCTTGCCTGCCAGTGCCGCCTGCTCCTGCGCTCTGCTCCTCCTCAACCTCTTGCAGCTGCTGCTCACTCCAGGCTCGGAGCCCCCTACCCAGGGAGAGCAGGAAACGCGTCATCACTCTGGGACTGGTCTGCCTTCCTCCTCCCGACCATGCAGCCGCCTCCTCCTCTCATCCCCCCCACCCCACCCCCCAGCTGGAGCAGGCACCCCCCACCCGCACTCCACCCTGGCACCTCGCTAGCGCAACAGCAGCTTCCCCTCCACAGAGACATCCCCGCGGTTCATTGGATTTAGGCAGCAAGATCCCCTATTGCCCTCTCTTACCTGCGAGTGAGGATACGGGGGCAGCTGCTGCAGAGACCCCCCCCCATCCCACTCCACCCAGGGTTCTCACTCCCAGCTGAGAGGGGAGGAAAGGGGACCCTGTTGAAAAAAATCCATTGATCCAGCTGGGTGGTGGGAAAGGGGGGGATCTCTGTTCCCAGCTGCAGTATGAACCTCTCTCCCCCCAATAACAGGCTGCCCTGCCCTCTATCCCTCCTCTGGCAGGGCAGCCGGCACTACAGCAAGGAGCTCTGCCTCCATTGAAGATGTCCCCCTCTTCAGTCACAGCTGCCAGTGGCCCTGGGATAGTTTTCAGGAGGGAAGTAGGCCAGGACATGGCTTCGTTTCAGGGATGTGGAAAGCAGAGAAGAATAAAGTATTCTTTAAGTAGGGAAATCGATTTGTGGAGCAATTCATTTACTGTTAGAGAAAATGCAGTGTTCTTGGCATTGGCTAGACACTTGCCCTCCCCTTTACTCATATCTATACCACAATACTGTATGTAAACCCAGGTAGTGAGTACCAGACTTTTAGTCTAAGTTAAATTACTTTTCTAACACTGCAAACTCTTAGGAAGTGGGGTTAAAGGGCTGAGATTGTGTTACATACTACAGCAATAGGCATGTAGGACACCCAAGATAGAGATTGCAGGAATTCTCAAAAATTGAGGCAATGTTTCTACAGAGCTGGATTAAATTAATAGGTCTCTTTAAGCTTCCTTCCCTCCCCTTGCACTTAGGTAACTATATTTTATTCTGAAACCAACCCAGTGGGCTAAAGAGCAAGTGAACCTAAACTTGAATTTTGCAAAGAGACCCACAAGGGCAGATCCTCTCCCATACAGAGCCTTGTTGACCTGCACCCTACATTCGTGCAATTTACATTTTATTCATCAAACATCTATAAAATGCCAACTTAAGCACCCCTGCACCTACACTGTAGGTAGGTCACATCTCCTGTTTATTCATCACCATCTTAGACAGGAGCTTCTGGGCCAAACAAAATTCTGCGCAATGGATTATTTCAACGTGAATAAAAATATCAACTCGTTCAAGGCAAAACAGCCATTTATATCTGGTCATATTAAGCTTTTAAACATAGTACTAGCTGGAAACTGCTGTTGGAACAAAGGAAACTAAGGGTTTGTTCTGCATTAACTCTACTGGTATAGCCCTGTTAGTGCAGGCAGTGGCCTGGGCTACACTCGGGACTTCACAGCGCTGCCGCGGCAGCGCTGTGAAGCGCAAGTGTAGTCACGCCGCCAGCGCTGCGAGAGAGCTCTCGCAGCGCTGTATGTACTCCACCTCTCCGAGGGGAATAGCTTGCAGCGCTGTGAGCGAGCGTGCAGCGCTGCAGGCTCTGATTACACTGGCACTTTACAGCGCTGTACTCGCTGAGCTCAGGGGGGTGTTTTTTCACACCCCTGAGCGCAGCAAGATGCAGCGCTGTACACCGCCAGTGTAGCCAAGGCCATAGTTGTACCAATATAAAGGTACTTTATACCAGTATAGTTATACCATACAGGGAGGAGAATAAGGCCTTGGTTACACTTGCAGATGTACAGCACTGTGAGTTAAACCTGACTTCGTGCAGCTGAGTAGGGAAAGCGCTGCAGTCTGTCCACACTGACAGCTGCCCAGCACACTGTCATGGCCACATTTGCGGCAATTGCAGCGCTATTGGGAGCAGTGCATTATGGGCAGCTATCCCACAGAGCACCTCTTCCCATTCTGGCGCCATGGGTTGTGGGAAGGGGGCGTGGGTGCGGGGCATTCTGGGTCCTGTCCCAACGCCCCGTGATGCATCGCTTCGCATCCCAGAGTTTCCTTCCACCTTTGGCGCCATCTTTCGACGGTTTCTGTGCAGCGCGATCTGTTGTCTGCGGGAAATGGAGTCCGAACTGCTGAGGCGTATGCTGACTTATCTCGCCAGCACGTCATGTTTGGCTGTCGAACTATTCCTTAAGATCCAAAGTGACAGAGTGAGGAGTCCGACGGTGCTATCGAGCCACGTAACGCGTACGACACGAAATTGCTTGTGGCATTCACGGACATGCTCAGCACCGTGGAACGCTGCTTTTGGGCTCGGGAAACAAGCACTGAGTGGTGGGATCACATCGTCATGGAAGTCTGGGATGACGAGCAGTGGCTGCAGAACTTTCGGATGAGAAAAGCCACTTTCATGGGACTGTGTGAGGAGCTTGCCCCCCTGCGGCGCAAGATTGAGAGCTGCCCTGCCAGTGGAGAAGCGGGTGGCTATTGCAATCTGGAAGTTGGCAACTCCAGACAGCTACCGGTTGGTCGCAAACCAGTTTGGAGTGGGAAAGTCGATGGTTGGAATCGTGTTGATGCAAGTTTGCAAGGCCATTAATCGCATCCTACTCAGAAGAACCGTGACTCTGGGTAACGTGCAGGAAATAGTGGATGGCTTTGCACAAATGGGGTTACCTAACTGTGGAGGGGCGATAGATGGGACGCACATTCCTATTCTGGCACCACCCCACCTAGGATCCGAGTACGTTAATCGGAAGGGGTATTTCTCTATGGTTCTCCAGGCGCTTGTGGATCACCGTGGGCGTTTCATTGACATTAACACTGGCTGGCCCGGAAAGGTGCATGACACACGCATCTTTCGGAACACTTGGCTGTTCAGGAAGATGCAGGCCGGGACTTTTTTCCCCAGAGCGGAAGATCACGGTAGGGGAAGTTGAAATGCCCATTGTGATCCTTGGAGATCCCGCTTACCCGTTAATGCCATGGCTCATGAAACCCTACACAGGGAGCCTTGACAGCAGCAAGGAACGGTTCAACTACAGGCTGAGACGGTGCCGAATGACTGTGGAGTGTGCCTTTGGCCGTTTAAAGGCCTGCTGGCGATCTCTGTATGGGAAGCTGGACTTGGCCGAAAACAGCATCCCCGCGGTTATATCCGCGTGCTGTGCCCTCCATAATATTTGTGAAGGGAAGGGTGAAAGCTTCACTCAGGCATGGACCTCTGAGGTTCAACACCTGGAGGCTAAATTTGCACAGCCAGAGAGCAGGGCTATTACAGGGGCCCAGACCGGGGCTGCAAGGATTAGGGAGGCCTTGAGGGAGCAATTTGAGGCTGAAAACCAGCAGTGATATCTGGTGCCCTGCACGGGAGTGAAGTGCAGTAGTTCCAATCTTTAGGAATCAGTATTTGCTAAGCAGACAAGCAGACTTGCAGCGCCTGTTTATTTCCTGGGCTAAGGAGTCTTTTACTTTATGCAATAATAAAGAATGTTTTCAAAGCCAAAGAATCCATTTATTGAAAAGAAAAAAAATTATTTGTTGAAAAGAAACAAGGGGGTGGAGTGGGGAACGGTACAATCACAGATTCGCATATGTCCTGTCTGGTGTGCTGTGCAGTGAGTGCTGCACTTCAGGATAGCTATACTGCATGGTGATGGGGGTTGAGCGCAGAGGGTAAGGGTCGTGGTTTTCAGGGCTGGGTGGTGAAGATACTGGTGTTGGATGCAGCGGGTGGCATGAAGAACACGGAAGTTGGGGAAAGTGGGTTGGAGGTGACAGTGGGGCACAACGGAAAGAGTTTTGGGACAAGGGCTGTGAGGGGGGCGTTTGCGTTTGCAGTACTGCTCCTCTTTCTCCATGGCTTCATGGATAGCGTCTGCTTGGTGCTCCAGGATGCTTATGAGCTGATCCGTGTTTTGCTGCCGGTGCTCCATGCTTTGCCGCCGGTGCGCTGCGTTTTCCTGGCGGATCCTGCTTTCTCTATCCCTCCAGTTCTGTGCTTTCTCATTCTCTTTAATAGATTGCCGCATCACTTCTTGCAGCATGTCTTCTTTGCTTTTTCGCGGTCTCTTCCTGAGTCTTTGCAGTCTCTGAGCAGGCGATAAGAGGAACGGCTGAAGTCTCAAGGTTGATGCTGCTGTATTGGCCAAATGCAACATTTAACAGAGGCAGCATTGTTTATACCAGACAGAGTAATGATTCCCCCCGCACTTAAGGAGTAGAAAACACACAGGGTCTACACAATTGCATAATTTTCCTGTCCGAAACAGAGCGCACATATCCCACGGGAGCCTCAAAATGGTGAGTAAGGGGGACTGATTGTTTCAGGGCTGCACTGTCCTCTGGGTTTCTGTGCCTTGGGGAGAGCCAACAGCTTCAGGGGGCACCTACACTGAACACTGTCCCAACATTTTCCACAGTTCGTCCTGGACGATATCTCGCCGCTGAGGGTGACCTGGGAAGCAAGGGAGGGTCTTCTACTGCAATGCGGCTTCCGCCCTGGCCCATATGCAGCTTGCCTGTGTGCAGCAATGGTTCCCCCGCCCCTCGTGGCACGGACACGTTAGCCTGGCTCAGACAAGGACCACGGTGGCTCTCCCGATAAACCTGCGCAAGCGCATTGCACACGTTCTGGATGAGACATTCGAGGAGATTACCGAGGCTGATTACCGCGATGTGATAAACCACATCAATGCACTATTCCGCATCTAGGCATGCATGCCTAACCCTCCTCTCTCAAAGAGTCCGCACCGAAAAAATTCCTTCCCGAAAAAAAAAACGCTTACCGGGAACCTGCTCTTCTGTTTGTCCTCCAACAAGTACCGGCCGCTGCGACTGGCTACCTTCCTCCTGGCTCGAGAAGAGCTCCTGGCTGCATGGCTCCAGGGATTCCGGGATGTCTCCATCCGGCCCATCACCATCACTCCTGTTTTCCTCCTCCTCCTCCTCTTCCTCCTCGCCCCCCCACACCGGCTCTGAAGTGTCCACGGTGGTGCTCAGAGTGGAGGTGGGGTTAACCCCAAGTATTGCATCCAGCTCTTTGTAGAATCGGCAGGTCGCGGGGGGAGCACCCAAGCGGCTGTTTGCGTCACGGGCTTTGCGGTAGGCACTCCGCAGCTCCTTCACTTTAATCCTGCACTGCAGGGTGTCCCGGTCATGGCCCTTTTCCATCATGTCCTTTGATACCTTCCCGAAGGTATCGTAATTCCTACAGCTGGAGCGCAGCTGGGACTGTACAGCTTCCTCCCCCCAAACACTGATGAGGTCTGTGGATTGCCACGGGCACGCAGGGGCGAAAGAAAATGCAGGCCTGTTATTTACCAGGCTGCATGTGGCAATAGACTATTGGTAAGGGATGCAAGGAGAGTATGGGTCACGATGCAAACTGCAGACACACACACACACGCAACTAAAATTAATCAATTTAAAGTTTTATTGGGGATAATTATAAGGGGTAAGGGAGCAGCGTTTGATTAGCTAATAGAGTTAATGAAACTTAAAACACACAATGACTAAAATATCTACTAACAATATTTATAAACAAAGATGCAGCAATTAATAATAACTGATACTTACAAATACAAACCAACGCATAACGACCGGCAAACGTAGAAACTCTGTTTGAAACACGTGAGCTGAGAGAGAGGCTTCGAGGTGATCAGGCTCGGTTACGGGTGTACACAGGATACACAGGATTCGTTTTTCTTTCTCCTCTCCCTGCCTGCACATGGCAGGCAGCCCATAAAGTACCAACTATGACATCATAGAAGTGTCATAGGGGACGGGGCCCAAAACCTGTTTGTGTTCGTTTCTGATTGGCACAAGCAAAGTTTACACCAAGTAGGGGAGCAGGTGCCTCAAAGTCTGGCTTCACCCCCAAAAGGTGAGGAAATGCATATTGCTTTAGAATGCGTGCAACACTGAATGACAAAAGAAGAGGCCAGGGCAATACCGCTATGGGCAAGTTTTACCGGATGCAGACAGGAACTCATCTCAACAAGGTCCAGCAACTCGCCATTGCTCCATGCTGGGGCTCGCTTGGCACGTGGAGGCATGGTCACCTGGAAAGATTCGCTGATAGCGCTCCACGCCACGCCGGGCTGAGCAAACAGGAAGGGAATTTTTAAAATTCCCGGGGAATGTAAAGGGTGGGTCACATGGTTGGTTACCTGAGGCCAGGGCAGTAGAGTTTGAACTGATGACCAGAGTGGCTAGAACAGGCATTGTGGGATACTGCCGAATAATTCTGGAGGCCATTCACAGTGCATTGGGCGGCCAATACTTGCTATTCCTCTCGGGGACGTGGAGTACATGCAGCTCTGCAACCACGGAGATACAGCACTGCAAATGCCTTGCCAGTGTGGACAGGGAGTGAGTTACAGCGCTGGGGGCGGCTTTACAGCGCTGTAACTCGCAAGTGTAGCCAAGGCCTAAGCTATACTGGTTCGAACACCTTACAGTGATATAACTGCATTCACTGTACAGTTTATATCACTATAACTTTTAGTAAAAAGAACAGGAGTACTTGTGGCACCTTAGAGACTAACAAATTTATTTGAGCATAAGCTTTCGTGGGCTACAGCCCACTTCTTCGGATGCATAGA
>NW_020664418.1:19322589-19352224 GCF_002925995.2 Terrapene triunguis
TGTAGCTGATCTGGTTAGGTAAAAGGCACTCTATAAAAGGTATTAAGTTCTGTGGATGGAGGGATATCTTTCATCACTGCACAGTGCTCCAGAAAAAAATATAGGCATTTTGTTATTGTTTTTACCAGAGAACTCTCTCACCAGGATCATCTTCTACTGATTCTTCTCTTGTTGACAAACAGCATTTATCCAGTATTGGTAAAACCAGTGGGCTAGAAGTTAAGAAAGTTATTCCCCATTGGTGGTGCCAGGACTCTGAATACACTTAAGAACTATCTGAGAGATGCAAGCAGTGGATGCTCAGTTTCACTCCATAAACAAAGCAATTGCATAGAAGAAGACTATCAGTTACTTAAAGGAACAAAGGAATGATTATACTAGGCTAGATCAGTGGTCCATCTAGTCTAATTCCTGCAATGATGTCTGAAGTCAGCTAGGCCCACCCTCCTCCAATTGATGAAGAACACACTATTATGAAAACAGGTCTATTATAGCCAATAGTCATAAGAATAGTACAGGAGGGAAAATAAAACAGCCACAGCATATTTATGGATGATTTCTCAAAAATTGTGTAAGAGAAGGGTAATCATGCAACATGATTCCTTCTCCAACATTGCCAAGGGAGCAGCTTAGGTGCTCCTCTGAACACATGCTGGGCATGGAAACCAGAATGGCCCAGGCCAATATAGGTACCACACTTAACATTTTAGAAGACGTTCAGATCGTCTGAGTTGTTCATTATGCATATTTATGGTGGTGCAGCCCTGTCTGCTGACTCTGCCTCTCTTCCAGCCCCCAGCTGAGCACCTCCTCTTTCTTGCTTGTATATCCCCAGCCACGTTCTCAAGGCTAATATTTTTTGCTGAATATCAGATTTATACTCATCAGTTTATCACCAATGGGAATAACTAACTAAATCTACCCACAGCAAAATGAAAAATTCACAATCTTAAGATGTGATTCACAGCACATGATTTTTATAGACATATAAATCAAATTTGAATAATTTTGTAAAAAAGGATTTTTAAAACCTTCTCATGGCTCTTTTCCTTATGCTGCATCTTCAGATTTAAACTGCGTTTTCTGTAATCTCACTGATCTGCTGTGTTCTCCTGTGAAATCATCACTGAGATAAGGAAATATGTTAACAGGTTTTTTTTAAAGTAACAGATCTGTAATTAGGATAGGATGCCTGAAGTCTGGATTAATAGAGAAAAAGGCAGTATATACCCCTGGCTCTGGATATGCCTGCGCCGCAAAAAAAGACCCGCAGGTGCTGCAGTAAGTCTTAGAGTCCAGGCCAACTGACTTGGGCTCGTTCGGGCTCATGCTACAGGGCTAAAAATAGCAGCATAGCCTTTTGGGCTCGGTCTCATGTTCTGAGAGCCACCCCACTTGCTAGGTATCAGACCCCAGGCTCCGTCCAGCCCAATCCTCAATGTCTACATTGCTATGTTTAGCCCCATAGTGCGAGCCCCGTTGAGCCAAATTCAGTTGACCTGGTGTAACTGTGCCTTAGTGGGTCACAACTGAGGATGCCAAATTCAGGACAAACTGCTGAGAAATAGGGCAAACACAATCCCAAAACTGGTGGTTATTCTTTTATAAGATATACCAAACCAGCGACAAAAGTAAACTCCTGTTTTACCACACTGGCTAACAAGAAAACATAAAGGCAGTTTCCTCAGGCATTCCAGTTCTTATATCACCACCAAAAACACAGGATTCAGAGATGAGTGGTTCTTTAAAACCAGTCTAATCAAATAATAGGTTCTTCTGATCCTGAAGGACCAGCCACTCACCCAGCTCAATATATAACTTAGATCTTACCCAAAAATCACACTGGTGTCAATCCTTTATATCTAAAATCTAAAGGTTTATTCATAAAATGAAAGAAAGAAAGGTGAGAGTTAAAATTAGTTAAAGGAATCAATCACATACAGTCATGGCAAAGTTCTTGGTTCAGGCTTATAGCAGTGATGGAGTAAACTGCTGGCTTAAGTCAAGTTTCTGGAGTACATCCACAGCTTGGTTGGGTCATTCAGTCCATTGTTCAGAGCTTCAGTTTGTAGCAAAGTACTCCAGAGGTAAGTGTGATGGGTTGGGTCACAGAGACCCCCTTGGGACTACCACCTGATGCGCTGAGACTACCTCTGAGCCCGTTTTCCCTGCCAGCTTGGGACTTCAGTACCCTCTCTTGTTGAGCCAGACACGCTAGCCTGCTGCAAACACAGACCCAGGTCTGAACCATGTCCTACAAAAGTTGCAGAATTAACAGAAAATGGCTTAGAAAGTGCTCCTGTCTCCAGCACCCCCAGATACCCAGTTCCCAATGGGGTCCAAACCCAAAATAAATCCGTTTTACTCTGTATAAAGCTTATACAGGGTAAACTCATAAATTGTTCACCCTCTATAACACTGATAGAGAGATATGTACAACTGTTTGCTCCCCCAGGTATTAATACTTGCTCTGGGTTAATTAATAAGCAAAAAGTGATTTTATTAAATATAAAAAGTAGGATTTAAGTGGTTCCAAGTAATATCAGACAGAACAAAGTAAATTACCATGCAAAATAAAACAAAAACACGCAAGTCTAAACCTAATACAGTAGGAAACTAAATGCAGGTAAATCTCACCCTCAGAGATGTTCCAATAAGCTTCTTTCACAGACTAGACTCCTTTCTAGTCTGGGCCCAATCCTTTTCCTGGTACAGTCCTTGTTCCAACTCAGGTGATAGCTAGGGGATTTCTTATGACTGCAGCCTCCTCTGTTCTGTTCCACCCCCTTATATAGCTTTGGCACAAGGCGGGAATCTTTTGTCTCTCTGGGTCCACACTCCTCCTTCTAAATGGAAAAGCACGAGGTTTAAGATGAATTCCAGTACCAGGTGACATGGTCACATGTCCTGTGAGACCCCAAGCCTTCATTCTTCTCGGCCTGGCTCACAGGAAGGCTAGCAAGTAAACAGAGCCGTTTACAACCAAGTGTCCCAGTTGATGGGAGCCATCAAGATTCCAAACCACCATTAACGGCCCATACTTTGCATAATTACAATAGGACCTCAGAGTTATATTTCATATTTCTAGTTTCAGATACAAGAATGACACATTATACAAATAGGATAACCACACTCAGTAGATTATAAGCTTTGTAATGATACCTTACAAGAGACCTTTTGCATGAAGCATATTCCAGTTACATTATATTCACACTCATTAGCATATTTTCATAAAATCATATGAAGTGCAATGTGACACTACAAAGCAGAATTGAAGACAAAATGGAGGTGTTTCTAGGATGTTGTGTAGCTTTTGTCATGTGGAAGGCATCCCACTGTGCTTACTGTGGAAAATTACAGCAACAAGATGGAGTTTGAAGTTACATGGGCGAGTCACATGTTCCTGCCCAATTTCCCTCAGTCATTGCAGACAGCATGTTTACATGACAGTCCACTCAGTGTAGATGGGTGTCTCCCATGGTCCATTGTCAACCAAGTGTTTCTTGATGAGCCACTTAATTTGAACAGTCCCTCCAAGATGTGCTGGGCATTACCTTGTGGGCAATACTCAAGGAGCAAACATTTGAAATCCAAGAGCCAATACTTTTTACTTTACATACAACAATGATACATGCATACAGATAGCATAATCATAACCAGCGAATCATAACCTTTTCATAGACAAAAACAACAACAAGTCCGGTGGCACCTTAAAGACTAACAGATTTATTTGGGCATAAGCTTTTGTGGGTAAAAAACCCACTTCTTCAGATGCATGGAGTAAAAATTACAGATGCAGGCATTATTATACTGACACATGAACAGAAGGGAGTTACCTCACATGTGGAGAAGCAGTGTTGACAGGGCCGATTCAATCAGGGTGGATGTAGTCCACTCCCAATAATTGATGAGGAGGTGTCAATTCCAGGAGAGGGAAAGTTGCTTTTGTAGTGAGCCAGCCACTCCCAGTCCCTATTCAAGCACAAATTAATGGTATTAAATTTGCAAATTTATGTTGAGTTCTGCAGTTTTTCTTTGAAGTCTGTTTCTGAAGTTTTTTTGTTCAAGTATGGCTACTTTTAAATCTGTTCTAGAATGTCCAGGAAGATTGAAGTGTTCTCCTACTGGCTTTTGTATGTTACCATTCCTGATGTCTGATTTGTGTCCATTTATTCTTTTACATAGAGACTGTCCAGTTTGGCAAATGCACATGGCAGAAGGGCATTGCTGGCACATGATGGCATATATAACATTAGTAGATGTGCAAGTGAATGAGCCTCTAATGGTGTGGTTGGGTCCTATGATGGTGTCACTAGAGTAGATATTGGGACAGAGTAGGCAACATGGTTTGTTACAGGGATTGGTTCCTGGGTTAGTGTTTCTGTGGTGTGGTGTGTAGTTGTTGGTGAGTATTTGATTCAGGTTGGGGGGCTGTCTGTAAGCGAGGACTGGCCTGCCTCCCAAGGTCTGTGAGAGCCAGGGATTGTTTTCCAGGATGGGTTGTAGATCGTTGATGATATGCTGGAGAGGTTTTAGCTGGGCGATGTATGTGATGGTGAGTGGTGTTCTGTTATTTTCCTTGTTGGGCCTGTCCTGTAGTAGGTGACTTCTGGGTACCTGTCTCACCCTGTCAATCTGTTTCCTCACTTCCCCAGGTGGGTATTGTAGTTTTAAGAATGTTTGATAAAGATCTTGTAGGTGTTTGTCCCTGTCTGAGGGATTGGAGCAAATTCGGTTGTATCTTAGGGTTTGTCTGTAGACAATGGATCATGTGATGTGTCCTGGCTGGAAGCTGGAGGCATGTAGGTAAGTATAGCGGTCAGTAGGTTTCTGATATAGGGTGGTGTTTATGTGACCATCGCTTATTTGTACTGTAGTGTCCAGGAAGTGTATCTCTTGTGTGGACTGGTCCAGGCTGAGGTTGATGGTGGGGTGGAAATTGAAGAATTCCACCTGGATTTCAACAAGAGCCTCCTTCCCGTAGGTCCATATGATGAAGATGTCATCAATGTTGCACAAGTAGAGGAGGGGCGCTAGGGGACTAGAGCCGAGGAAGCGTTGTTCTAAGACAGCCATAAAAATGTTGGCATACTGTGGGGCCATGTGGGTACCCATAGCAGTGCCACTGACTTGAAGGTATAAGTTGTCCCCAAATCTGAAATGGTTGTGGGTGAGGACAAAGTCACAAAGCTCAGCCACCAGGTGTGCTGTGGACTCATCAGGGATACTGTTCTTGACAGCTTGTAGTCCATCCTCATGTGGAATATTGGTTGTGACAGACCCAGACCAGTGGGGTACAGGAGTCTGGTAGAGGGCAAATATACTGGTCACTGGATGAGTAGTTTTCTGTTCCCTGAGTGACCAGAGCAGGGGCTGCACTAGAGTAATCAGGAACCTGCTAGAACCAGTTAAGGCAGGCAGGCTAATTAGGACACCTGGAACCAATTAAGAAGAAGCTTCTAGAATCAATTAAGGCAGGCTAATCAGGGCACCTGGGTTTTAAAAAGGAGCTCACTTCAGTTTGTGGTGGGAGTGTGAGGAGCTGGGAGCAAGAGGCACAAGGAGCTGAGAGTGAGAGGGTGTGCTGCTGGAGGACTGAGGAGTACAAGCGTTATCAGACACCAGGAGGAAGGTCCTGTGGTGAGAATAAGGAAGGTGTTGGGAGGAGGCCATGGGGAAGTAGCCCAGGGAGTTGTAGCTGTCATGCAGCTGTTACAGGAGGCACTATAGACAGCTGCAATCCACAGGGCCCTGGGCTGGAACCCGGAGTAGAGTGCGGGCCCGGGTTCCCCCCAAACCTCCCAATTGACCTGGACTTTGGGTTCTCCCAGAGGGGAAGGTCTCTGGGCTGTTCCCCAACCCACATGGTGAATCTTTGAGGCAAGAAAATCCGCCAATAAGCGCAGGACCCACCAAGATAGAGGAGGAACTTTGTCACATGGTGTAAAGAGCTTCTACATCCATGGTGGCCAGGATGGTGTTCTCAGGAAGATCACCAATGCACTGTAGTTTCCTCAGGAAGTCGGTGATGTCTCGAAGATATCTAGGAGTGCTGGTAGAGTAGGATCTGAGGAGAGAGTCCAGATAGCCAGATAATTCTGCTGTGAGAGTGCCAATGCCTGAGGCCTGGTCTACACTACGACTTTAATTCGGATTTAGCTGCGTTAATCCGAATTAATCCTTAACCCGTCCACACAACGGAGCCAGTTACTTCGAATTAAAGGGCACTTAAAATCGATTTCTGTACTCCACCCCGACGAGCGGAGTAGCACCAAAATCGATTTTGTTAATTCGAATTAGGGGTAGTGTGGCCGCACACCACCGAATTAATGTGGTTAAAATTAATGGGGTAGTGTGGCCGCACACCACCGAATTAATGTGGTTAAAAACCGAATTAATGTGCTTAGTGTGGCCGCGCACAATCGAACTTATACAATCTGTTTCCCAAATTCGAATTATCTAAATTCGAATTAATCTCGTAGTGTAGACGTACCCTGAGATGATGGGGCGTCCAGGGTTTCCAGGTTTATGGATCTTGGGTAGCAGATAGAATACCCCTGGTCGGGGCTCTGGGGTTGAGTCCATATAGATTTGTTCCTGTGCTATAGCAGGGAGTTTCTTGAGCACATGGTGTACTTTCTTTTGGTACTCCTCAGTGGGATCAGAGAATAGTGGCCTCTAGAATGTGGTGTTGGAGAGTTGCCTGGCAGCCTCCTGTTCATAATCTGACCTGTTCATTATGACTACAGCACCTCCTTTGTCAGCCCCTTTGATTATAATGTCAGAGTTGTTTCTGAGGCTGTGGATGGCATTGCGTTCTGTACGGCTGAGGTTATGGGGCAAGTGATGCTGTTTGTTCACAATTTCAGCCTGTGCACGTCTGCGGAAGCACTCTATGTAGAAGTCCAGTCTGTCATTTTGACCGTCAGGAGGAGTCCATGCAGAATTCTTCAGAACTTCAGAAACAGATTTCAAAGAGAAACTGCAGAACTAAAATTAATTTGCAAATGTAACACCATTAATTTGGGCTTGAATGCGGACTGGGAGTGGCTGGCTCACTACAAAAGCAACTTTCCCTCTCCTGGAATTGACATCTCTTCATCAATTATTGGGAGTGGACTACATCCACCCTGATTGAATCAGCTCTGTCAACACTGGTTCTCCACATGTGAGGTAACTCCCTTCTCTTCACGTGTCAGTATAATAATGCCTGCATCTGTAATTTTCACTCCATGCGTCTGAAGAAGTGGGTTTTTTACCCACGAAAGCTTATGCCCAAATAAATCTGTTAGTCTTTAAGGTGCCACCAGACTCCTTGTTGTTTTTGTGGATACAGACTAACACGGCTACCCCCTGATACTTTTCATAGACACCTCACTCGACAACCTTTGTACAATATTTGCTGCAAATATATAACAGTGGTTTCAACAATGATCTATATGGTTATATCGTAATCAGGTAACATCACACCCGGGCTCTGAGACTTGCTGCTGCAGGGTTTTTTTTTGCAGTATCGATATACCATAGTGCTGCCCATATTTTCAGGGCAGCCAGAGCCATCGTGTAAGTTAGATCTTAGGGCTCCTCTAACTTTGGCTCTGGTTGCCTGTGGTTCCTGAGGGCCCATGGGACAAATAGTTGGAACACTCTTTACTCTGGCCTTGCTCCCTCTCCCTGCTTCCAACGTGGCCCCAAGTCCATGGGGAGGGCAAATGGAAAACAGCACAGAGCCACTCTGTCATCTAGGGGACCCCTTTATGTAGGGCTATTCCCTGGAGGGGCTGCTTCTGCTCCCTTTATGCCAGCAGCACGAAGTGAAGGATTCAGTGTTCCACAGGGAACCAAGCCTGATGTATTTGGGGACTGGTGGGCTAAGACTAGGCTCCCTTTTGCAGGGGCCCCTCTCCTACATTTTCAAAGCTCTCATGTCAGCAGAGTCTATTAAACCTATTAATTGTAATCAGGACTTTGTGGATTTGGCACTTTCTTTGCTCCTTAATCAGCTTTACTATTTCTGCCAAGCTACCCCTCCTCTGCCAGAGCTGAACAGGCACTTCATAAACCTGGACCTGACTTGTTTCCGTTGTTGAGAAGAGACTTGTGATTCCTAGTTTTTCCACAATTGCAGTGAATTTCAGCAAAGGAAATGCTTTCTTCTTCAATCCCAGTCTTCACCCCAAGAGTAAAATTAGAAGTTTTACCTCAGATTTACATTACTAGCAGAGCTGATAGGTCTCCATTTATTATATACTCCTCCTCATAATGGAGCTTAATGCTTCTTGCAGAAGGGGGAATACAAGCATAGCACCAGTGGTAACCCTGCTACCTTAGTTTGGAGAAAGCGCGGGTTCATGTCCTTCCAGGAATCTGTTCCTTATGTATATGAATCATTCATCTGATGTTTATTCACATGGGGTGAAACACACCCCAGGGAAGAGGATAAGCACAAGGTATTAGACTTCACTCAAGCTCCATTTAAGCTCCAACTGTGGGACTTAAGTGGAGTGCAGGGCCTTTACAATGGAGTGAATCTTACCTGTGGAGCAAGATCCTGAGCCTCACTGGGACATGGATTTCAATGGGAGCTATGCCTGTGAGGGGAGGTCAGGATCAGACCCTTAGGCACCATTCTGTTTCCTGTGGTATCCAAATCAGTCTTTACTATTTCTTGTTTTACATGTGCCTTGTCAGGGCCTATAATGTGGGCGGTCGGAGCCTGGAGTAATGTTGGGGTCAGGAGCCATGCCAAGGGTCACAGCCAGAGTCAGAAATCATGCCTAGGGTCAAGTAGGAATCAGTAACTGGAGCTAGGGAGAGGAAGCAGGGACCAGGGCCAGCGCATGGTAACACGAATAAGGAGCGGAAACCAGGGGTCAGTCACTAGACCTGCTGCTTACCAGACCCCTGAGGGCTCTCTGCCTGGTTCCTGCTCCTTTTTCCTGTTACCACTCTGTTCCCTGTTCCTGGCCACTGCTTCCTTGCCCTAACTCCAGTTCCTGACTCTGGCTTTGAGCCTTGGCGTGACTTCCAGCTCCGGTTCAAACCTTGGCATGGCTTCTGTCTTGGCTTCCGTTTTAACCCTTAGTGTGGCTTGTGACTCTGGTTTAGCCCGTGGCGTGGCTTCTGCCTCTGACCATTGGGACGGCTCTTGACTCTGATGCTAATCTGGGATTCAGCCACTAGGTCAGACTACCCATGTTATGGGCCCTGAGAGTTTGCTCAGAACTGGAGTGTGTGGCAGGAACAGGAAGCTTTATGCTAAGAGGGGCCCAATCAGCAGTGCTGCTGGCAGACAGCTGCTCCCACTGCATCAATGAGTACAGTCCCTGTTTGTAGTTATCAGTGCAGTTCCCTCATCTAACTTTGGGGTATGGTGGCATAGCTCATGAGGTGTTCCCTCAGTAACCCCACAGGCCTGGGTTTGAAACCTGTGGCGCCTGGCAATTATTTCCATGATCTGACAGCCCTAGAGACAGTGTTCCTCCATAGCTCTAGTCTGACACTCTCATCACACTGACAACCATAGAGACAGCATCCCTTCACATGAGCAGTGGTAGGAGAATCTTTCCCGCATTATCCTGTCAGTAAGTTGCTGAGGAGGTACTAGTTAGGGACTAACAGAATGCTTCAGTTTTCTTTTGCAGTCACTGCTTGGTGTCTGTTGAATCTGTGGACCATAGCACTTGCCTGTGTAGTAATACCCAGGTACATTACAGGAAACTCCATGAGGGCATCATCCAGCTCTCTGATCTTTGTGATGTTGCTGTCAATCCTTGAGGAAGTACAGGGAGACCACCAGGAGATACCACTGAACAGCTTTTAGTCACTGCTGACCTGAGACATTCCAGCCAGTGAGCTAAGGGTGTATCTCATTACCACCACACCCCGCAACAAATACTACTTTTCTTCCTTGCCCCCCCCGGCCTTTTATTCATTTTCAAGTGCTCATGGAAAAGCTGTGTATTTGGATGCGTACAGCATAGTGAGGTCAGAGAGGATCTTAAGAGTGAGCAGCTTTGTGAAACAGTCAGCTCTGCCACTGAAATTATGAGTTATGCTTTCGAAATCCAGAAGGGAAAAACAATTATTGACATGGATCATCACCCAGCTGAGAGCTAAAATTGAACTTTTGGGTGGAACAACAAATTATCCTATTGATCAAATCTAAATGATTTATGTTTATCATTTCAATTTGCATTAATTATAATGGTGTGCAACAAAACTGCATCCTGGCATCCAATTTCCCCATTAATATTAGTCCAGATAATAGCACAGGATTTCTCTCTACTGAGATTCAAAGGAATCCTGATTCTCTTCAGGTATCTGCAGCTCATTTCAGAACTCTCCTTCCTTATTTTCCCGTTTGTGATTGTCTTCCCTCTTTTCATTTATTACTGACAGGCATTTTCTTCTCTTTGGACAAACAATGGCCAGGTACTTTAAAAAGACAGTCAGCCTTGTTCTTCAGTCGTAGAGGTCAGGCTTCATCTACTTCTATCTGATGATTGGAAAATAAGTCTTCGTAAGAGGGTTGATGGTCAGCCCAACTTCATAACATTGAGAGAAAGGCCAGATGGCCTTTAAAGTGGCCATGGTGAGGCCAACCACCCACCATTACAACAGCAGGCAGATGAAATAGTTCTTACTTGCTCCCACTTAAATACCTTTACAAATCTAGCTAAGTGCTTTGCTGAATTGGGGCCTTGGGCAAGAAACAACTTCAAAACCTAAGCCTGCATAAGTCTAATTCTAATTCTAATTTCTTTTCATTATGATGCCAGAGCCATTCATAAGGACTTCAATCCTGATTATGCCTAACCTAAATTGCCAACTTTGGAATTGATGTTCAAGAGTAGATCTAGATGTAAGAAAAGATTTGCTGATGTGTACAGTGCTTAGGCTGAGTGTTTGAAGGAAGCTATGCAGAGTATGTGACAAATAGGACAAGGAGCTGAAGATGCTGATAGAAAATGAACCTTGGGGAGGAATACAGTTAACGTTTTACTGCTTGTAAAATAGATGTTTTACCAATGAAATATGTAGATCAATTCATTGTAAATTTAATTGCATGGTTTAGTTACCAGTAGCCAGAAAAAATGCTATCCTATTAAGGGATTTCAGTGTCATGCATTAAAATGCAATAGTGAAGAAGGCTTCATTTTCCCCCCATAGCAATATTCCAGACATATCCATCAATATTTGGCTCAGAGTCGATTGCATCTAAAACTGTGCAAATAAAAATTGATATGTGATGATCTATTGCGACTTAGACATTTGGAAGAATCTGCAGTCTGGATTCCTGTGCAGAAATTCAGATCTATTGCTAATTTGGTGGTCGAAAAGAAAGATCATGCTTCTGTGGCCAAGGGAAGAGCATTCTATCACTTAAAGCCCAGTAGTAAGATTTGGCTGGATGTGTGCCACAGGAAAAACTTATTCATCAGATTCAGCAACAATCAGACGCATTGTAGCAACCCTTTCTGGACTATACTGTGGAAAAATAAAAGCAATACTTCATTAATGGGATTATTCATAGCTTTTCTTTATATCTCCCTTCCTCCACCCATCCTGAGTTGGTCTTTTCTAGGTCCCTTCACACAGTCTCCCCACAGCTGATGTGAGTGCCTTCTCCTCTGCAGTTGCTGACATCTGCAACAGCCTTCCTGCATTCTTCCAGCTCATCAGTTCTCCATCTGTTCTCAAATGTCTGACCAATATGTAGCTTTTCTCCTTTGGTGGCACTGTGTAACTTCTCAATTGCTTTGCTAATCTTTTTTAATTCTGTGATGGCATTATTTAACTCTGTAAAGCATTATAGGATGCAATTTACATTAAAGGGACAAAATTAAAAAACAGTGTGTTTTGTTTACTTTTTGATTTATGTAAAATTCTAGTTTGGTAACCATATATATTTTATTTAAAAAGTACTGCAAATACAACTCAAACATTTAGAAACCAACCACTCACACACACACACAAAAAAAGGGAAAAGCTGCCCTCTGTGCTCAAACCTTGAAATATGGACTCTCTTTTTATCAAACTATTCATCAGCGAATAAAATTGATGGTATGATAGAAAATTTGTGCACAGTAAGGCATAGTACGTACAGTCTTCCAACTTGGCTTGATTTTTAACTTTTAATGACACTTACTAAACAAGCCTTCTTTGAAAAAAAAAAGATTCTCTCCCAGGTTGTCTCCTGTGCTGCTACTATTTGTTATTAAATACATATCTATATATAGAGTTAAATACGTGTGGAAATATATACTTATCTTCCAAAAAAGAATGCACCTGTTATTGTTTAAATATCCAAATAACTGAAAGTAACTTTTTGTAACTGAAAAAGAAAATGTTAATTACAGTATTAATAATTGCACAGAGAATATTACACGTACATATGTTTGAGATACATCATGGCCTAGGGCTTGGAGGAAGGGACAGGGAGTCAAGGTTCTGGGGGAACTGTGCAAGTGACTCAGTAAGCCTGACATATCAATCAATTCAATGGATATTTTGTTATTGATTTTAGTGGGAGCCAGATCAGGTGCTATAGGAGTAAGGGGCCAGGTTTATAAAGGTATTTAGGTGCCTAAAGATGCATCTGGGCACTTTGTAGATTTACTACTACTCTTAAGTCAGGGGAGTTATGTGCCCAAGTTGCTTAGATGCATTTGTGGATCTTTCAAGGCACCCATCTGCATCTTTTGGCACCTAAATACCTATGTAAACTTGGCCTAAGAAGCTTCACTTCTTTGCATTCAGTTTACTCATCAATACATTTGGGTAAGATGGTCTGATGACTCAGCAGAAATAAAAAACATGATTAGTAAGCAGTTTTAAACAAGGTAATTAGCATAAATCCAAGCAAGTTACTTAAACAAGTCACCATAATAACAAATATCCCGCTCAGCCTTTAGTTTGTCTGGGCCTCAGAAACTGTGCCCTCAGTTACAGTCATGCAACCCCACTAGAGTCAGGGTAGTTCCATATGTACTACTTAGAGTAGAATTTGATCCAACTCACTTAGATCACACTTTTAAAAGAAGCACAATGGAAACAGTGCTGTCATGACCTCCCGACTTGCCCACCCATAGGCATGCACAGACACAGAAGTGCTAGGTATAAAGTTCAGAAGAGTACAGTTCAGAAATGGCAAAGATATGGGACACAGAAAAATGAGGGCAGGAAGAGAACGGAAATGCTGACCATTAGCCCATGGGGTGGGGTGACTCAGACACAGCATTTTAACTTGTCAAGTAAAAAAAAAAAATAATAAAAAAAATAATCTACCACAACATGTATAAGAGTTCTTCAAGTTCCTATTCCAAGGCAATTGAAACAATATTAAATGTTGAGCAAAGAAAATTTAATATGGTAGAGTTAGACCCTTTCATTTCATAAAACGTTACTAAACAATTTAGAAACACATCATTGCCTCATGCCAAATCTAATTTCGTTTTTCTTGTCCTTTACTTCATCTCACTCTGTATATTATATTCTAGTGAGTCTATGATTCCATTTTCTTTCACTCTTAGGAGTGAAGCGCCTGCCACTCACACATGCACAGTATGTTTAAAACATTTTAAAAATTTGCATATTATTTGCATATGAAAACAGCCAGGTCTGTTAAGCATTGGTGGTCCCCTCAAGTCAAGGCCAGCAAGTAAAGTGTCTACAAATATGGCTGTACCACAGTGGTATTCCCTCTGAACTAGAGATGAGTGGATATTAAATTCACACTTGGCTATTGGTGATTAACACAAAAGTTGTGGCAATTATTGTGTGTTCAGTTTCAGGGATGGACCCACATTTATTATCCCAAAATGACAGCTTGTGCTGAGAGCAATATCCTGTCAGCTCTGTGCCCCCTTTAAAAATTGGAAGAAAGGCAGGGTGAGGGGGAAATCACCAGATGATGAACGGGTGGAGAGATTAAAAGAAAAACTGAGTAAACAAAGGCTTCTTAACTGTGCTGTGGACTCCCACCCCACTCCCCTGGAGTATTTCCATCCTACCCAAAGATAGCAAGTGTGGTATGCGGTGCCGTTAAGTTCACCCACACAGTCTCTGAATGGAGTCTGAGATAGCAACAGTATAATCATGGCTGCCCGAGGTCCTGATAAGACCCTACGATGCTGAGTCAGTATGACTAACTAACATTGCCATTCACTGAGCTCAATGCCATTATGAAAACCACCACAAAGCAGCATCACCAATGGTGACTAAGTTGTAGCTTTCTCTGTCTCTGGTCAAAGCAAGACCCAGTGAGTTGCATCGTATTGTAGATAGGGACTCTACAGTATGGATGCAACTCACTGGGTCTTGCTTTGACCAGAGACAGAGAAAGCTACAACTTAGTCAGCATTGGTGATACTGCTTTGTGGTGGTTTTCATAATGGCGTTGAGCTCAGTGAATGGCAATGTTAGTTAGTACACTAAGTATTCCAGTAAATTGATTTTCCTCCCATATAGACTAGTATAAATCAGGAGAGGCTCCATTAAGTGAATGGTCTTACACTGGTGGTGTAAAACAACTGAGTGAGAGAGAGGAGGCTCAGTCCCCAAAAAAGCCACCTTGCCATGAATGCAGCACGTTCATCAATTAGATCAGTAAGGGCACAATATAACTCACGCTATCTGACACAGCCATTTGAATGTCATGCGTGGCAGCTAGCTAGCTCACAGCCGGATTTTGGAGATGATGAAATCGCTCAGGAGAAGGGGAAGATAAAGAGGGAAAGAAAAGTCTGTCCTAAAGCCACAAGAATAAAAATAATCCACCTCTCCAAAATGGCTAATTTCTTGAGCCAGCCCTGCTGCTTTCACATTCCAACTCCCCTGACTGATTCACAATCACATTCTCCACCCTTCTGTAACTAGATAGCAAATTGTCGGGCTGGAATTAGAGGTACCACCTGCTGCATGTTCTTTATTTCTTGTTCGCTCTGGAACAGCTGTAGGTCTTGGTCATTGCCAGTTCAGAGAGGAGGGAAGGAGGCAGTTACAGCAGACTTTTGCTGATGTTTTGATAAAAAACTTCTCTGAACCTTTGGCTGTTCTTCAGGAGCAGGGGGCACCCCCACAGAAAGGGTCTCAGGCTCGCACAGTATTTAGTGGAGTATGGACAGTCAAATATCAGACACTGTTCTATATTTCAGAGCTGCAAATGTTTCTCTAGGCTTGATGCCACATACTCCTTTAACTTGTCCCTGATCCTTTTCAGTGAACCTTGATTGCATCAACATCTCTCACTTTCCAAATAAGCAACATAATTGAAATTTTAAAAAATTCAGAGCTGTGGAATATTACAGAAGTCACATCTGGGGACCAGCAAGGAGGTGATCTGGCTGATAAAACTCATTACAGCTCTATTCCCTGGATCTTTTTTTACATGGAGGCTGACAGGAGTACCCACAAGGCATCACTTTCATGAAGCTTTTCATCCCACAGACTCACACAGCATTTGCTTCCCTTCTTATAAGATAATCCCTCTTAAACCACAACAACTGGATTTTGCTTCTGTCCCTGCTACAGAGTTGAGCCTTAATTTTCAAAAGTGCCCATTCATCTTGGGCAGCTTGGGGTACTGATTTTCCAGGACTCACAACTTCATCTGAAGCCAGTTGGGACTCCTCAGCATCTCTGAAAGTCAGGCCCCAGGCACCCAGCATTAGTGGCCACTTGAGAAACCTTGGCTTTCCTGTATGGCAGAGAGAATCCACACGCAGCCAAACATTTATCAAAAAACACTAACTAAAGTACAATTTTGGATCAGCCACCCTGAGCCACTTCCCCAGCGTTCAACCAAGGAACGGAAGGGACTAGGGTGACCAGATGACAAAACTGAAATATCGGGATGCGGGGGGGGGGAAGGGGGCAGCGGAGAAAAGAAAAAAAAAAAAGCCACCGGAGCACCCCCTGCCCCCGCACCAGCTTGCCTCGTCTCCACTTCCCCCATAGGGGAAGGTGCCCAGCTGGTGCAATCCCGCGGGCGGCCCCAGAGTGAGGGCAGCAGGCCCCAGCCCCCCAGTCCCGCTTGGGTCTCGCAGGGGAACGAACGGGGCTGCCGTTGCCTCCGCCCCGGGGTGGGGTTTCCCTATAGCCCGCCCTGCAGGGCGGCGCAATCCCGTCACCCCGTGTGCCCGGGCCCGGCCGCCCCGCAGAGCACCGCGGGCGGCCCCAGAGTGGGGGCAACAGGTCCCAGCCCCCCCCGTCCCGCTCGGGTCCCGCAGGGGAACGAACAGGGCTGCCGCTGCCTCCATGTGGAGGGAGGTGAAGCCCCGTCGGAGTCCCCGCACGGGCAGCTGCTGTCCCCCCACCTCCACCCCCACCCATGGGCGCGTACAGGGAGCCGGCTCCCCAGGCCGGACCAGGGGCTGCCCCTGCAGGTACTACCCCGCCCTCCTGCCTGCGCTCGGGGCCCGGCCAGACTCACTAACCCCGCGCTCCCCTGTGTCCCCGGGGCCTCCCTCCAGTGCTTGCGCTGCCATACAGCTGATCAGCGCAAGCCTGGGAGGGAGGAGGAATGGCGTGGTTGGGGAAGAGGTGGGGATTTGGGAAGGGATCCAATGGGGCAGTGAGGGGGCGTGGCTGGGGGCAGAGCCAGGGCGGGGATTTGGGGAGGGATCCAATCGGGGAAGGAGGGGGCGGAGTCGGGGCGGAGGAGGGCGCGAGCCCCTCCGGGCTCCGCCTGTGCGCGGGAGCGGAGGGCAAAATTGCTTGTTTGTCCAGTGTCCCGACCGAACATCGGTCCTAAACATCGGTCGGGATGCAGGACAAACAAGCAAATATCGGGACAGTCCTGATAAAATCAGGATGTCTGGTCACCCTAGAAGGGACCCACCAGGCTTGTCTTCCCTAACGCAAATCGCAAACAGATGCTCAGGAAGAGCAGGGCAGTTAGAGGGAGGCTTTGTTATCTTCAGTCACCCTTGTAAGCAGGGATGGAAGAGGACAAAGTCACAGCCAGTAAGGAATTACATAGAGAGCCCAGCATCCTTGCCTATCACATGGATGATCCGGGGTGTGGCTCTGAGAGCCAAGAAATTCCTGCAGTGATAGCTACCTAGAGGGAAAGGTGTGTGCTCTCTCCTTCCAGGCTGCTGAAAGATGGCAAGACTAGTGGCTGCTACCAAGTGTTCCAAGTTGCTTTGCTCCTATTGTTCTAATCTTTTGTGTTAATAAAGCCACCCCTGAGGAATGGGATTTGACCTGAACTATAGTTTGGGACTTTACTCTATCTTTCCAGTCAGGGCTGGCTTTAGCAGGAATCGGGCTGCACGGAGCCGCTGGGGCCGGTGCGCTCGGCCGGAACCGGGGCCGGCACCCAAGCCGGGTTGGAGCCACCAGGGGTGCTCAGCCGGCGCTGCTTGGCCAGGGCTGGGGCCCTGGGGCCCGAGCTGAGCCGGGCCGGAGGGGCCAGGGCTGGAGCCAGGGGTGCTCGGCCGGCGCACTCGGCCGGAACCGGGGCCGGCGCGCTCGACCGGAACGGGCCGGTGCCCCGGGGCCCGAGCCAGGCCGGGCCGGAGCCGCCGGGGCCGGAGGGAGCCGCTCGGCCAGGGCCGGACTGGGCCACGCTGTGCCTCCCCGGAGCCCTCCTCCTCTCGTTCCCCTCCGCCCCAGCTTACCTGCTGCTGCCCGCCTGCCCTTGCTTGTTTTCAGACTTCCCGCGAACATCTGATTCATGGGAAGCAGGGGAGGGGGAGGAGCCGGGGGGCGGAGCGTTCAGGGGAGGGGAGAAGGGGGAAGTGAGCTGGGGGAGGGGTGGACAGCTGCGGGGCCCTTTTAGGTGCGGGGCCCGATTCAGCCAAATCGGCTGAATCGGCCTAAAGCCGGGCCTGTTTCCAGTGACTGCCTACTGGATGACAATTTAATGTACTTTCATGTTTCTTTAAAACAAACAAACAAACAAACAAAAACTATGGGCTGTAGGTGACCTGCCCTCTTATATGCTGGTATGGAGGAACCCCTTTCTTTAAGGCTTTATTCAATGACCATTAAACTCTAATACACCCATGACAAGTAAAGGAATGATGCATCTAGGTTAATTAATACAAGTATCTCTAAACTTGATACACGGTTGTGAATTTTCTTCAGAACTAGAATGTCACATACATTAATGGCCCGATCTTCCTCTCACTTGGTGTAAATCAGAAGTAATTCCACTGAAGTAAATGGAGTTACACTAGGATAAAACAGGAGTAAGAGCAAAAGCAGGCTGTTAGGGTATGTCTATACTGCAACAAAACACCTGCGGCTGGCCCCTGTCAGCTGACTGGGGCTCAGGCTGTGGGGCTATAAAATCACAGTGTACATGTTTAGGCTCAGGCTGAAGCCCATGCTCTGGGACTCTCCCGCTGCATCCCAGAGCCTGGGACCCAGCCCAAGCCTGAATATCTACACTGCAGTTTTGTAGCCCCACAGCTCAAACCCAGCGAACCTGGATCAGTTGAGTTGTTTTATTCCAGTGTAGACATACCCTTAAAGACCGCTCAGTCTCAAGGTTCTGATGGCAATTCATTTTAATCAAATAAACTGTCAGTTTCTGCCTAGATTATAGTTTAGGAGGTCAGGGACAATTTGTTTGCATTTCTTCTGCTGATCAAATCTGTCTTTCATCTTATTTTCAATCACTCAGTGACACCAGTTCTCAGTTAATTTTTTTTAAATCGTGTCTTATCACGTAAATGACCCAAACCAACATTTGTATGCCTGGAGGATATGACTCGTTGTTCATTTAAGTTGATTTATAAAATCATTTTTCAGAGTTTTACTAGGCAGCATACTAAAGTCAGACACTTTTCAGAAATATTTATAATCATAGGGTAGCATTCATTCCGACAGCACAACCTGTCCTGATTTCATCACTTTCCCCCCTTCCCCACCATATTAATACTGTATGGAATTCACCTTTGTTTAGATAGTCCGTGCAAGATTTCTGTGCCATTCAAATCCCACATAAGGCCTATTTTGAGGATTAATTTTTTTAAAAATTCTGTTGCACCAGTTTTATGCCTATATACCTCTATTGAAATCAATGGGTCTGGCCGAAGGAGTTTAGCTTTGGCTATTTTAATGTGATAATCAAAAATGCAGGAGATGGTGAATAGATCTATAGGTCTTCTTTAGAAGACTAATCGAAAGCCCACTGACATCAGTGGGGAGTCTTGCCACTGATTTCCGGGCCTGCCTTGGAAAATAGAGGAGGATTTGAATCACGTTCCCAGCGCCTAACAAGAACCTAAGTCTATTGTTAAGTTTGTGACAAATCAAAAAATGTGAACCCTTGTAGGCAAGACTGGGGCAGCCATTAATGGTTTCAGACTGCATCAGACAAGTGATCTCTGAATGAAGACATGGGTCAAGTACCTGGGAGAGAATTCTGAGACTATTACGGTTATTATATTACTTGTGATTTATCCTGGAATATCCTAAGACATTTTAGGAAAGTGGCAAGTTGATGCTGACAGAGAAAACAGTGCATTTAGCTATTATCATCTTGATTGATCGGTCCTTCAGCCCTCATATAGATTGCGCCGATCGCAACACGTCTTCCATTCTTCTCATATCCTGGCCTTCCTTCTCCATGTGTTTTCATGATAAAAAATCTTCCCATCTCTTTGGAGGTGGGCCCAGTGGTTGTTTCAGTTCCTGTGGGTACCACTCGGCGACAGCTGCAGTCCGTCAATTGTCAGTGAGCCTCCCTATATATCCAGTCCATCACATTTTACTATGCCTGCTCTCAACAACATCGTCTTGCACTCCACTCTGCTATCTGATCACTTCATTGAGGACTCGATCGCAGATTGAAATTCCCAGAATTCCTCTTTCCATCGCCCTCTCCATGACAGACATTTGCTGCTCCTCTGTCTTTGTCAGCACCCATGTTTCTCTGCCATACAACATTGCTGGCAGTACTGTTGAGTTGAAGAGGCTAGCGCGTGTTGCCTTCTTGATTTTTCCTTGGAGGACATCCTTGATAGAATTGAATGTGCACCAACTTGCTTTCTTTCTTCGTGAGAGTTCACCTTCCTAATCATGGCGCATGTTAATTTCTTGGCCCAAATAGACATATTGCTCAACTTCTTCTATTTGTTCTCCCTTGATTGTTATTTGGACTTTTGGTAAGGTATCAGACTGCATAAATTTTGTTTTGAAGTGGTTAATTTTTCAGTCTGACTTGGCTGCTTTTTGTGTTGAGTTCTCGCAGCATTTTCTGTAGTTTGATAGTATTTTCGGCGATCAACACAATATCGTCTGCAAATCTGAGATGGTTTAGCTGCTCTCCATTGATATTGATTCCACCCTTCCAATTCATTCGCCTCATTACCATTTTGAGGCAGACTGTGAAGGGTTTCGGTGAAGCTGTGTCTCCTTGTTTCACACCTTTCTTAACTGGGATGTGAAGGGGAGTATCAAATAAAGTTATATCTGTAGTGCAGTCAGAATTTGCTTCCTTTAATAGTTTGATATAGTTTGTGTTGATGCCCTGCTCTGCAAGAGCTTTCAACACTGCATTGATCTCTACGCTGTTGAATGCTTTTTCATAGTCGACAAAGGCAATACATAAAAGGAATTTGTATTCCCTTGAGTGTTCCAATAGCTGGTTTATAGTGAAAATATGGTCTATTGTGCTGAAATTCCTTGGAAAGCCTGCCTGCTCTCTCAGCTGCTGCTCGTCCAGACGCTGTGAGAGTCGGTTTGTTATTATTTTGGTGAACAGCTTGTAGACATGTGAGAGCAGGCATATTGGACAATAGTCTTTAGATCTTCATGATCTCCCTTCTTGTACAGCAGAATGGTATTGGACTCCTTCCAGCTAGATGGTATCTTCTGCATTTCCAAGTATCGGCTAAACTTCTGAGCAAGGGTTTCCCAGAGGTCTTGACCTCCAGCTCTTATCATTTTGACTGCCAGACCATCTTTACCTGGGGCTTTTCCTTCCTTCATTTGGTGAACTGCATGTTGAACTTTGCTGACAAGGACTGGTAGTACATGCTTGTTGGTCTGTAGAAGTGTTGGTACTGGGACATTTATCTGAGATGCGAACGGTTCGGTGTAGAAATCTTTGCAGACCGCTTCCATCTCTGTTCTGTCAATTACTGCTTTTCCATCCCTGTTCTTCAGTGCCATTATTGTTGACCTGTACAGTGTCAGTTCCCTTTCGCATTTTTTGAGGCTTCTGCGATCTTCAGCCATCTTTAAGAGTCTTTCATATCGGTACTTCTCAAAGTTCTCCTTTAGTCTTCTTCTTATCAACTTGCAGAGGAGGGAGTACTCAAGTTTGTCACCCTCATTTTGCTTCATATTCCTCCGCTTCTTTAGCAAGTGCCATGTTTCCTCCGAGATTCTTCCCTTCACTCTTTTCAGTCTTTCTCAGCTAATTTCACGCATTGCCTCAACTTATCAGTGAAATTTTTATTATCTTCATTGCAGTTATCTGTAAGACTCCAGTCTTCCTTGGAAATGTTCGCTTTCAAGATTGCCTCGTCAAATATTTTTGGCTGCTGTCTCTGATTTGCCATCTATAGCGCTTTCTTCTCCACCTTTTCATTGAAGTTGAGCCATGCTCTGAGCAAGTGATGGTCACTACCGGTGTTAAATGATGGTACTACTGAGTTGTCTTGTACAATGCACCGCTTATCGGTCAGAATATAGTCAGTATCATTTTTGTTCTTTGCATCGGGCATGATTCATGTCCACCTCCTCTTGGCCTTCTTCTTAAACCAGGTGTTACCAATGAACATTTCTTTTGTCTCCACAAGAGTTGCCAGTTGTTCTCCTCATGGATTTCGTTAGCTGATGCCATACCTTCCAATGAACTTTTCACCTTCTTTCCCTCTTCCAACTTTAGTGTTGAAATCTCCCATCACGTATATGTGGATTTTGAGTGAGGGTTTCCTCGAGCTGCTGGTAGAGTTCTTCCACATTGTCATCTTCGCTTGTGGGAGTATAGTTCTGAATAATCTTGAGGGTGCTGTTCTTGTTCAGTTGGAGGTATAGCACTCCCGATGTGCGATGACTGAAACTTGCAGGAGATGATTATTGAAGACCATTCCTAGTTGATGATGAAGCTGATTCCTCCAATGGTTCTCGCGCCTTCCCCTTTTCCCAACATGATGGTACTTTTATCTCTCCACTTCACTACCATCTCCTTTCTTTGGCGTGTTTCGCAGGCTGTCCTTGCCTTCTCCTCCATTAGATGGTTGATCAAATTGTCTCTTGTCATTGTCCTGCAGTTATAGGTGCTCTGCACATTGAGAGGGCAGTCCTTTTTATGGCCCCTGAGATTCTTAACAGCCTCTCATTGACTGAACTCCCCACCACCATCATGAACAGATAGAGGAGCGCACAAGGAGTTGGGGCCAGTTTATTTGTGTTGTTTTAGCCAGCAGGTGGATGAAGAAATGGCTGTGTTGTCAGTGGTGCATTTACCTCCTCAACTTAGCTAGCACCCAACCTCAAGAAGGAGGACAGCTGTCCTCTCCCTGGGTTGATAGTCTGACACCTTGTAACAAGGTTGGGACTCACCACCGCGGTGCCTCCTACTGGTTACTCCGGGAATTAGCTCAGTCCAGTGGAGCGTCCCCTCTCGGTGGTATCCCGCCCGTTGTCTTGCCCTTGGTTGGCTTCTGAGCCCAGGTTGCTCACCAACTCGCAGCGTCCTCTTCAGGACCACTGCCCTCTGGCAGTGCCCCTTAGTCCTTCCACACCCCCTTCCGGGGGGAGGGGGGGTGTCAATCAGCAGTCTCTATGTCCAGCCACTGTGGTCAACCACACACCCCAAAGTCTAATCCCTCCTGTCAGGGATTTGGCGTGGTCTATAATGGCCACTCCCTACGGCCAATGGCTGGGTGTACTGCAAGGGGAGAAGGGGGGGACCCAGGCCCGCCCTCTACTCTGGGTCCCGACCCAGGGACCCTCTGGCGGCAGCCTCGCTGTCCTCCTTCTCTCCCCTCGTCTGTCAGCTTCCCTGGGCCGCTTCCCCTACGGCCCCTTGCACCGGCTAGGCCCTTCCCTTCAGGGCCTGCAGCCTGGCAGGCCTCAGGCTAGAGCTCCCTTTTGCTCCCGGAGCCTGGCCAGCATTGCTCTGTCCGCGGTGCTAGTCTCCCTGCTCTGGAGACAGACCTTCCCCTGTCAAAGGCCTGGGACAGATTGACTCTCCTCTCCCTGAGCAGCCTTCTTATAGGGCTGAGCCTGGCCCTGATTGGCTCCCAATAAGCCCTTCTCCAATTGGCTCCCTGTCTGCGCAGGCCCACTGGCCTGCCGCAGCCCATACTCTCAGGGAGTGGGACAGCCGCCCCACTACACACCTTAATAGCATGTTTGAACCTACTGAAGAATACATTCTGCTATCCTCGCTGTCAGACAAGCCAGGGTCACTGCTGCACCACTTTGAGGCATTGATGTAGGATTTTGCAGCAGTTAGCTATTATACTTTCTTAAAATTGATGGTGTCACAGTTCAGGGCAACTGCACCTATATTTCCCTCTCATGGTCCAGCAAGGGCACCCACTCTAGGCTCCCAGCTCCTCATCCATTACCCTCTTGGGTAGACACCTATGCCTCTCTCATTGGAGCAGGGTTTTTCCAGGCTGCACAGTGCCCTGCCTACACTGATATTCCCAGCAAGCCATATGGCCAAAAAGACTAATTCCTGTGCTTCGCTTTCTCTTCAAAGGCTATGAACAAGTAATTGCCAGTTGTTATGAGTTACCACCCAGCTCTTTATAAGCAATCATAGTTATTCTTACGGTTCTTCATTAAAGAGAAAATGTATCAAACACAATAGAAGAACCTACATGCATGCTCAGAAGCTTACCAGAAATCACCTCCCGACCTGAAATCCTCAGGGCTCTGGTAGGAGTCAGGCCTTGAAACCCCATGGTAATCAGTTCATAACAGTCCTAGCGCCCAACTAGCACCCTCATGAATAGGATTAGTCTCCCTTTTACTCAGCTTGGGCCTTTGATCTTGAGACTCCAGGAACAGATAATCGGCACACAGTGGTCCTCTCCTCAGGGTGTAGCTTAACAAGGCTGGGTGTTTTTGCATAACTAGAGGTGGGAAATTTGCATTCATCTCCCCCTACAAATTCCCCAAGCAAACCATTTGACACTGTTTGTCCCAAAAGTGCATTCTTGTCTGCCACATTGTTCAATACAGTCCTTTGATGTTCATAACACTTCCCAGGGTTCACATCACATCTCCCCCCTAAAGAGTTTATATACAATCCTGGCCCACAATAATAGAAAACCTTTGCATTTAATACAATAGACTCCAAAGATACTTAGACTTAATTCAATAAGGGTTTTCAAGGATATTGCAAGAAATTGCCATATCTGTCACAGATAGGAAGAGCTATCTTCAACTAACCATGCTTAATAATTTCTTTTAGTAGGTTACATGGATAAGTGGAGATATTATTACTGTGTAAGCTGATATTAGAAATATCATAAGCCAAGGCTGTTATAGTGTCAAGCTCATTAGTGTCTGTGCCATTGATTTAACCTTCTGCACTGATGAATTCTTTTTAATTAAAAGCAGCAGGAACAAGTCAATGACTTTCTGATCTTGATTGCACTGTTCTAAAAAAGTGCTGATCATGCAAGTATATTCATCTTTCACAGTAATGAAAAATAATAGCTGCCCTTGAGGCCCGACATGGGATTTTTCTCTGTGGCAAGTGACATTAGCAACCCCCCAAGAGTAAGGTGGGAAATATGTAGAGTTGAAATCCCTGCTTCCTGGGTCTATCCAGCTCTAGTGAACCTCTGGGGGCACTGGCCCTGTGATATTCCACAGCTTTCCTGGATTGTGCACTGATCCGGAAATGTTCCTCTCCCTTCTATTTAGCTATCATCCTCATCACCAGAGTATGGGAGCACTCCTCAAAAAGTATTACAAAAATAAAACAAAACCTCTCTTCCTGACCGCTTTTCCAGCCTGTAGGAGAAAGAGCTTAATCAGTTTGCTTGGAAACAACCCCTCAGTAGGGGCTATTTCTCTGAAGGGTTATGGGCTGTGATCTGGCAATCAGGGTGTCCAACTAGTTGACCTCAATATGTTCCCAATGTCCTAATGTGAGCTGGGTACTGTCCCAGGTTGACAGTGGGTCTGAGTATTTAGTCAGTCAGGGGACATATGGACTAGAGATAGACGAATCTTCCTAGTGGACAATTTTGTTCCTGTTGGTTGGGGAAAGGATGGGGATGGAAAGCAAGTAGCCTGTTGAGTTACACATTCATTTTTCCCTGTCTCTAGGCTTGGAAGGGATGAGATTTTTATCTGTAAGTGTTGACAAACATCGATTTCACCATGCACATGCAAATCGACAAAAACTATGTCCATCAATAATAGAAATTTGCAGATAAAGAAAAATGCTGCTTGAGAACTTGGAGTTTGATTTAAGGCTATTTACTTTGTATATTTTGGCATGTTTTGTTGACAGTTTGTGTTTCAATGGTTATAAAGCTTTAACTTTTTGAATCTCAGCATCTACTGTCATTAAGTAGGTATTGTCCGAACCTTCATAATTTCATGCAACTGAAAATTTATATCAATACAAATTGAAAAAAAGATTCCCCCCCCCTAAAATATTGATGTTTATTTTTAACAATTAAATTTGTCAAGCCTACCTACCTCTGAAGAAAAAGCAGCTGGTGGTAAGAGGAGAGGGATGCTCTCCCATGATGGTCTATGTTGGATAAAAGGTATCCAATGGCACCAATAATCCTTGACCAGCACATTATCTCCAACCAGCTCTTTCCAGTGGTTGAGATGTGACTATCACCTTCCAGCTCCAGCTGTTTTAATTAAGGGGGGAATCAAAACAGAATCATATAACCCCAAAGTATTGGCCATAGCATGAGTATCTCAAAAACAAACCGAAGGGAACAAGAACAAACATGCCTTCTTGGCAAGTTCTCAGTCTCTTGCTGAGGGAAACATCTTTTGCTCTAGCTCCACGTACGTACAAGGCCAGAGGATAGGTTCAGAAGCTGAAATGTTTGGTTCTACCATGATTTTGGATAGTGAGTGGCCTTAAGGGAAACATGCACAGCAAGCAAAGTACAGCCTGTTTTTGCTTTACCTTTTGGCACAGAGAAGATTCCCAGCACACGGTACCATGTGTTCCACATTTCACCATTCCATGCTGTGAGGGAAAAGTAGATTCAAGCATGAAACCAACTTAAGGAAAACATGAGCTACAACTGCTAGCTGGCAAATGAAGTTGTTCATAGGCATGTTCAATTACTTGAACACCTAGTAACAGCTTTTAAAAAGTGCCAGGGTGCATACATTATGGTCATGTGAGCTTATTTGCTCTTTTCCCAGTGGGTATTTGTGTGTGATGGCAGTAAGAGCGTAAGTTTCACATTGTTATTCTTACTTAGCAGAATGTTTAAACTCTCCCTACTCGGTACTCATGGTGAGGCTGTATGTTGATCATGGCTTTAGTTTCCCTAACTTAAGAGTTTTTCGTAAAAAGTTGTGGCCGTTCTCACACCCTTCCTGCTCACTACTGAGCAAGGCTCTTCTATACACATTCATACATTTGGCTTTTTTATTGCTGTTTTGCTATATTTTATGCTTATAAACTATTAGTGGCAGCTATTTAACTCTTGGAGAAAAGAAGATTAATAATAATTACAGCATTGTGCACTGTGACTTTTCCTTTTGAACTAAAATCATGACCCTTGCATTTATTCGTTTGTTTGTTTTTATGACAAAACCATTGCGCTCTCCCATTTTTTGCCATGACAAACAGCTTGCCACAGTCTTGGTGGTGTGTCCTAGCCTCAGAGGACTTCAGGCCTGATCCAAATCCCATCAAGGTCAGTAGAAGTCTTTGTGTTGCATTAAATGGGATTCGAGTCAACCCTTTGGCAGATGAAATCTGTTCCCGTACTGAATTGTCTTTCTCCATCACCCACGTACACATTAGCCTTGAATCTGCAAACACTTGGGACTACACTACAATGTGAGCACAGGGTTCAAGCTCAGGCTCAAATCTAAGATACTCTCCGTCTACACACAAATTGCACTAACCCAGGACTTGTACCCAGGGTCGCAGGATCCCATGGGGGTGGAGGGTATGAGCCTGAGTCAAGCCAGGACACAGGGTTCAAGCCCTATTACTTTGCAGCATAGATGCAGCCCCACTGGACTTGTGCTCTGGAAGTCCACCAAAAGTATTCCACAATTCCACAGGCAGACTTTCTTTGTCCTCTAGATAGTCAAGTTTGGACATTCAAGTTTTCCCCACATTGTACCGCGAACAAAGGGCTAGAGTGGCCACATTTGGGGAGGGTGCTAGAAAGTCTGGGATGTGGGTGGTTGGACTCTGGCCTGCACAATGCAGCATAGACACTGGACTCCCAGACTGGAAGCCAGGGTTCAACAATTCCTAACCTGGGGGTACAACTGAGTGTAGATACTCAAGCCCTAGGTTAACAAATCCAGGATCTGCTAACTCGAGTTCTACTAGCCCTGCACTCACATTGCAGTGTAGGCATACCCTTATACACACACACGTAGTTCAGCTGAGCTCAGGGGGAGTTCTGCAAAGTTACATATATGTGAAAGTGTTCGAAGGACCCAGCCATTGTTTTGCTGCAGTTAGCACTGAAGTTTTAATATAACCCCCCAACCCCCACCAAATCATTGCTCTTTAAAAAGCATCTTGGCATAAATACATTGGCTCAGCAGAACAATGTGAACACACGGGAAAGGCAGATCAAATGTTTAACCTTACTAACTTCAACTGGTCACTTTAAAAATAAAACACAAATGCAACTTGAATTCCTGCTTTTGATTTTGATCATATGCAAACCCCAGGAAAGCGAGAGATCTTTGAAGAGGCCCTTAAGTACATGTCAAAAACCTACTGAAAAATTCTTAACACTTTTAAAGTTGATTAAATACCTTGTCATTTTTGGCAGCTTTTTGCTGATATAAGTACTTATGGCTTGATTGCTTTCCAGTCCTTTAGTCATCTAAGATACAACATTTTGAGCATATTTAATGTACACCTGTGGGGCAAATGCTTAAATGATTTAGATGGTAGGCTTCTTACTAATAAGGACTTTCAAAATAATTTTCCTTGCAAAAAAGTGTGAGCTGTGTTGTACAAAAGGGATTATTTCCCTGGTGGAATGAGACTTGTACTGCTAGAGCCCAAAAGGATCATACCTGCTTTGTGTTCATTTTCACTCCTCGTTCTCAGCTAAGAACATACAGGGCCAGAGCCCGTCCTCTATTCTGTGCGCTTTGTGCTGCTTCAGTTAGGGATTACTCCTGCTAGTTGGGCATGACTGGGCCACAGGGAGAGCACAGCTGCGGTTCTAACTTGTGCGGTGCCATGGAGGAAAGGTAGTGGTGGGGAGGGCTCAAGTCCTGGCATACAGCCATTTTTAACTCCCCACGCTGAATGCTTGACCAAGTGAGAGAGAGAGACTCTGTGTGTGTGTGTGTGTGTGTGTGTGAGAGAGGGAGAAACCACATTTCTAGGCATGTGACAGATTTTTTTTTTTTAAATAATATTTGTTTACATCCCTCTTCCCCCCCGCACCCCCACCCTCATTTTAGGTTTGTTCTGTAGCAGGGACAAATGATTTTTTTGCAGTATAACACCATCACCAGTAAAATTACTTCTGATCAGGTTTATCATTGTCCCTGCACCAAACCCAGGTAGTTCCTCATGGTCATGGAAAGATAATACAAGGCTGTGTTACCTTTCTGCTCCCCCTCTGTGCTGGAGATCACCCTTTAAGGAGGGGGACAAGGCCCTCTGGACAACTGTGCTGCCATCAAGCAGGGGATTGCACGGGACATAGAGCTAGCATGGAAAAATGGAGTCAACACATGGATGGCTCTGGCCTCCCACTGGTCCCTGGGACCTGTAGGTTTTAGGGGCTGGCCATACCAGCTGTTCCACAGGGTTTTCAACCAGTTTGGAAAGAACTCTCCCTACAGTTTGTCCACATGGGAAATTAGTGCAAGCTAGAGTGTGAATTTATAGCACACTAGCTACTCTGCACTAACTCCCTGTGTGAACACTCTTAATCGAGTCATACAGTTTAAGGCTAGAAGGGATCACCAGATCATTTCTGACTTCCTGCATATCAAAGGCCCCCAACAGTACCCAGCACACTAAACCGAACAACTGAAGTTACACTAAGGCAGGGGTCTCAAACACGCAGGCCGTGGGGTTCTTTCGTGCGGCCCGCCAAGCTCCCCGCCCTTCTGCCTACCCCGTGGTGCCGCGAGCCCCACACCGCTCCCTGAAGCAGCTGGAACTATGTCCCTGCAGCCCTGGACTGGGGGGGGGGAGGGAGTGCTCTCGCTTCCAGGCACTGCCCCCCGCAGCTCCCATTGGCCGGGAACGGGGAACCGCAGCCAATGGGAGCTTTGGGGGAGGTACCTGGAGGAGCAAGAGCAGCACATGGTGCCGTTCTCCCTCCCCCCCCCGGGACTCTGGCTGCTTCCTGGAGTGGAGCAGAGTGGAGCGGGGCCAGGGGCCAAGGCAGGCAGGCAGGGAGCCTGCACTGGCCACAATGTGCAGTGCTGCCACCCCGGAGCCACTCTAGGTAAGCGGCGCCGGCCGGAGCCCGCACCCCTCACCCCAACCCCC
>NW_020664418.1:19352234-19464517 GCF_002925995.2 Terrapene triunguis
CTGCACACCTCCTGCACCTCAACTCCTTGCCCTGAGCCCCCATCACAGCCCGCACTCCTTCTGCACCCCCTGGGGGCAGGGAGGGGGCAGAGTTGGGGTGAGGACTTCGGGGAAGGGGTTGGAATGGGGGCAGGGAAGGGCGGAAAGAAGTGGGGCAGGGGCGGGGCCTCATGGAAGGGGTGGAGTGGGGGCGGGGCCGGGGCAGCAAGGGATGGGTGTCAGTGATGTGGCCCTCGGGCCAATGCACTAGTCCTCATGTGGCCCTTGTGGTCATTTGAGTTTGAGACCCCTGCACTAAGGTATTACAGCCCTCAGGAGACTAAACTATTATATGCCCCAGGCAGAGAATAAGAGGGACTGAGGTGAACCAGTGCCCAAGGCCTCTGCAATGTCACGGAAATGATTAAATGAGATAGACCCAGATAATCCTGGCATGTGACCCACTCCCATACACTGCAGAAGAAGGTGACCCCCTCTTCCCAAGCTCTCTGCCAATCTGACCTGGGGGGAAATTCCTTCTCCACCCTGCATATGGTGATCAGTTAGACCCTTGGCATGTGAGCAAGAACCAGTCAGCCACGCACCTGGAAGAGACAATGCTCAAGGCCACCTCACAGCCCAGGCCCACCATGTCCCATCTCTATCTCTGATGTTTCACAAGGAGACATTACATCACAATACATTTCAAGAGTGGGAGAGGAAATCCATTACTGACCCCTGCAGGTGACTGGCTGAAATGCTAACACACAAGATTTTTGGAACATCAGACCAAAACCAGAAGGGCACCTCTGGGAGGGGGCAGGGCTTGGCAGCCATCACAAGCATACTATCCTTCCCATGAATTCTGTCCATCTCTTTCTTAAAACTAATGAGATAGTTTCCCTCCACAGTTCCTGTTGGGAAGCTGTTTCAGCCCTCTGATGATTAGAAACCTTCTAATTTCCAACCTGAATTTGTCCATGGCCAGTTTATATCCATTTGTTTTTGTGGGTACATTGTCCTTTAGTTCAAATAGTTCTTCACTCTCCTGATGTTTATCCCCCTGATGTATGTATACAGAGTAATCATATCCCCTCCCAGCCTTCATTTTGCTATGCTAAACAAGCCAAGCTCTTCCAGTCTCCTCTCATAAGATAGGCCCTTCATTGCCCTGATCATCCTTGTAACTCTTCTCTGAACCTGTTCTAGTTTGAACTCATCTTTCTTGAGCATGGGTGACCCAAATTGTACAAGGTATTACCAGTGTCTTGTACAATGCCATCAATACTTCTGTCTCTACTGGAAATGCCTCACCTGATACATCCTAGGATCTCATTTGCCTTTTTCAAGCCACATCACATTGGTGGCTGATAGTCATCCAGTGATTGACCAACAACACACACCAGTCTCTCTCCTCCTATCATTTCCAATTGTTGAGCCTCCATCTTATAGCAGAAATTCTTACTAGATCCACAGTGCCTGACCGTAACTCTAGTCTTCAAGGTCATCCAGTTCTGCCTGTATTATATTCTGGTCCTCCTTTGTATGGACGATGCCTCCCAACTTGGTATCATCAGCAAATTTCACTAGCACACTCCTACTTTTTGTGCCAAGGTCAATGTGCACTCAAAGTGCCTTCAAGTGGTTTAGCTGAGTATATTTTAAAGCAGTGATCAGCAACCAACCTTTGGCATGCGGTTCCCCAGGGTAAGCACCCTGGCGGGCCTGGCCAGTTTGTTTACCTGCCGCGTCGGCAGGTTTGGCCAATCGCAGCTCCCACTGGCTGCGGTTCGCCGTCCCAGGCCGATGGGGTGTGGGCCGAGGGATGTGCTGGCCGCTGCTTCCCACCGCCCCCATTGGCCTGGAGAAGCGAACCGTGGCCACTTGGAGCCGCGATCGGCCAAACCTGCTGATGTGGCAGGTAAACAAACTGGCCCGGCCAGCCAGGGTGCTTACCCTGGAGAGCTGCGTGCCAAAGGTTGCCGATCCCTGTTTTAAAGTGTATAAAGCTAACGTACACAAAGGCACTTTTAGTGCGCATTAAGAATATCCACATGAGGAGTTAGTGTGGAATAGCTAGTGTGCTGTAAATTCACACCCTAGCTTACTTTGTAATAACTTCCCATATAGACATGCCCTAAAGAATGTCTCAAAAGATAATCTTCCCCATACCACCCCTACAGATTTTCCCATGGGAGAGGTCAATCGGGCTCAGAATTATTAAAAAAAAAAAATCATAGCATTTTCCTAAACTACAGATGGTTGCCTTCTTTAAAAATGGTTTCTAAAGTAAACTGTTACAACTTATCAAAAGCAACATCTGTTTATCTTAATTAGACACTGCTGATTAGTGAAACCACTTTGAAATTTATTCCACTTCAAGATGTAACTCTCCTGATTACATTTCCTCCTCATCAAGATATTCAGGCCATTTCCATAGCTGTGCTGTGTTCTTTATATAGAAAAAACTACCGAACAAGCCTTTACTAACATGAAGGGCACTGTTTGGTGATTAATTACATTTTTATATATGTTATGCTGGTCTAGGTAAAAATCTCCAAGCTCTTATGTTCTCAAAGGGACAGATTCTCCCCTCACACTGAAGAGAATGGCAACTGAAGTCAGGTAGTACCCTGGTATAAAACTGTGCAAGTGCAAAGAGAATCAGGCCCAAATGCACAACTCTGAAGTGAAGGAAGTCTGCTGTAGCTTGTAACACATCTTATTTGACAGGCAAAACAACATCAACAACAGTCCTAAACTGCACTGATTCTCTCTTTACCTTGGCTGAGCTGGCTACCAAGAAATACCCGCTGATGCAATGGCATTTATTAACAACTGTGTCACGCAGAAGTCTTTTGCAGTGCACAACAGTAACTTGATTGGTCCTATAAATTTACGAATCTTACATGTTCTTATGTGCCCATTATGGCTCTCTTTATAATACATATCTACATATGTACACACCTGTGTTTCTGATATATAACTTCCATAACCAGGATTCCCCAGATAAAACTGGAGGAACAGTTCTTTGCCACCCCATTTGGTAGCCAGCAAGGTAGGAACATTTTGGGGGTTTGGCCAGGGAAGAGGGGGAGTGGCCAGAGCACCTCTGCACTCCCAACTGAAAAAGGCTGATCAGTGGACCCTTAGGAGCCATTGCAGATGTGCAAGTTAGACCAGCCCTCTAGGTAACTGTACTTTGAGATAATTAGAAATGAACCTAGGAACTTGCTGACATTCTTCCATCCCCAGCTACAGTGAGCTCTTACTCTTTTTACCTGGTGACATAGCTAATAAACCAAGGTTCTAACTGCAAGCAGACATGCTAATGAAGAGTTAAAACATGTTAAGCTTTGATTTAAAATTTTATTTTTATAACAAGGTAAACTGTCCCTTGTCAAATGTCCTTGGCTTGATGCTTCATTCATTCTAATGAGTCCTGTATATTTGCACTAGCAGGTTGGTTTTGAGACAGAGAGCACCTTTCTATGCTTCTAGGCTTCATACATCCTGTACCAGCAGGATATTATGCATCAGGACTAGAAACTCTAACGCAGCTGAAGCACGTGTTCTCAGAGAGCTAACCTTCTTGCTATTTTTAGTTTAAGGCTGTTTCTGATCTGCTCTCTCTGTGGGAGAGCTGGTCAAACAAAGACAAAAATTATTCCCAGCTAATTTATTTGACAGAAAATGCCATCATTTGTTGGCTAGAAGTTTTGCCATGCATAATCCAACCAGCTCTGATCTGTGGGGAATCAAGGATCCCCTGGTATAGGGTTTGTGCTTGTTTTGTAGTGCAGCACATTTTCATTGTATAATTGAAGGTCCTGGGGGGAAACACTCCTTATTAAAACAACTATTGTTGCAAGGCTTGATGTGGCTGTGGATTTTATTGGACCAGTCAGTTTCAGCATTCAGGTATTCTAAATGAAGAAAAATAAATTATAATAGCAAGAGTATATTCCTCAGAGACTGACCAGTTCTGTGGTTCACAGCTGTCTAGATTAAATAATGAATTAATTCCCTACTTGCTGGAAATCAACAGGATCTTCTGGACCATGTCACACCACTTTTAATGGAACAGAACTAATAACATTAGAATAAATCACCATATAAGTCACATACCCTTTGAGGACTTGCAAACAATGTCAATTTACTGCAATACTTATTTTTCCTTCAAATAGATGCCTAATGTATTCTACAAGCAGTTTTCACTCCTTCTCACTTCCAGGCTCTCACGTGCAGGCACGATGCTGCAATGTTTAGGTTAGGCTTATTCAATATAAAACCGCTTCCTTTAAATTTTTTTTAAAAAATTTATTGAAAAATAAGATCTCTATGGGTCTTAGGTTTTGTGGAAACTTATTTTCAGACTTAGTCTACATTTTGGTTTAATTTGGTCCCTTAAATTTGTTGCTCATAATACAGTATACCATTAAGGGGCATTTGCACATAGAATAATGGGTCTATAGAGGATGGGAATATGTTGTCTGAATAAGTATACATGTCTGATTTACTTTATATGTGTAAGCATACCCCTTGTATGTGAAGGCTTCCTTATAGTAGGACACACAACAAGTTACTATGAAATACACTTCTTAATAAAGCTAGGGACTCACGCTCAGAAAATGTCCTTTCATTGATGCTAATGGGACCACGATGCTTGCATAATATGCATACATGGTGTGTGCTTCACTCTCTAGACACTGAAGCAGGAATGAACAATTCTTTGTAGATAAAGTTGTGCTGCCCTATTTTTTTTCTACCCTAGAGGAAAACGCAAGACGTAACTTTCAAATTTCATTAACTATGGCACATATTGCTATAAGCCAGAGTGTAGTAGCTATGCTGAGCCATGTGAAGGACTATAGCAATTACTGCTCTCCATGCCTGATTTCCTACACAAGGCGTGCCAATCGGTTGGAGAGGATTTTAAGTAGGAAATTCTTAGATTAGAGGCATTTAACTAGTCAAATGAAAGGAAACAGCACAAGGAGACCAGGCTAGATATGACCACAGCCCATATATCCTGTGAGAGCAGAGGAAGATGGGCATGCAACCAAAACTAAAGTAATTGGTTGTGCAAGGCAGGGAACCTTCGCTTCCGTCAGGAAAATTCTCCTACAGAATTTGTAGATGCCCATCTGGCAATGGGATGGTTTCTAAGGAGTCAGGCAAAATGCCCTGAATGGTGGTAGAATGGAGACTGACAGCTCATTAATATGAGCTCTCCTTCCCTTCTCCACTTTCATTTCTCACTAATGCGGCCTAGTTAATTTTTGTTGCTAGAAAGTCCAGCCATAGGAGAGATGAAATTCATAACCTTCCACAACACAGGAGTGCCCCATGTGCATGTGCTGAAGGGAAACCATGGAGATCTACTAAACAGTTTGGTAATAATCCAGTTCTAGACCCTTCAAACATCACCCGTAAAGCAATGCTTCCAATTCTGCAGGGAAAGGCCCTTGGGGTAGAAGCCAGACTGCTGCAGGGATGCAGGGCAGAGAAAGGAGCACTGTGGGGCTTGGGGCAAGGAGGAACCTCCTTGATCCTGGATCCACTGAGACTCCCCACCGCAAAGGTTGCTCACTGGATGAAGCAGTGGCCAGCTCCTTGAAACTCACTCTCCCACCCTACTTTTGTGGAATTGTCCAATGTTTGTCTGGCTCCACAGAGCCTCTCCTGGAAGCCCCTCACTCTGAGCAGCAAGTAGTCTCTGGTGCATGAGGGCTTCAGCAAGGAAAACAACTAGGAGAGGAGAGCCAGACACTCAAATACAAATCAATAAAGGCAGAAAGTAAAAAGGAGTGTAAAAACAAAGGGGGGAGAAATAACCAGAAAAGGAAAGGAGAGGAAAAACTAAAGACACAGCAGAGGTGCCAGTAATAGCACAAGGAGGGCTCCAACCAAATAAGGTTGGGGGCTGCTGCCAGAAGGGGACTGCTATACTAATCCCCACAGTACTATAACCTAGCAAATATCAGTTTCCAAATTAGTGGTCCGATCATTTACTTTATTACTAAGACTTTAAAATAATTTACTTTTAAATTTCATTACCCAGGACTTGAATCACTCAGTTGAGTCATGGGCTGGAATTTTGCTGTTTTTGAAGGATGCATGTCTGAGAGGAAACAGAGCTTGAACATTAGCTGTCATATTCCAGGTGCATTTTGTTCAAAACAGTTTTGTAGTGGTGGGAGTCTGGGCATTCAGGTTTTTTTCTTTCTTGCATATGGAGTGTATCCTAGTAGTTAGAGCACAGAAGTAGGAGTCAGCACTCCTGATTTTTTCCTTAATTTTCTAAGTGATTTTGAGCAAGTCACTAAGGCCTAAATTTTCAAAAATGCCCACTGTTATTTGGGGGCCTAACTCAAGACAGCCTGGGCCTGGTTTTCCGTGGTATTTTGTACCTATAGCTCCAAGTGAAGTTATGGGAGCTATTACTGCTTTTCACCTCCAAAGTCAGGCCCATAACTTGGCACCAAAAAGTGAAGCACTCACAACAAATAGGTACTTTTGAAAAGGGTTGGCCTTAATTAATCCCTTTGATGAGGCTCCACTCACCATGCTGGTGCTTCCTGCTGGTCCTCTTGGGGATTAGCTCCACAGGTCAGTACACCCTCCCCCAATGGTGCCTCACCCACTATCACATCTGCTCTCTGACCCATGTCACTCCAGGAACCGCAGTGTTCCCTTCATGGCACAGACCTCTGGCCATGTCACATCTATGTTCTCCCCTTCTGGGGGTCTAGTACAGCCTTCCAACTGTCCAACCACTTCCCCAGTGGCAAGTGGGGGGGACCCAGGCCCACCCACCGCTGCAAGGTCCCAGCTCAGAGACCCCATAGATGGCCATCACAAGCTGCATCCCCTCCAACTTCTCAGTACATTTCTCTGGGCCACTTCCCCGTGATTCCAACACCTTCTTTACCCTTACCTCAAGACCTCAGCATGTCAGGCCTAGCAGCCAGCCAGGAACTCCTTCTCATTTCCCCAGTCCCCGCCAGTAACCGCTCTGTCCATGGTGCTATCTTCTATCCACGTGCTAGTAATCCAGTCCTCCCTCCTTGAGTCCCAGGCAGTGACTGACTACCTCTGGCCATGCAGCTCTTTTTATGTGAACCTGCTGGGCCCTGATTGGCTGCTCCTCGCCACCTTTCTCCGTTGGCTGCTTCCCACACAGCCTCCTACATTTCATTGCCAAAGAGTTAACAAGCCAAGTGACTTCTCTATAAGTTGATCCCTACTTTACTTATTATAGTACTTGTTTAGCATAATATTAGTTTTATTATTTAGTGCAGCCATGTAACATACGGTGTCGGTAAACAAATAAACAGAATATTCAGGATCTCATTATTAACCTCTCAGAGCTGACAAGCAAATACTGAGGATTATCCTGAACTTCCCTCTCAATAATGATATCAGTATGAAATCTGATGCATTGTTCACATCATTTTAGGATAATTCCTTATCACATGCAAAGCCTTGTTTTATTAAGGGACCATTCAGTTCAGCAAAACCAAACTCTCTACTCACAGGACTGCAGGCTGGGACATTGCTCCTTTATTCAACTGTGTCACACCAGAGCATGTGTGGTGGTGGGGTGGGGGAGGAAAAGAGTGAATTCCCACTTACAAAGCAAGAAAGTAAGGGAGGTGTGGAGCCTGGCTCCATCCCATAATACTCTGGATAATCTAGTTAACCCTATCATGACCCCTTTATTCCACTTGCTGATTCCAAATTTAATGTTCTTTGGGTCAGCTCTGCAATGATAGTTTCTTAGACATCATTATTATTACTTATTGTTATTGCTGTTGATTTCCTAGTCTTTCATAATACTTCACAGCTATGGCATAGACATGCAGCATCTCTGCAATCCAGCCATTTTAGGGGTGAAGGTTAACAGTTCACATCACAATGTGCAACAGCATTGAGCGTGGTCATTTTGGCTAAATTCAATGGAGGAAAATTCCTACTCTTATAAAGAATGCAATGGAGTCCCTCCTTCCCCCCAAAATCCATATAGTAAACTGCATGACACCCAGCTTATATAAAGGCATCAATAGTGCTGAGATTCAAGCTGTTGTTTCATAGAGTCCAGAGGGAGAGTGGGGGCGGCAATCCTTCTCTCACATAAGTCAATGAAGTTTTGTGCCATTCACTCCAATGGGAGCAGCATCTAGTTTCATTACATTTCCTCCATTGGTTAATACCACTGCCCCAGAGCACTTTCATTCTGTCCTCATGGTTCTGATTGGATCCTTTTTCAGGCGGATGTCTAATGGCTGTAACAGTGATGTGAGTCCTTGGGAAACATGCAAAGGAGTTGTCAGGGGTTTGGCCATGTTCTTTCCTCTGCCTATGAAATGTGCACGCAACATTTCCACACTGTCATGGAAGGTTTGTACAACAGCCCTCCTGAATTTGTATTCCAGACCTTTTGCAACCAGAGTTTAATGGGATATTCCTCCACCCTTCAGATATACTTGTCCTCTAATTGTAGCTGGAAATGTCGTATTTTGGGGGAAATAATTTCTTTTTAAAAATATACAGTTGATTTGAGTTTTGTTCCATTTCCAAGGCAAAATATGGCTAATATGGAATGTGTTCTCTCAGGGCCCAGTGTCTTTGTTGTGTCTGTTTTTTGAGCTTGGGAGCTAAAAGTTCCATTTTGGGAAAATCAGTGTTCACACCTGTTGCCAATGTGCTGCAATTGATACTGGTGGCTTTTTGTGTAGTTTGACTGTGAAGCATTGAAAAATATCTAGGTCTGGTTCCAAATCTCTTGAAGGTTTGGAAGCATATTTGTCAAAGTCCTCAGTGCTAACCGTAGCATTCCCCAAACTGGTATATCAGCCAGCCCATGTAAGGAAACCTTCAATGCCATGAATTCTGTACACTACCTCCTTTCCTCTTCAGCACCTGCATTCCAGTGCCTATGTCAATGAGGATATACATATTGTGCCTGCCCTCCAAACCACAGCCAGGCAAGGCGCTCAAAACTGGCCAGAGAGAAGTGGGCACTTTCACAAGTACTTTTGGTTGTTGTCAGACCACCATCATCTCCTTTCCCAGTTCTGCAGCAGTTTGCTATTAATATTGTACATCACAAAGACTGCTGCCTTATTTGTTTTCCCCGCAAAGTCTATTTCAGGCATTTTAAAGGCTGCATCACAGGAGGAGCATTTAAGATCATTTGTTTTTTAAATCTAGTGTACGCAAGGCAATTTAGCACAATTAATTTAAAGCAACAGATAGCAGCAAACCAATTAACTGACCTGTACTTAAACTGACTTTGCAATTGTCAATTTAAAAAATTGTAGCGTATTTTCAGCATAAAACAGATATTATATGGTACATTCCCCACTGGGCTGTTGTGAGGCTGAATTACTGTATGGAAACACTTTGAGGGCCTGGGCTGGAAGGCCCTCTATACATACTAAATATGTGCATGTTTTATTTTAATTTTATTTTTACACTAGCCTGCCCAGAGAAGATTTTTGTCTTGCCAGAATAACTTGGGAGAATAAAGACACAATGTAGGGGAAGGGAAGGGCCTGTGGAAATATATGCTGCATATTCCAGGGCTATAATGCAGATTAAAGGTATTTGAAATGTAATCTGTGGGATGTAAAGCTTTCATTTAAAAGAAATAGAATTTCTAGTTCTAGTGGTTGCAAAGCTAACTTGACAGTGATCTGAGGTAGGGTTGTCTGACTGAGTCTGCAGACAGATAGGAAAGAGGTTTGTGAAATACCCTTTCAGTTCAAAACACCTTTAACTCCTAAATGGAATGACAACAGTAATACATTACACAACATGCATGATAGTATGTCAGTAGTGTAGTGTAATAAGCATTGGGCCCTGTTGTATTGATTTGTTTTTCTGCTCATCTGCCTCCAGCTGCTTGATATTAAGATGATTAGCTGAATTAAGAACCTAGTTACTCTGTATCTGTGAGAGGTGCAGATGGTGAATTATCTGTTTTGTGATATACTTCCATGATTTTGACAGCTTTTAAAGTGTTCTTCCCAGGGTTCCCACCCCCCATAGTGTTATGAGTCTTCCTGACAAGGTTATTGACAGACTTGAATTTCTTATGTGACCCCTTCAGGAAAGATGCAGCAATTTTCCTATTAAGGTCCACAGTGATCATTTTAGTGCAGTGTAATGTTAGTACTCTAGGCCCTGCTGTATAAGTGGCTGCTTATCAGTAAGCATGTGAAACACAGAACATTATAACGAAGGCTGAACTGTGATCATCAATAAAATCCAGGAAGATAGGAAAGGCTCTTGGAAAAAATGCAAATAGGCATGATAATAATAAAACAAATAATACATTAGACATGTCACAGTTCAGGGCAACTGCACCTGTATTTCCCCTCAGTGGTTCAGCAAGGGCACTCACTCTCGGCTTCCAGCTCCCCAGCCGTTGCCTTTTGGGTGAAGACCTGTGTCTCTCTTCCTTCTGACTGGGGTAATCCAGGCTGCACGGTTCCCTGCCTTAACCGTGTATTTCTCAGCACAGATTGCCCACGGATACCTGCTTGCTTTCTCTTCAGAGACATAGGCATGCACACGGGGTGTGCCGGGTGTGCCCAGGCACACCCTAATGCAGGGGTGGGCAAATGGCCCCCCTCTCACGGCGCGGCAAGCCGCGGGGTCTGCGCTCCCCGGCCGGAGCGCCCGGCCGAGCGCAGCAAACTGCTGGCCCCTCCCTTGCCTTCCCCCCCTCCCATGGAGCCATGCCGCCGCGCACACAGCGCTCCAGGGGCCGGGGCTGTGCACTCCCGCGGGGCAGTATTTGGCTCCTCGGGGAGGCAGACATGTTCCCCCCTCGCCTGGAGCCATGCCGCCATGCGCGCAGCGCTCTGGGGGCCGGGGCTGTGCGCTCCCGCGGGGCAGTGTTTGGCTCCGTGGGGAGGCTAGGAGCCTCATCTCATGGTAAGGGGTCCGGGGCCAGGGGAGTTGGATAAGGGGTGGGGGCAGTCAGGGGACAGGGAGCAGGGTGGGTTGGATAGGGGGTGGGATCCCGGGGGGGTGGTTGGGGCGGGGGGTCTCTGGAGGGGGCAGTCAGGCAGCAGGGGGGGTTGGATGGGGCATGGGAGTCCCGGGGTCTGTCAGGGGGTGGGGGGTGGATAAGGGTCAGGGCAGTCAGGGGACAGGGAGCAAGGAGGGTTCTGGGGGGGCAGTTAGGGTGGGGGGGGTCTCTGGAGGGGGTTGGGGGAGGCAGGGAGCAGGGGGGGTTGTATGGGTCGGGAGTTCTGGGTGTTCTGTCAGGGGCGGGGAGCGGTTGGATAGACATGGGAGTCCCGGGGGTGTGGATAAGGGTCGGGGCAGTCAGGGGACAGGTAGGGGGTAGGGTCCTAGGGGGGCAGTCAGGGGACAAGGAGCAGGGAGGCTTAGATAGGGAGTGGGGTCCTGGGGGGCAGTTAGGGGCAGGGGTCACAGGAGGGTGTAGTCAGGGGACAAGGAGCAGGGGGGGTTGGGGATTCTGAGGGGGGAAGTCAGAGGGCGGGAAGTAGGAGGGAGTGGATGGGGGCAGGGTGGGGGCAGGCTAGGGCAGGGCTCCCTGAGTGCACACCCTAATGAAATGGGCTGCGCACGCCTATGCTCAGAGACTGATAACAGAATGACTGTCAACAGTTATAGGTTGCATTGCCTAGACAAGCCTATTCTTAAGGTAACAAGCATGGCAGAGAAAACATCTTTAAACAATAAAAGAACCTACACATATGCTAATAAATTTACCAGATTTAACCCCGTCCCTCACATGGATTCTGGCAGGCCCAGTCCTTCCAAATCTATCCTAAAGATTGGAGCCCTTTGTGGACCAGGGGTCCCGTCTGTTTGCTGGATCTAGAAGAAGGCCATGAGCTGGTTTTAATCCAGGCTACATATCCAAAAACCCTTTCTTTGGTTGTCAGTCCCTGGAGAATTTAGTTGAAACTAGTATATGCACACACCTTTCCAGGGGGCCGGCATCTCTGGAGATACTACAGTCTGGGTAAATTTGCCTAATCACCCCCTGCTGTTCTTCTATTTACCCTTCCCTTGGAAATACAAACAATTCCACAATACACACTTGCATTTTTAATACAACGATGTTAAAACTAATTGAATAAGGTTTAATTTAATTCGATAAAGTTCATTCAGGATATTTCAGACAATTGTCAGTCTGTCACAAGGCATACCTCTCTTATATATACCTCTCTAATAAATAAATACACTTACAACTCAAGCAACCGAACAACAAAGATTAATCTGGACCCAGGACATTATATAGAGCCCAATGGTATCCATGTCTGTAGTTTCAAATCCCAAAATGTCTCAGGCTGTGGGAAAGTCTGTGGCTTTTGTTTGTGAACCTGGCCTGAGTGTCCATTTTCTATTGGAATTTAGGATGGTTCCAGCTTTCACTGGGAACATTTCACACAGCTTTACCTGGTACATAACAATCTTTAGTTTCATTGGCTGAAGACGTATGGCAAGGTCTCATATTCTGGTGTAATAATGAGCACATTATTCCATTACACATTATTGAGTTTTTCACAGATAGCTCTGGGTTCCCTGAGTGAAGTTCACAAGGACAGTTTATATTAGGGTGACCAGACAGCAAATGTGAAAAATCGAGATGGGGGTGGGGGGTAATAGAAGCCTATATAAGAAAAAGACCCAAAAATCGGGACTGTCCCTATAAAATCGGGACATCTGGTCACCCTAGTTTATATGTATAAAGCCCTTTGTGGGTTGGGTCCTGTATATTCCAGAGACCATCTCTCTCTCTCTATCCGAACCTGAAATCAGCTGAGATGCTAGACCAGAGAATTGCAAGATTTATATGTCTGGTAGCAGGGCATACTCAATGGAGGACTCATGACTGGAATTTGGTTTTGCACCATTGTTCTAGCAGAGCCTGGATTTGTAGATATTCAAGGTATTCAAATCTACTTACCCTTAAAACTATTCCCCAGTCTTTTGTGGGCTGCGGAGGCTTTCATTTTAACAGTTGACATTATATTAAATTAGATGTGTGATTGTAAATCTTTCCTAATGAGTGAGGTAACGGTCTGATTTTTCATTCAGGTAACTTCCCTTTGGGTATTCAGTAAATGTGATTAAAATCGGCAGTCTGCTCTTTTTCTTTATTTCAGCCTTCTTCTCTTGGTAGATGTTACTATATGTCTGGAGTGCTTTGTTTCACCAGGTGACTTCCATACCAAGGCATTTGTTTCCCATGTAAAAATGGTATCTGGACAAAACATTTCTGATAAACATCTAGAATCATAACTGTCAGCAACTGAAATATGCAGACCTTGGGGTTTGTTTTGTTTTTGCTTTTCATTTATCTTTTATAAAATTGATACTAAGGTTTCTCAACATGTGCTAGTGGTAACATAATTATACAGCCTAAATGGACAGGAAAGCAAGCGTTAGCTTAATTAGGAATTTATCTCATTAGCTGACAGCTGTCTAAATGTACACATGTGCATGTTGGAAGTGGGAATTCTGTGACTCTGGAGCAATGGACAAACAATTCCCCACTTGATGCTGCTTAAGATAAAAAAGACCAGTGATTTTTAGAAAAGACATTTCTGATTGCTGGTGCTTAACTAAACATAGAAAATATAATAAAGGCCTGATTCTTATTGACATCAAGGCCACTCTACACTGCCCTCCACTTTACATGTGTTTTCACCTCCTTTAAGGCTCCTTTACTTCGCTAGATAAGTGTAAAGTGGCCTCAGTGTAAATTAGAATCTGGCCCTAATACTGCAGCTCATATGGTGATGAGAATGAGGCATAAAAGGTCTTAAATCTCTTTAAAAAGAACGAGGAGTACTTGTGGCACCGGTGCCACAAGTACTCCTTGTTCTTTTTGCTGATACAGACTAATACGACTACCACTCTTAAATCTCTTTATAATCCAAGGGTGATTTTTTGGGGAGCTCATTAAAGAACAGCTCCTATCCCATGTGAGTTCCCCTTAAAAATGTCTCACACCACATAGCTGCTTGCAACATACTAGCCACGTCAAAATGAGCTGTGTACATTACAAGCTTGATCCAAAGCCTATGGAGGTAAATAGAGTTTTTACATTGGCTTTCATGGGCTTTGGATTAGCCCCTTTGCCAGATGCCGGTTTGAAAAGTCTTTGAGTTGGGGAGAACCCAGGTAGTATGGAAAAGCTCCGATTTCAGGAAAAGTGATTTTTTTTTGGATCAGAGCCAAATTTTGAAGATTTTTGATATTCAAGACAAAACTTTTTTTTTTACCAGCTAAAATGCCAGACTTTGAGTACAGACTGACTGCTCCATGAGTAACATCCGAGATCGTTTGGCAGAGGACACAGAACTCCATCGGAAGCAGCCGGCGAGCAAGAAGCTGGAACTTGCTTTACAGGGTCCTAAACTCTGCAAGATATTTAGAAACACTGAGAAGATACAACATAAAATACAAAGATATTCAGATGTATTTTAAAGTCTAAAATAAACATTAAAGAGTTTCTGCCTGGGCTGTGTACATTTTAAAGCTATAAAGATAACATTTGAAACAAGATCTAGTTGACGCCTCTCAAAAAACCCAATCTACTGAAGCCAGTGCACATTTTCCCATTGATGTCAATGCGAAGAGGATTAGGACCAATGTAACCAGTCTACATTTTACATGGCAAACGTCAGCATGAGCACATTTGTATAAGAAACAGCATTTCTACACGGCCTCTTATTAAAGAACCTCGAGGTGCATTACAAACATTAAGCCTCATCAATTCCCTTCCAGATAGGTAAATTTTACAGGTGGGAAAATTGAGGCCTGGGGAATGTCACAGGGAGGACTGGGCTCTTTCAGAGGAAATTGGTCCAGCCCACTTGTGCCTCATTAACAGCCTCACAATGGGGCCTGGTAGAGGGGTGGTTGGTCTCTGTGAAGAGCTGATCCCTATAAACAGAGAGAGGAAACAATGGCAGTGACTGCAGAAGAGCTGTAGTGATCAGAGTATTCCGGCAGGAGACCAGTGGTGGGGGCAAATTCAGGTCCATTCCCACCAGCAGAACTCTGTTCTGGTTCCAGCTTGTCTCCTCCTGCAGGGACCTAGGTCTCCCTTGGGTGGGAAGTCTTTGCTTTCTCTTACCTGCACAGTGCATGAGCTGGTGCTGCCAGGAGTCGAATTCTCGGTGGACTCCCCTGCATGCTGCCAAACAGGAACTGACTCCCCATGCACCAGGCTGCAACACCATTTGGTGCACCTGTCCCTCCATCTGGATGAAGGAGTAGCTAGGCCAAATTTGAGTGTTGTTGTGACCCCTTATGCCAGGTCGCAATGTCACTCTCTGAAATTTGACCTGGCTGCCCCTCCATCTGTGTGAAGATTTAGTGATCTAGTATGGGATCACTGCTTAAAAGTGGTTGGGGTGTGGCCCTCCACCCCTGTCCCCAGCTGGCACTACTGTTGGAGACCCTTAACTGGGAGAAGAGGTGAGGCCTAGAAAACAGAGCCAGAAGGTTGAGGGCCAGCAAGACCAGACTCGAAGAAAGACGTTCCAGCTGGGAAGCTCTGGGAGTGGCTTACTAAAAGCAGGAATTGAAGCAAACTTTGCAGACTTCCTTTTGAGACTTGGAGTTTTGTTCTTAACTTGGATGTTAGCTTTTTTGACAGCTGCTGCACATTGAGCGAATGTTTTCAGAGAAACTTCAAGATCTCTTTATTGAGTGGTAACAGATACTTTAGACCCCCATCACTTTGTATGTATAGTTGAGATTTATTCTCAGGTACATCCCGCCACTTTGTATTGCTTGGGCAGTTCAGAATGATCAGCTTTGGGCTCTAATTGGTCAGCAGAGAATTACTAACTAAATATGGGTGCCTTTCTCAAAGTCACCACTAATTCAGTGTGCTAAGGTTTTAGCTAGTAAAATCTTTTTTTTTAAATTCTGATACCACAATTGGCTCGCTGCTGTCCCATCATTAATAATCAAACCGCGCGGGTTATTTCTTTTTTATTATAGATTCTGTGGGAATTAAATTATATACATATTATTGGCAAAAAGCTTAGTGCATTAAACCATTTTTGCCACTGTAACAATGACACACTTAAGGCTCATCCACATGGAGCAACAATGAGCACAACAGGTGCACTAACACTGGGTATTAATTGGTCCAAATAGACCCTGCCAGAAGGGACCATTGTGATCATCTAATCTGACCCCCAGTACAACACGGGCCATAACACTTCTACAAAATAATTTCTAGAGCAAATTCTTTAGAAAAACATCCAACCTTAATTTTAAAATTGCCAGTGATGGAGAATCCACCACAACCCTGGATAAATTGTTTTTACTCTTAAAAATTTACACCTTATTTCCAGTCTGAATTTATCTAGCTTCACCTTCCAGCCACTGGATCATGTTACACCTTTCTCAGCTAGATTGAAGAGCCCATTATTAAATATTTGTCCCCCATGTAGGTACTTATAGTGATAAAGTCACCCCTTAACCATCTCTTTGTTAAGCTAAATAGACTGCGCTCCTTAAGCCTATCACTATAAGACTATGTCTACACTACCACAGTAAGTTGACCTACGCTACGCAACTCCAGCTATGTGAATAATGTAGCTGGAGTCAACGTACCTTAGGTCGAGTTACCGTAGGGTCTACACTGCGGGAGGTCGATGGGAGAAACTCTCCCATCAACTTACCTTACTCTTCTCGTCGGGGGTAGAGTACAGGGGTCGACTGGAGAGCACTCTGCTGTCGATTTGGTGGGTCTTCACTAGACCTGCTAAATCGACTGCCGGTGGAGCAATTGCAGAGTGTTGATCCTGGCTCTAGTGTAGATGTAGCCCAGGGGTAGGCAACCTATTGCACGCGTGCCGAAGGTGGCACACGAGCTGATTTCCAGTGGCACTCACATTGCCCAGGTCCTGGCCACCAGTCTGGGGGGCTCTGCATTTTAATTTAATTTTAAATGAAGCTTCTTAAACATTTTGAAACCTTATTTACTTTACATACAACAATAATTTAGTTATATATTATAAATTTATAGAAAGAGACCTTCTAAAAAGGTTAAAATGTATTACTGGCACGCGAAACCATAAATTAGAGTGAATAAATGAAGACTTGGCACACCACTTCTGAAAGGTTGCCGACCCCTGATGTAGCCTAAGGCATATTTTCTGATTATTTAATCCTTCTCATGGCTCTTCTCTGATCCCTCTCTAATCTATCAACATCCTTCTTGAATTGTGGACACCAAAACTGGATACACAATTCCAGCAGTGCCAAAATACAGGGGTAAAACAACCTTTCTACTCCTACTCAAGATTCTCCTTTTTAAGCATCTAAGCTCTTTTGGCCACAGTGTCCCTTGAGCCAACCAGTACCCTGGATAAAGGCATGGTCTATACCCAGTTTTGGTACCAGTATAACTATTTTGGTTAGGGGTATGATTTTTTTTTAACCAAAATAGTTATACTAGTACAACCTCTAGCATGGATGCAGTTATATTAGGTGGTTTATACTGGCATAGTTTATTCCCCCTCCCTTACAGGAACAAGCGATACCCATTTAAGCAAATATACCCCAATATAACTGAATCCAAACGGGAGGAGGGGGGGTTGTACCACTTTAACTTTACTGGTATAGTTAAAGCCATACAACTTTTGTGATAGAGAAGCTCAAAGTACGTTTTGTAGGAGACATAAAGTTGCTTGCATAGCAAAAGTCAAATCTTAAAAGATAAACCAGTTCAGCTGCACAAGAATGGAAAATTTTCATATTTGAAAATCCAGCAGGACCCAAAAAAGTACACAAATTAACCAGATAGTTTTTGGAAAAATACAACTAATTTTATTTTGAAAATATTAAGACAATGCCTATATGTTTTAATATCAAGCCTGTAATAGTATTAGTATGCTTTAAATATATTTTGTCTAGTATTTAACTGTTAAGTTGAAATACTTTATGTGGGAGGGGAGTCATTCTTTCTACAAGTAGTTGTATAAAAAATGGAAAGGGATGAGCAACATGGAACAGATGTGATAATTTGTGATGATCTTCAAACAGTTGCCAATAGGTGGTGCCCTTTGGCAATTTATGGTAATGAATTCAGTTATAACTTTAGGTATCCTTTACCAGGAAATTTCAGTGAGAAGCTGCTACTCTGAGACTGAGCTAGATACTTTTAATGTGAGATAACGAGGGCTAAATGAAGTCACAACTGTATGACAGAAATAAAATGAATATAGTATTGGCAACAAGCACGAAAAGTCAAGTCTAAACATTATGGTTTCTTGATGGAGGACTGCATAGGATTTGCACGTATGATGACCAGACAGCAAATGTGAAATATCGGGATGGAGGTGGGGGGTAATAGGAGCCTATATAAGAAAAAGACCCCAAAATCGGGACTGTCCCTATAAAATCGGGACATCCGGTCACCCTATTTGCACGTTAAGCACTGGATTCTGCAAAGAGATGTGCACAGGCACTGCCATCAGTGGGGATAATTGTGGGCAGAGGTCCACCTGCATCTGTGCATCTGTTTGCAGAATCCAGGTGCATTTTATTTATCTGTGACGACAAATTGGAATGAAGAGTTTTTAAAATGGCAGTTCTGAAAGGCTACTAAGAATGGTGCTTAGACAAAACATTAGAGAAATATGCATAAGGGTGTTGATTATCAGGAGCACAAGCCCTAAAGAGAGGCTTTTCCAAAGAAAAGCAGGAATGGGGAGAACGTGTGAGCATGTGGAAGAGAGAGCACTCTATGCAGGGGGAGCAGAAATACGGTTTGTGGGGGAGCTTCAGCTACTGCAGCCCTGCAGGAAAATTCATCCCTCAGCCAGTGCAGAGAAGGAAGGCTTTATATCTTCCCTATGCTGGGGCTGGGACCCAGAGTAGGTTAGAACAGCCTGAGAGCAAGTCTAACTTGTACACTCCCAGTGCCGTAGATCAGGGGTTTTCAAACTTTTTCTTTCTGCCCCCCCCCCCCCCCCCACATGCTATGAAAACTCCACAGCCCACCTGTGCCACAACAACTGTTTTTCTGCATATAAAAGCCAGGGCCGCCGTTAGGGGGTAGCAAGCAGGGCAATTGCCTGGGGCCCCACGCTCGAGGGTTCCCTGCGAAGTTAAGTTGCTCAGGCTTCATTTTCAGCTCTGGGTGGCAGAGCTCGGAGCCCCATGCGGTGGGGCTTCAGCTTTCTGCCCTGGGCCCCAGCAAGTCTAATGCCGGCCCTGCTTGGCAGACCCCCTAAAACTGCTCAAGGCCCCCCAGTGGGCCCCAAACCCCTGGTTGAGAACCACTGCCATAGACCCTATTGCTGGGGCACAGTATAATCTTGGCCACTCCTCCTCTGACTCCAACACACTCCCTCCCTCTTCCGGCCAGCTCTGTACCTTCCATCAACCTGTCCCAAAATGCTTCTGTGGTGGTGGTACAGAACTGGCTTAGGGTGGAAGCTGAACCTGGTGACTTCACAGTGGGGCTGCTTTGCAGTTTCTCCAGCACAAGCATTTGCAGACAGTGGTACAAGGGAACAGGCTACGTCTAAGTAAGAACTATCCATTGATAATGAATCAGAGAGTGGACACAAGATTAGCCAACATATATTACTATCATTTAGGGCAGGGGTCAGCAATGTGTCCGTACATGGACACAAGTGTCCTTGGTAAAAATGTTGAGGTCCATGGGGGCGCTCACCTCGGGCAACTCCCTGCAAGCGACTCCCCATCCCTGCTGTTGCTGGCAGAGGCGCGGCCAGGCGCCAGGCGGCTCTGCAGGCACGCTGCCTCCGTCCCCCCTCTCTGAGCACTGACTCCATGGCTCCCAGCTCATTGGCCGGGAAACGCAGCCAATGGGAGCTGCGGGGGGTGGCGCCTGTGGACCTGCCTGGCCACGCCTCCGCTTAGGAGCCGGTGGGGGCACATGCCGCTGCTTCCGGGAGCTGCTGGAGGTAAGCACACACGGAGCCTGCACACACATCCCCACGCCCCAGCCCCCTGCCCTGATCCCCCTCCCACCCTCTGAACCCCTTAGTCCCAGCCCAGAGCACCCTCCTACACCCCAAACCACTCATCCCCAGACCCACCCCAGAGCCTGCACCCACAGCTGGAGCCCTCACTCGCCCCCGCACCCCAATCCCCTGCCCCAGCCCTGATCCCCCTCCCGCACCCTGAAGCCCTCATTTCTGGCCCCATCCCAGAACCCACACCCCAAGCCCAGAGCCCGTGCCCCCTCCCACACCCCAACCCCCTGCCTCAGCCCAGAGGCCCCCCCGCCACCTGCCAATGTCCGTCACTAAGTCCAGTAATTTTGTCCAGTGTCCATCATACAACATAGTGGTTCTGACCCCTGATTTAGGGCCTGATGCTCTTCTCCAGTAAGGTGGGCATGGAGAAGCCAGCTAGGGTGAGTGTAGGGGAGAGGAGCAATGACACTCAAGGCCACAAAAGCCCTTTGTGGTTTGGGCGTGCGGGAACAAGTCATATTCTGCAAGCAACATTCACTCCTGCAGAACCTTGCAGCAGTTTGCTCTGCATGACTTCAGGGGAAGGCAGCCAGTGGCTGAACCAGCTATCAAGAGGAGAGGCCTATATGTCATTATGGGTGGGCAAACCCTCCCTTCTGAGGCTTAAAGATCCTTGGGGTTGGGACCAGAGTGCACCATTGATCCCAGGACATCTCAGGTTTGGAGGTCTGCACCTCTTGTCCCTTCTGTGGTCTCTCCCTTTGATTGGGCCATTAGGAGGAAACACTGGAAGTTCAACCTGCTGGAGTTTCCTGGGCCTTCTGGTTCCCCCTCTCACAGGTCTTTCCTTCAGAGGTTAAAATAAGTCATTAAGTCTTAGATGACCCCATAATGACACCAAAGATTAGCATTGTTGGAGTTCAACTCAAAGCTTCTTTAGCATAGGACCTGATGCATTCTACAGTTCAGAGCTGAAATGAACTATTAGAACCACAGACAGTGGAAAACTGGCCCAAGAACTGGAGAATTCACTTCCATTAGCTTCTTAAACTCAATGTTCATCACAAGCCTGCATTCGTTTCGTGATTAAAGGAATGAATTGCCCCACGATGATCAGTCAGGCTACGAGTCAGTCATGGAGGTCACGGATTCCATGATTTTACGAGACCTCCATCACTTCCTGAAAATTCCAATAATTGAGCCTCGGGTGTGGGGATTAAGGCATCACCCTCATGGCACCGGAGCTCAGGCTTCTATAAATCTGTGATTTATTGTTTTTTGGCCATGTCCTCACCGTGACTTTTAATAAAAATACCCACGCCAAAATCACAGCCTTAATGATCAGCTACTGTACCACTGAAATTCATAGTGCTGCCCATAGGGGGGTGGTGAGCTAAGCTGAATTTCTCGTTGAAAAAGAAATGACTGCAGTCATGTTCTTGTGTGAAAAGGGTTATTAAATCTGAGGTTAGTTACAAGCTTGTGTGTCAGAGAGACAGAGTACACTGAATACCAAGACAGGAGTGACATATTTTTTGTTGTTGAAAATAACAAGCCCAAAATAGGACATGAGCATTCAAGCTAGAACAAATTTTGGTTTTCATTATAGAACTTGTACAATCTGTTTCCTAAGTCATTCAGACAGCAGCTAGCTGATAATGGAGCATTGCCAATCAGCACTGTATTTCATCAGCATCCATCAGCCTAAAGGATCCATCCATCGGTTATTTGGTATAAGAGGAACAAAGCCCTTGTGCTATATCACTGTCACAAATTAAATGTCCTCCTGCTTTAAAAGCAGTTTATTATAGGAACATTTTGTAGCTACAGGAGGCCTCCCTGGCACTGCCTTTTAATTGTGCTCTGTGATTAATCAAGGAAAATAGAAACGGATTTGAACAGAGCGAGCTAAACAGCTAACTGTACATTTGAGTGCTTATTTCCATGGGAGATGTGCAGACACTTAAGCACATGCTTAACTTTATACATGAGTCGTTCTGTTAACTGTTTTCAAGATTGGAGCCTTATTTCTTTTATTGCTCGCTGATACCAGCTGGGATTCTTCTTTTATCTTATTTTAGAATGTAATGCTGCCATCCATCCCCAGGGCATCTGAGTAAGAACAATTATGGTAGAGAAGTTTCCAGTGGAGAAGATCATGGCATGTCTGGCACTGCCCCCTTTTGGAGGGGTCAAAACTCTGCTTGGAGGGTAAGGATTAAAAACAGCCGTGTGTGTGTGTGTGTGTGTGTTATACACCCCCTTGACACACTCCACTCTGATATCACATGGGGCAAAAAGAAAAGTTAGTTTTTACAGGGGGAGGAACTGTAATTTTCATGGCTAATATGCTATGAGATGTCTCTAACACAGACATGCATATGCAAACACAAAGGAAGGTATGATTTTGCTGAGCAGTGAAAAGCTGGGGTTTTGTTAGCAGAAAGCATAAACAGTTGCTGTGCATTCCACTGGCGTACACTTTCAGTTGGATCCTTATCTGCGCACCAGGGCTAGTTCTAGGGTCCCATTATTGGGGAGGGGACAAGTGGGCATTTTGGATCCGCTGGATGTTGCTATTTAAAAAATGAACAACCTTCCAGGAGTCCCGTGGATAGTCAGATCCCTGGAAAATCTTAAGAGTTTAAAAAAGTAAAATTTGGCTATTGTGTGAATATCTGATCATTATCACTGCTACTGCTGCTGCTACTTAACACTGGATAACTTTGTGCATATTTTGGCCTTTCTGGCAATAATTTGGGGCCCCCTGAAGGTTACTGGGGGGGGGATAAATGTCCCCTTTGCTCTCCACCCTGTAGTACTGGGCCTACTGCTCACACAGTGAGCATGTCTCTCTCTGTGCAGGGGATGATATTCATTTTATAAATGGAACTGCCCGTGACTTCTGAAGATTCCCAGGCGAAGTGTTCTCAATCACCTCGAGAGACAGCGCGCATTTAAAACAAAAGAGTCAGATTCGGAAATTTCACTGAAAAACACATCTTAGGTTGCTCAACCACACCGGAGAGCATCTAGATCAAGAGATAAAGTTGTCCCCCACCCCTTGAAGAAAAAAACCCCAAAGTAACAAAACAGAAAAACAAACATAGGTTTATTTCTAACTGTAATTAAAGAGCAGCTGTGGGGGTCATTGTTTCTCATCTATGCTTAGTCTATGATACTAATCTAACCTCTCAGCTGTACAATCTTAACTAAATTCTTCCCCATCCCTAGCTAAAGAAAACGAACCTGTGTGAATAGTCCAGCAGAGTATCCTAAGCAGCTCTGAATTCTTAAAGTGGCTTATAGGCTTTGAGCAAATCTGCCCCACCTGTGTTGGTTGTGTTTCTTTATAAGTGGAAGAGTCAGACTACCCCTTTTTTTAAGGGTCTGTATTTGATTTCAGCTTTCTCAAGTAGCAGGTCAGCTTCAAGTAGGTGAGTTTGCTAAGAAAAACAATTGATTTTCAGAAAGTTTTGGCATGTTTTGTCCTCCTATTTTTCTTTCCACAGGGGTATTCCAATTAAAAGCTGTACAATCTCATTCTTTTAGCACACCCACCCAGTCTAAAGGAACTTGTCTTAAATTAGTTCTTAACAGTTAACTAGTACCCACCAGTGTCTGAGGGACTTTACCCTTTCTTATTCTGGCCAAGAGGAAACAACAACAAGTAAAAAAACATTAAAGAACTAGAAAGAGGGTTGTTGTTTTTTTTTTTTTTTCTGTTTAGACTAGGAAAAGAAAGTGTTCTTTTGTCCCAGGAAAAAGGCAACCCAAACTTTATCCTCTTTGTCCTGGAGCTGAGACAAAGGGATGCTCCCAACTTGTGGTGGTCCCTTTTCAGGGATTCTAAAATGAATGTCCATAAGCCAAGAGTTGTCAAGGACATGCCTTAATCACAATCTTTCTGTGGATGCTTGCATTAGCACTTCCTCCCCCACTCAACCACAAATAACTGAAATCCTGTGCTCAACCAGGCCTCATTTCTCTCTTGCTTTCTCTGTGGCAATTTCTGTATAACTCCATTTAAGAAACAAAGGTAAACTAGTATAAAAACAGACATAAGTGGTGGAGAATCACACTCAGTATTTGTGTTTTGGGGCTGAATCTCTCATTAAATTGAAAATATTTTCCCCCCACGAGTACTGATTTGACTTGTTTCTCTAAGCATGTCAAGCTCTAATCTAGATACCAGGGATTAGATTCACTTATGGAAGTTTGGAGCCAAAATACCTTTTGTGGATCTGGGCCTAAGTGAACAGGAAGCTTGTTTGTCAGAGGATAAAACAAAATTTAAGACAAACTACTTTCTTGTATCTCTCTAATTGGTGGCTTACAGATTCAATTAAGTATTTGGCTAGTTTCTTGGCAACCTCCTCAGCTCACATTGTCTTTCATCACAAGAGAGATTACTATCGGGAAATTTTGCAGGAATGCATGTAGCCATAGCTCCACGTAACTCAATACAGTGTCTGAAAAGAGTCATCTATCCTGATGCTTTAAGGGTCACAGAAGGTTTCTTGCTTAAAGATCACTAGCAAAGCAGAATGAATTGGCTTGATGATCTCTTGCTGCTTTATGATGTGTTTAAAAATCATGAGAACTTCCTCCCTCTCCCACCCTCCAAACTTATTTCCCCTTCGCTGTATCAGGAATGTTCTGTGTTGTCTTCTGGAATGAAAGTGTGCTAAGGGCTTTTGCAGCCCCCACTTCTTTAGTTCCGGGCTGCTGAATCCTTTAATTTTAAAAAAAATTGGAATAGATTAAGAGAAAAGGTTGGCGTTAGCCATCCCCAGAGTCCTCCCAGCAAAGGCCCAGGTGAGCTGCTTTTGCCTGAATTAAGCTGACTGAGGCTCATCCTAGCAGGGATTTGAGCAGTCAACTCTACTAGCTAACCAAAGGTAAAAGGGGTTAACCTGGATCTGTACTTGAAGAAAAGTTGAGGCTAGGTCAGGGTTAGCCCATGTGGTATCTGTCCCTGGTCTAATCTCTCTCTCCCTAAACTGCACAAACCCAGAGTCTGAATAAAAATCACTTCCTCTCAGATTTCACTTGCTTTGTATCCCTGCACCTGTATTCACTTGCACCCACAGTACAGGCCTGATCAGTGGCGGCTCCAGGCACCAGCGCTCCAAGTGCGTGCCTGGGGCGGCAAGCCGCGGGGGGCGGCCTGCCGGTCCCTGCGAGGGCGGCAGTCAGGCCGCCTTTGGCGGCATGCCTGTGGGAGGTCCGCTGGTCCCGTGGATTCGGCGGCAATTTGGCGGCGGGTACGCCGAAGCCGCGGGACCGGCGGACCTCCAGCAGGCATGCCGCCGAATCCACGGGACGGGGGACCTCCCGCAGGCGTGACGCTGAAGGCAGCCTGCCAGCCATGCTTGGGGCGGCAAAAAAGCTAGAGCCGCCCCTGATACCAACGCTTTCTGATTACATCTTCTTCCAGAATACACACTCTGTGTTTCTCTGTAGATAAAGATAAGAGGGGTAGTGGTAATATATAAATATATGCGTTGACTTATACAGAAATGCAAGGGTTAACCATCTGAAGTTGCTCTAAATTATCACAGTGTAAAGGAAATAAAAATCCATGTTCTCTGCTGCTCAAATCCAGGAAAGGTGCCAAAGTTTCTAGATAAACAGAAGCATGGAGGTGACTTGTTACTATTTGTTTTTGGATATTTTATTTTGAAACAGCTTATGGTGTAAATAGACATTACAATAAAACAAGTGGTAATTGGAGCAGGGGGATAATGGGGAGGGATATAGGCTTATGCAGCTTATGGATTCAGCTGCAAAATGCAGTGGTTCTGAGCATTTAGGTGAATTCAAACTCCCTTCACCGTGAAATAGTATGAATGGACCCAGGACCAGCTCCAGCATTTTTGCCGCCCCAAGTGGCTGGTGGGGGGGGGGGGGAAGCCGCGATCAGCGGCACTTCAGCGGCAGCTGTACCGCCGCCACATCATTCTTTGGCCCCTTTCCGTTGGCTGCCCCAAGCACATGCTTGCTGTAAGTGCCTGGAGCTGGCCCTGAATGGACCCAACCCAGGACAATGGTTCCGTGATGCCCGGGAGAAGGGAACCTACTGGGATTGGCATAGCTTGATGCACTAAAATGTGGTGAAAATTCAGCTCTTGCCAGCTGGTAAGAACTATCTCACACACAGCTGTCTTCCCCTGTGGTACAACGAACCACATCACTGATGCCAATGGATGTTTTTACCCCAGGGATGAATTTGGCTCCTTCTGCTGTATGCACAGGCCTCTTGCATCATGCATTAGATCTGTGTACTTGGTGCAGAGAGTATCTGGTTCCCGAGTGAATTTGAAGTGTGTGTGTGTGTGTGTGTACACACCAGTTTCTCCACCAGCCCTGGCAATCTGGGGGGTGAGGAGTGTAGGGTGTCTCCTTCCTTTTCTTTGATTCAGGTGCACCTGCCTCCCAGTAGCAGCAGCTGTTAGCACTTGAGAAACAGGGAAAACAAGCCAGAGGCAGCATGAGCTTTGCTGGGAGCTTAGCTTGGACTGCGTGGAGCCTCTTAGCAGCCTGGAAATTCGTCAAAGGGAGGAGCTGGTTGCATCTCCCCTTTCCACGCCCCCACCCCCCTTCAGTGTCTGATTGGGCATGAGGCTGCCTGGCTTGCTTATAAAAGCAGAGCCTGGCTCTTTTTCTCCCCACTATTGAAGTGAGCTCTCCAGAGCAGCAGGAAGAAGGGGCTGTGCTAAACTGACACTGATGAACGGGCTCTTAGCCAATTGTCTGAAATAACAAGTGGCTTAAACGTGCCAAGGTATGGGTGAGCTTGACTTGTGGAGAAGCCTTATGGAATTTAATGGAGAGAAACTGCTATAGAGCAGGGATTTGAGTCTTAGTTAAATGTGATCAGTTCTTAGGTTAACTTTTTTAGGACACTGTTTAAATTCTGTAGTAACCTATTAGTTTTATCCTTTGCCATAAGAGGCTGGGGTGGGGGGAGATGTCGCTATGATAGTAGGAGAAGATAAAGTTCACCTAGGTTGTTAGTGGTGCAGCAGGATAGAAAGGGACTCAGCATGCAGGCAGGGCTTTGCTTAGCTGCTGCCGGTCAGAAGATGTTCATGTGCTTCTGCTTCTGTTTGCAGGTGAACTTGAGCTCTGCCGCAGGGACCTTTCTCTCTCTGTATCCAGCTGCAGTGATGTGGTTCTTGGAGAAGATGAAAGCATCACCTGGAAACAGCAACCCGCTGAGTCCTTCCTTCCTGGGGCTGCAGCCTGGTCAGATGGTGCCAGAGAAAGCCCGGGTCGGGGCAGCTACTTTTTCCAACATTTTAACCCCAGACAGGATCCCAGAGTTCTGCATCCCACCCAGACTGACCATTTCCTCTCCGCACGACCGCTGCCTGGCAGAGCCCAGTCTACATCCTCCTGGTACGGCCGATTGTGGCCCCAGCCCATTCTTGCCGCATCTCATCCAGATAGAAAGTGCCGAGGAGATTTCAGCCCTGGAGGAGGACTGCTCCAACTCAGACCCACAGTCACAGGCAGCGCTGTCCCTGCCCCACTTCCCCAAAGCCCAGACCTCCTATGGCTTCTGCACCTTGCTGGAGAGTCCCCACACCAGGAGGAAGGAGTCCATCTTCCACAATGACCCATGCAGCAGCTCTCTATCCAGCTTGATGCTGCCTCGATCCAGAGCCAATACCTACGCTGGCAGAGGGGCAGCTTCCAGCCCCATTGCCATTAGCTCTGCCTCTGCCAGAGTGCTTTCTAAGCATCCACTCCTGCACAGGCAAGGCGCTGGGGACAGTGATACTACCTCTTCCACAGACTCGTCTCCTTTCAGCTCCCCACTGCTGAGTAGATCTCCTCCCAGATCCTGCCCATTGTTCAAAGCTCGGAGCCAAGAGGGGCTGCTTGGCAGGGCACTGAGAGCAAGGAACAAATCCAGCATGGTAAGGAACAACTCCTTATCGACAGATGAGAGCAGCTCCAATGATAACAGCCCCAATGCCACCAGGAGGTCTTCAGAGGGGCTAGTTGAGTCCTTCCGTACGCGGAGCTTTCACCTGTCACATTCCGCTATCTTCCCACTGGACCTTACCTGTGGCCGAGAGAGGCTTGTTGGGGAGAGCACAGTGCTACTGGACAGAGGAGGATTGTTGAGACTGTCAGCCGAGTATTGTTCAGACAACAGAAGGCTGAGACTCCGTCTAATCAGTGCAGAGGGTTTATATGATGCATCTGTGGAGCCTAAAAGTATAAACTGCTGCATCACCTTCTCCCTTGTGCCAGGGAAAATTCAGAAGCAGAGAAGCACTGTTATAAAAAGAAGCAGAAACCCCATCTTTAATGAGGATTTTTTCTTTGTTGGTATTGCAGAAGATGATCTGTACAGCTTTTCGGTGAGGATGAAAGCTACAAATAAAGGGTGTAGCTTGAAAAGAGACAGTGTGTTAGGTGAAAGTGAACTGAGTTTAGTGAATCTTTTATCCATCTAAAATGCCAGGCAAGCAAGCAGATATTTATTTTTGTATTTTTAAAGTGTTTTTAAATAAATGATTATTTAACAAATTCCTTTTTTAAAAGCCTTTATTTGGTTTTGTCTGGTAAGTCACCTGCTCTTCCACTGATAACAATTTTGATTGTAAGTTGATCATTTATAGAGCAAAACCTTAGGTTTGTGTGGTGGTAATAATTTCCATGGCTGCAAGGAATACTATTACTGGCTTATGGAGATAAAAACGTTCTGCAAAGGTTTCCTTTCTAAAGGAGAGTATTGTTTTTAAAACCAAGGTTAGGTGTGATATGTCTAGCACAAAGGTTTCCTGATCTGGGTTGGGGCTTACAAATGCTACAGTAAAGCAAATAAAAACAGAACACTGGTTTTGAAAGGTAATAACATTTACACTGTTCTAATCTAGATGGAAAACACTGCCAGTTAGCTTGTGCTGGGGGCCCTTGACATGACATGCTGGTTTTGAAACCAATTCTACTCTGCTATGAGGCCAGATGGTTCCTTATTCAGGAATGGGAGGGAAAGAGTAAAGCACAAAGCAGAGGCTAGGAACTTAACATTCTAAACTTAAGGTGAAGAATAAGAGGGAATTATCTCATTAAGGGTAATAAGTTTAGCTCCTTTTGGAGCAGGAGGGGCTAAGGGCCACCAGACCTTCAGTGGGGGGGGGAGTCATTCAGATCTTTGGGGAAAAGGGGCTTCAATGAAGACCCAAGACACTGACCTGGGGGCTTCCTGTCTCTGCTACACCCTGGGACCACTAATGATGACTGCATGTTGATCTTCCATACACACTCTCTACAAGAGGTTGGCCTGGGTTGGGTTGTGCAGCACACAAGGAGATGTTGCAAGCAGCAGTGTTGGCTGGTAATCGTTATCATGTGAGGAAATAACCAAGGGGGCTCACAGTTATTGATACTGGAGAGATGCAGCTATTGCAGCCAGTCTTCCCCTTCTCTCCCCCCGCCCCCAGCCTTTGATAGTGGTGTCTGAGGGGCAAAGCATGAGAAGAAGAATGGAGCTGGGTTCAGGATCTGGGCTTAGGTCACAAAATGTGGGCTGAATTCCTGGTTCTGCTGTGGACTTGTGACCTTGAACAAATCGGTGCATCTGTTTCTGTTCCCCAACTGTGAAATGGGGTTAATACTTCCCTACCACGCAGTGGAGTAGAGTATAAACTCCATCAGTGTTCCTGAGACACTCAGTAAAGTGACAGGAGGAGGCACTAAACCCCTAGATGTATGTGTTTCCTGGCCAATTGCTACCCTCATTGGCTTCCCTCTGCTCATAAACTGAGGGGAGCAGATTGGCAGTAACGATTTAGTAACTTTGTGAACGGAGCATGGGAGTGGATCCAGGAACTAGGCATTGAACTCCTGGGTCTGCTGCCGACCTATCTGATTCAGTCAGATGCTCAGTCTGTGAAATGTAGATAAGATTTCATACTTGTAATGCATAAGGGAGGGGAACAGTGACGCAGGGACTGAAAAATGAGGGCCTTTTCCTATGTACCATGAACACAATAGAATCAGGATTGCAGATGTAAGGTGCTGTTTGTGTACAGTATTATTGCCTGAAGCCTTTCAAAAAGGTGTCAACTTCTAACAGAAGCAGCTCTTCCCCTTCCTTACCCCCTGAAGTTCAGTCTAGCAACCTTCTCATATTTGAGACCTATAACTGACTGCAATTTGCGGTCACATTTGAGAGTGGGGCTAGAGAAGGGCCGGTTCTTCTTCCAATGAAACCATGTTGGGCTGCTTAAAAATCTTTCAGTCTTAACTGCATCTTTCTCACTTGCATGGGCTACTGATGAAAGCCAAAACTGATTGGTGTCACAGAAGATCTGTAATTCACATAGATATTGCTACGATCCAAAACACAGGGCCCTGGTGAAAATGGAATGGGTAGGAAAGAAGCTTGAGGGGAGAAAATGCTGAGTCCATGCACAGAAGCAGATTAAGCTTAATCACGATCCCTTTGTGTTCAAGCAGACAGACAAACTAGGGCTTACCAGAGCTGAAGCAAAGAAACTTTTATGTCCTATTAACAAAAAGTAGAAGGGAAAACTCTACCAGGGATGTGTGAGGGAGGAGTGGACAAAACAGAAATAAAAAGATGCAGGTGTGAAGAAAAGAAGCAATTTCTTTAATGTCACCTGCATAATCAATTTTGCTTACAAACTAGTTTTCTCCTCACCATCATAGCTGTGTAACTGTACCTGCTCACCAGGAAGAGTTTTCCCAAAGAAAAGCTCAAAGCGCCCTCTTCAGGCTCAGTGTATGCAACTTTTTTGGACTGAGGGGGTTTGTTTGTAAATAAAGTATGCATGGGAATACAAATATTGGACATGACTGTGAGGGGTGTGACCCCCCCATACTCACCCTGAAGGGGTTAACAGAGGTCATATGGGCCAATTAGGCTACAAACTGGGGGACATTCAGGCTGAGAGAAAAGCCCTAAGAAGAGGAAGCTCACAGGTGCTGGAACAGGTGAGGCTTCTATAAAGCGAGGGAGCTGGTAGTAGAAAAAGGGCTGCAGTCCCTTTCCCTAGGACAAGGGAGAGGGAGGGATTTGTCTAGCGGACCCAGAGGAAAGGGGTTTGGTTAAAAGGGTAGAAAATGGGAGTCTGGGATAGGCAAGGTAGGAAGTAGTCTAAGGGAATGGCAGGAAGGTTTATGGTTGCCTGGACCTTTGCTGCTGGAGCTAGGGCCCAGGACTGGAACCCAGAGTAGAGGGTGGGCCTGGGTCCCCCTACCAGTCACTGAATGAGAGGCACCATCTGGGTAGTGAACCTGAAGATTGTCCAGGTCCATTTGTTCTAGCCACTGAGGGAGTGGCTCAGTCAGGGCAGTGGAGTTAAGGACTGCCTGGGAGCCATGGAAGACTGTAAGAGTATGCCAGAAGGGGAGGACTCTTGTGACTTGGCCAGAGGGTTAAGTCAAGAAAATGTGGTGCTGCAGCTCCTGAGGAGCAAGAGAGGGGCCACAGAGCAACAGAGTGAGACAAGGGGCTGGGGAACTGCAGGCAGAGGGAGTCAGGCTGAAAGAGCTAATCCCTAGAATTGCCAGGAGCAGGAGGTGAGCTGACATCCCTGTGACACAGATAAACAGTTAAGCTGGTTTGAGAGGCAAATACAAAATTTCTGCTACAAAAAGAGCATTTGATCCTGGGCAAACAGACACTGTTTGCTCAATTTGAGACCAACAGCTACTTATGATGGTAGTCCAAAAGAAATCTGGCCTTAGTATGCTATGGACCTAGCCAGATATAAAAGAAATGGATTGAGTCTCCATTCCTTACAGTGCAAAAAACTGAGTTTCTAGATGGGTTCATAGGCTGTCAATGTTCCTTCAACATGGACTTCAGTCTGAGCTGTTAGGGAAACAATGAGCCAGTTCCAGAAAGATATGGTTAAAGAAAGAGGGAGTGGACTGAAGCAGGACTGAATAGGGTGGAAAACAGCAGTAGAAGGAAACGGAAGCAGTAGTGGAGGAGGATGAACAAAGGAGATCCGGAGACATGAGGGTGGGGAGACAAGGTTGAGTGTGACTTGGATACCAGAACTCATGAGAGAGGCAGTTGCTGGAACACTGGAGAGACAGGGATGCAAATTGTGAGGGTGGAGCAGACTGGACAGAAATAGAGAGAGCACAAAGGGGAGTCTGACCCTAGGTGATGGGAAGCTGGAGGTAGAAAGGAAGGGTGACACTACTGTATGTCCAATGTACTTGTACTTTCTAACTATAAATGTGGCACAATGACTGGGTTCACATGTGAACCAGGTGCATAAATTCCTCATGTCAGTAATTTAAAGTCAGTTCCTATTTTGGCTCCATTGCCTGTGTCAACCCACCAATAATGGGCTGTTTTACTATCCCACTGCATCCCATAATTTTTTGCAGTAGATGAGTGCAGGTTGCTGGAGCTGGTCAGAAAAACTCTGATGAAACACTTTTTCATTGGAATTTGCTAATTTGTGAAAATCTATACAGTCCACAGAGACTTTGATTTTGATGATGATAGAACCTTGTCTGCTTTCCTGCCAGCTTGCCCATCCAGCTCCTTGGCAACCAGGATGGGGTGTTACAGCAGTACACTAAAGCTTTTCAGCCTCAGGGATGCCATCTCATCTGAAAACAGGAGGGAGGGCATGATATCCTTGCCACATCTCCCTTAGTTTAGAATCTCTGAATGCAAAGTCTCTAGCAGGCCAGAGTTCAGATGACGTTGCAGGGATGGGTCCCAGTAATTCACAAACATGGCTTTGAGGGAGTGGTATGAGTGTGAGACTGGGAGCCAGGAACACGTCTATTCTAATCCTGACTCTAATACTGATTTCCTCAGTGTTGATAGGCACATTGCTAATTCTGTCTCAAATTCCTATCCGTAAGGGAGCACTGAAAACTGTGTAACTTAAAGCACTGTTGAGACTATCAATGCATTCAATTTTCAAGTGCTTCGGAAAAGATACTCCAGAAGTGCTGAGTATGAAGCACTTCATTGGTCCACGCCGGCCCAAAGTTGACTTTCACAGGTGAAGAAAATAAACTTAACATAGCTGAGATTGATATGTGGAACCAAATGGCTGCTTCAGTAGTGACGATGGAGCTGAAGACAATCTCAACCTCAGTTCAGTACGTCACTTGTTCTCATTAAGCTATCTCTGTTTTCAAAGGCAACTGTCCAAAAGCTCCTATGCTGAAAAGGACATGATGCAAGTAGCTGTTGGCTTTTGAATTACTCAGTCTTAAAATGCATGTTGTGATAGGATGGACTGCTCATCGGAGAGACTGATTTTTTTTTTCTTCCTCTTCTCCTGGCTTTCCCTGTTCCTTGTAGAACAAGTAAGTGAATGTGCAGAGAGGTAGAAAACTCTTGTTTCTCATTCTTGCTGTTACTCGCTGCAGTGCTGAACTCTTGTTACCCTTCCTAAACAACTTCGAAAGGACAAGTAGTCAAATGCATACTCCTGTGTAAAAGTCAATCTGGGTGGTTGCTGGGATAATATCTGAGTTAGCAAAACCTTGCTGGAGGCGTAGAAAACAGGATGCAAAGAGGAAAACACATGTCTACACTTGTCATTTTCAATGCTAATTATACTAATTATGCAGAAGAACAATATATGGGTGTTCTCTTCCGCCTCAATGCACTCCAGGAAGGTGGTGTAGCCAAGCCTACATGTGCCAAGGGCCTGAACTTCAAAGGTGCTGAGCCCCCACAGCATCCACTGATTGCAGTAGGGTTTATAAATGCTCAGCTTTCCTGACATTCAGGCCAAAATGTTGTAACTATAATAGCTGGCTAAACAACAAAGAATGGTGTCTGCCTAAAGCCAAATAATAGCTAGAGCAGTGAGTCACATTTTCTGGTGGTTTATTGCAGCAGGATGTTTGATTAAAACAAATAACAGTGGTCTTACGCTCCTGAAATGAGCTTCATAATTAGATATTATTTACTTCCTATTACCATGCATTACGAACAAAACATTGCACACAAAACGCATCTGTAGAATTAAACAACTGTGCTAATGTTTCAGTACAACCCCCAAATTAATAACCATCTGATTGAAATGGACTCTGAAACATTTTATATAATGACTAATACGCCGAACTGAACATTCTGCTCACGTTATTGAAGTTACGGAAAGGAACTCTACATGCTGGTCAAGTGGACAGCCTTTTAAGGAAAATGGGCAGTGGCATGCTGCTGTAAAATATAGATCTGATTATAGGTATGGGATAATAGCTGCTCTAGACACTCTGGCTGCAATTCTGAGCTATGCAGAGGTCAGAAGGAGGGGGCAGGTTGCTGTATACCTCCTTCACGGCCCACAAATTATGGGCCTGGCTTGGGACCAGTGCAGGACTAGAAGAGCTGAGAAGCTGATGTAGATTTGGCTACAACACCTTCCTGGAGTACATTGAAGCAGAAGAGAACACCCATATTCCTCCCATGACCCAGGTACTTCCCCCTCAATGGGGATGTTGTGTGGTTGGTAGGAGTTTGTGCAAAGCTGTTTTGTTGGCTTTACACAACCCACGGAAACCTTATACACAAAGGTAAACCACTGGTATCCAAATTTACCTCCCTTTTATTCTGCTAGAAGTGGTATAGGGGTGCACAGTGTAAATCTCCTTGGTTCACTTGTCCAGCTGAAGAGAATGGGAACCAACAGTAAGATGGAGTATCTGTAACAAAGTGGGAGGAGGGGTCTGGTGTTACAGGAAGTGACCAGGTGTGAGTCCACAAAGCCCCTTACCTACATCCCATACTGGGTCACTGGCAGAACTGGCCACAACAGGGCTCAGAGCCAGTCATCCACAGATGATGTAAGGAGGGAGCAGCACCTCTTAATGCAAACTTTGAGTAGGTGTTTGGAGAAATGAGTGATCTGAAGCTATTTATGAGAAATCTGGCTGTGTTCTTGTATCCTCATACTGCTTCCTGCCAGATCCGTGCACATGCGATTGCCCAAACATTGCACTGCACCAGGTCTTTGAAAGAGCATTCATGCTCAAGCAGTTGGCATCACAGGAGATGCTTCATATTTTAAGGCTCTCTGTTGCAGTCACAGGTATTGGGGGTCCAGTGGTGTAGCCCCATTTGATCAGCATGTCTTTACATCAGCTAGCTCCAGTGCAGAGTTGATTTAAGGCAACATCATATAGTCCAGCATTGATCTGCACTGGGTGGTAGACGCTCAACTAGAGGAAGCCAGAGTGTATAGGCTACGAGGTCATTTTCTACCCTTGTTTGCCATAACTGGATCCTTGTCTGTTTGGGTGACAATGTTAGGGGTATAATGGTGGCAAGAAAAATGTGTCCCACCTTTAGTCAACTCAGCATCGGTATTGTATAGTGGATGTCTTGGATCTGGGAATTGCCTTGTGTGCTCTACTCTATTAGCAACTTCCTGGTGTATATCAGGAGGAGCAATACTTGTGAGGGTGTAATGGCTGCTGACATGGGTAGGGTTAAAGCATCCTGTAATATAGCAGCAGGAGGTGTTGAGTAGAGGAGATAGCTTCTTTGCATGGGAGGATCATGCCCACACTGCACAGGCCTATTCAGCAAAGTGCCAGTGCTGTTGATTGCAGAGTGGACTGTACCCCACTTTGATGTAACGAGCTTGCTGAGAATGTTATTTCATATGCTAATCTTGGCTTTAGGTTTTCTAGATATGGGCTCTAAAGGAGCATGTGCAATTGAGAATAACACTGAGGTATATGGGATTTATGGAATGAGTAAGTTTTGTCCCAAGCCAGCTGATATTGAGTTGACATTTGGCCTCTTGGTTTTTGAGATGGTGAGTTCAGATTTGTCTTTGCTGGGTTTGCATGCAGCTGGTTGGCTGCGTAGTACTTGTCTAGGATGTTAAGTGCATTCAACAGAGTACACCCTAATATGCCAAAGTGTTTATGCTGTGTGGTGACGCAGATGTAACTCCCCTCCTGTTTGATGTCTCAGTATGAGGTTATTAAAAATAAAGTAAATCTGTCTTGTGGCTTTTTGTGCAAACTGATGAACCTCAGGCCTTATGTGATCTGCATTGTGTGCCAGTGTGTATTCACCTCAGATCAGACCCACTGAGACAAACCACCAGGAACAAAGTTTTATTCTGTAAGGAAACAGAGAACAGGATTACGGTCTAGCAGCCTCCTCTTTGCTTGCTTGCATCCTGCTCCCAGTCAGTGCTGAAAGTTCCTGCTGGATGGGTGGGGAGGTGGAGGATACTTTCTGGGCTGGCAGGAACCAGGACATTCTCCCAGTGCAGAGCAGTGTGTAGTCCACAACTTGCAGTTCCCACTGCTGCTGCTGAAGCACACTGGACCTTGGGCTACACACAGATAGTATGCCTAAATTACCCAATGCCAGGGTAGCTTGGCTGGTTGTTTTTGTTGATGTTGAATAATGTAGGTGCTGAGACACTATGTTGTGGGAGGCCATTCTTCTGTTGTCACCATTGGCTCCATTTGCCACCAAGTGCTACTCTGTGGGAAGGTTAAGCGGACCACTGCCAACTGGTTATTATTTTGGCAAATAGCCCCGGAATCATCAAGCAATCTAGATCTTACAATGCCTTTCTCCATGTAGGAATTGGATGCCAGCATCAACACCCTGCAAAGTGGGAAAGCAGCAGGCCTAGAGGATATCCAAACTGAGCAGATGAAAAACTTTGGCCCACGTATACATAAGTGGTTCCTGATTTATGTTTATGTGATTATCTGATAGGAGCTGAATTGCACGGCAGCCCTAATGGCTAGTGAGTAAGAAGCCTCTCCTATAAAAAACTGAAGTAAAATTCCATCAATATCCTCACAAGTCTCTGGTCATCTGAACACATACCTCAACAAGCCCTTACAAATTGGGGAATTGGGGCACTAGAGTATGCCACTGGAATACCAGTGTGACAGGTATCTCAATGTCCTGGACAAGCATCATTGAGTTAAGCTAAACCTTATTGAATTAAGTTTAAGTATCTTAGGAGCTCATTGTACTAAAGTGCAAATGTTTGTTTCATTGTGAGATGATATCTAACTTGTCTAGGAGACATGACTAATGTAAACCTTGGGAAGGATTATGAACGTCAAAGGAGTTTTTTAAACAATGAGCTAAGATGAATTGTTAGAATTAGTAGGTTTCCTAGGAAATACTGGGGAGGAAGCTGTGCCCTGGGGAGGTGGCCTTTCTTATGAATTATCTATTCCCAGGATCAAAAGGCCCAATTGGCATAAAAGAGTAACTCGCTGATTCAGGGGGGTGCTTGTTCTTAGCAAAAGGAGATTATGAATTTGTAGCCACAGGAAAACCTCGAGGTAGGGTTTGAAGGACTGTTCACTGGACAGAGCCCACAAGCTTATTAGCATTTGTGTAAGTTCTTTTATCGTTTTCAATACGCGCTTGCTTAGAAAGGGCTGTGTGGGAACTTAACTGTGGTCATTACGCTCACTGCTTCTGAGGGCAAAATTAAAGCAGGCCTCCTTAGGCAGCCAGCTGCACTTTGCAGGGAAATTCACAATGTAGGCAGGGGTCTGTGCAGCCTGAAAAACCCTGGCCAGGAAGGCAAGAGATGCACATCTCCACACAAGAGAGGTGACAGCTGAGGAGCCTAGAACGGGTATTCCTGCTGGACCATGGAGGGGGAATACATGTGCAGTTGCCCTGAACTGTGAAAACTACTATCTAGAGTCCAAGAGATGAAGAGCAGAGGAATGGCAGGTCAGGAATGAAACCTGGTGTCAGAGCCTGGTGGAGGGTAACACATGCCTCCACTACAGATGGCTCTGGCTAGTGATATGAGTCCTTCATTATCATGAGCATAAATGTAACACTTCAAAGCTAGGTCTTCCACGTGAAGAGATGAAAACTTGTCCTTGCTGAGCAGCATGGGTGCTGGAGAGATAAGTAGTGAACGAGATGTTCTGGCTCATTTCTCAGCTGTTGAATGATGTTTTTCCTATAATTTGTACTAATCTTCAGTGTGAAAGCAGAAAGCATTCAAGTACAAGATGAGACTGTGCTGGCTGAGAATGTTTTGGGTTTCTTTCAGCAGTTAAGACTCTAAGTGTAAATGACTAATATACACTGAAGTAGCAACATGAAAGAAAGTAAGAGTCGCAATTCCTTTTAGATGAATCTGATGAGTGTCTGAAGTGCAGGGATGCTTGATGTTACACAAGCTTAGATCTCTGGTGTTGGTACATTCTTAAAGTGCCACGGATTTTGTGGTCATGTGCCCTATTCTGGAACTGGACTGAAGCCTCAGCTCACTGTCAGCAACATGTGTTCTGCATTTAGCAATGACAGATGAGAAAAATGCACTGAACCGGTGTGTTGGCTCTAATGGTTGTATAATGTACAATTATAATGGACTGATCTCATAACATGAAGAGACAAAAGATGAAACTATGAAGTTTAGAATGGTGCTCAACCCTGCCCCTTGAATTTCCCTGATTATTTCTATAATCGCTTTAACAAAAAATAAATATCGTGTGAGGTGGAAAATATCTGATTTCCTTAGTAATCTGCATCCTGATTACTTTCCATTCTGGCAGCAATTAGTGACTGTTTTAACTAATCATTAGTTGTGTTAGTGATCAAGAGGCCCGAATTAATCATTCCATCGTATCTTGTAATTACGTAGTTAAAGGAGACATAATTTGCTAATTAAATTCCTAACAAAATCACTATATGTTGAAATTCTAGATGCATAGTACATTGGTTAGCCAAAATCTCTGCCTTGGTTATGTAAATGACATAACCCAGACAATTTATTCTAAAAGATGCACTGGTGTTCCCGCCCAAAGGGGCTCGAGGGGACTACAATGGTCCGTGGCCCGGTGTGCTTAGCACCAATAAAGACACCGAGGGGAGAAAGCAAGCCAAGTTTATTTCAGAGCTCTGAAATGGCACTAGGAGACCAGCATGTCTCAAATCCAGTGCAACAAATACAAATAACTTTTACCTTTTATACTTCAAACTGTTTCTATACATCTCTTTGTCTGGCTATTCCCCCTCACCCCTCCCTTCCAGACAACTGTTACAATAAGCTCTACATAAGCTTGTGAGAAAACTTTCCCAGTCTCTGTGACCTTGAGTTAGACATCTGCAAACTAACTATCTCTCTGTTCCCTCCTCCTTATCTCTATTATTTCTGCTAGTGTGAGTGAAACTGCAGCCATCTGCTAGAAACGCTGACCAATACATTTCTGCTTCAGCCTGCCACAGAGCATATAAAGCAGTAAACACAGAAGTAGGTGAGAGTTCACAAGATGGAGTTTGGGGGTTCAGATAGGCCCAGAGCAAAAGAGTTTCATCGACACTTTGGTCTTCCGCTCTCCTGAGTTACCTGGTAGCTATGCCTAGTGGACCCCAACACTGGTTTTAAGAAACATTTTAAGGTGACCATTTCTGACTTCTGAATTGTGACTGTGTTAAGCAAGAAAACTGACTTTGTATGTATATGTTCTTGAAATGCTCAAATAGGTTATTTTTCAAACTTAAAATCTCTTGATCTGAGAGAGTTACAGGAAAATGTCAATCTGGTAATAAGTATTTGAGCGTAAAACCATTTGAGAAATGAAGGGTCATTGTCAAAATCAGGAGATGACCTAGATTAGTCAGCAACAGAAGGAATTTGCAATGCCAATACTAGGTACGTGTCTGGTTCCCTAAAGAATAAGCAGGATCAGAGAATGCGAGACAAAGACCTTCACCAGGTGCATTAGGTGGTGGCTTTGTGGACGATGGCCTGGTCGTTCTACCGGAACTACACCTGCCAGTTCCTGAATTCCTCCCCCATGACCTGGACTGTTAGATGGATAAAGAATAATTTAATGCTGTCCTTTGCTTTGCTTAATGCTGCAGCCACAGATAAGCGCACCTTCTGTTCCTAAAATATACATCTAACCCAATATACAGCTGCAATTTGGTTCCTAGCCTCTTTTTAAGCTACTAAAAGCCTCCACTCCACCCCTTAAAATCCTTATAAATGACTTGCATTTTACTAGTGCCCTGGCCAAAACTATAGGTCAGGGTGATCTCTAAACTTTCTACTGCCAAGTGAGCATGATAGGCCTTGCCTCAGGGACCATGACATGGTGACATAAAAAGCCTATAACTGCCTCAGCATGATGTGCTTGGAATTCCGGGCACTCTGAGTTCAGAAATCATATGAGCTTGTCCAAAGGAAGAAAGGACAGCTGTGTGTCCAGCTCTGTTGCCAGGTGTTACAAGGTAGTGGGGTCTTTGGCCATCTCCATAGCTGTCAGAACATCCATGAGCTTTATAAACTCCCATCAAGTTGTTAAGACAGGGACATGTGTCGTTGCATGGAAAGAAAATAAGTCCTTGTGAATAGAGCTGGTTGAAAAAGGGAAAAACTCAATGAAATAGCTTCACTTTTTTCAAACTGTTACACTTGAAAAGTTTCTGGTTTAGTGAATTACCTGTTCATTTCATTATGTGCTGATCACATCCCATTCTAACATTATGTAAGTGGGGGAATGGTCCTCCTATTGTGGGGAACTTTCCTGGCTTATACACTACCCCGGTGAAAAGGGCTAGCGAAAGGATCTGGGTCCTCGCTCCCACTTCCTTTACCCAGAGGCCTGCCTGACCTCAAGGGCTCCCCTTGCACTCTCCTGTGTGGCAGAGTCCTCGTAACCCCAACAAGGCTGGGCCCAGGATTCCTGGGGGGCCTGGCCCCCAACCTTGTCGTGGTCACTTAGGGCCGGGGCTAGGGTGTCCCCACTCTGGGGTGCTCTCTCCGCACTGGATGCTTCCCTGACCCACTGATCATTACATACAGTTCAAAGCAAATACAATTTATTAAACAGCAATCAATTTAAAAAAATAAGGAAAAAATGGGAAAGGTTAAAGGAAAACACATCACCCTGCTCTGCGGCACAGGGACGTCACAACCAGCATCTCTGGAATGTCAGGGCAGTTCACAGTCTGTTCCTCACAAGTCCCAGGCCTTCTTCTCAGACCCTGGCTGTGCTGCAGGGATGCTGCAAGTCAGACAGGTGCTCTGGTGGTGGCCACATGCTCTCAGGCTTTAGGTGGCAGGACCCTTCTTCCCAGTGTCACCCCCGCCCCATCGGGGTTACAATCCCCCTCCAAGTCTGGCCTGCAGGGCCTCTTGGCTGGGGGCAACTCCCTGCGCTGGGCCCGCTGCCCAGGGTCTCTCTCACTCTCCCCAGCTGCTCACCGCACTGGCTCCGGACTGCTCCAGCCCCAGCTCCATGACTCTGCCTCAGCTCCAGCTTCACTCTGTCCCAGCACTGCTGCTGTTTTGCCCCCAGCTCCCTGGGCTGCTTCTCTGGCCCCTCTGGCTCTGGTTGCTGCAGCTCTGCTCCCAGCACAGGTCTGCTCTGTGGGCTGCTTCTGTGACTCTGCTCCCAGCACTGACCTGCTTCCTGGCTGCTTGTCTGGTTCTCTCTGGATGTGGTTGCTCTGCTCCCCAGCTCACCTCGGGCCCCTGCTTTCTCCTTAGCTCGGCCCCACTCTGTCTGGCCCAGGCAATTCCAGCTCACACTGAGGACAGGACCCCCTGGTCTCATGACTTCCTGATTAGCCTGCCCGCCCTGTCAATCAGGCTGACCTGGAGCATTGGCCTCTCCCCATTGTTCCTGGGGACTGTCAGTCTCAGGGTCCTGATTTCCCATCGACCCTTCACCTTTCTTTTGGTACTGGGAGCTAGCCAGCCAAAACACCCCCACTGAGTTTTAGTAAGGGGACAACAGTCCCCTTACATACCTCCTTGCTAAAATTCTGCCACAGCCACAATATTTACACCAGTACATCTGGGCTGGGCCCCATATTAACAACATATACCCACATCATGTCATATTAAAAACCCATTACAATTATCAAAAGAACATTTAACATATTTAACATTCTATGTCTACTTCTTCATACTATACATGACAATATTCATTAAAACACTACATAGAACCAATAACAATCATTTCTAAGTTTAACAGGCAGTACACCCTTAGTAATTCTCTGGGACCTTCTTAGGACTGATGGTTCATTACCCACTTTTCTAGTCCCCTGTCTCCAGGTAACACCAGGTCAATTTGAGGGATCTGGCCATTTTCATCAGGGTTGGGTTTGCCCCATTGGTTTCAGTCTCCTCGGGACATGCTGCTCTATGCCTCCTACGAGCCCTGGTCAGACTAAAAGTCCAACGTTTTAGATGGTCCCTATGTACTACTCTCTCCTGACCTCCTTGTTCAGGCTGGATAGTGTAAACCGTGAGTTCGGGATTGTTGTGGGTGACCATGGTGTGGGGATTTGGCTCCCATTTGTCCTGTGTTTTATTACGTCTCTGGTGTCTATGGCTACGAACTGGTATACAGTCACCAGGTCTGATGAGAATCCCACTGGACTTGCGATCATAAGTCCTTTTCCTACTTTGGGCTGTGTCTTTAGTTGTACTGAGAGCAACTTCGCTGGCTGTCTTTGGCCTGTCATGGACACCTTTGACCCAGTCATCGAAATTGGTCACCTCATCCTTAGAAAAGACTTCTTGATGCTGGCAACGCCCTTAAGTTAGCCACCTGTGCAGAAATCAGCCCTTGGCGTGTCACTTGAACTGGAACTGGCAGTCTCCCACCACATCTTTCTTGAGGAAAGGTAACTTGTCCTCTCTTCTCTCTCCTTGTCACCCACTGGTCATTTCCATTCTCTTCAAATGTTACCTTCACCTGAGAAACCACTCCCTCAGGCTGATGTACCTCTGCAGTTCTGTTTTGAGGATGCAACTCCACAGCCTTCAAACTTGAGTTTATAAGACTCACTGGTACTCTTCCTTTGATGGCATTAGTTGGTACATTGGCTGGCTGGAGCCCATTAGGTAGGTTTACCCCAGATGTAGGCTCTACAAGAGCTCGATATCTATTGGTATTTCCTGGTACCCAGCAGTGTTCATCAAGGATCATCCCTCTCCGAGGAGGAATAACAGTCTTCTGTTTTCTGCCCACTTAAACATTTCCAATCTGCCCCACAGGGCCCAGTGAATGGATTTGTATCTCCTCTGGAGCCAGTACTCAGCACAGCATTCTTCTTAGAGGTCCCTCTCACGGTTCATTCCCCTGGTTCCTTCTACTGGCAACAGTAGCTCCTTTCAGCTCACTAATGATGTTCATCCTTAGAATCCCTGGGACTACTTCTCCCATATGTCTCCCTTCAGAGGCTTGGTCTTTCAGGATGAAGATGCATTTCCCTGGCAGTGTCTGGCCCATGTAGTCTATGTCTGCTTCGAGGCATCCCACCACTGGGATTACCAGTCCATTAACTGCTGTTAGACATATAAACGGTGTGGTGTGCATGGTCAGCTCCTTGTCTTTCCAATATTTTTGAAAATGCGACTCAGTAATGGTGATGACTTCTGAGCCAGTATCTAACAAACATCTGGTCTTCACCCCTGCTGTACATACTTCAGCAGTTAGACAGTCTTCAAATGCTTGCTTACAGAAGTCGCTAGATATGCTGGCACTGCCCACGTTCCTTAAAACTTAAACCTCAATTGTGAGGCAGTTTTCTCTAGTGCCTGCCACGGGACTGAAGTTACAGAAGGGAGACTACTGCCATTGGGTCTGGCTTTGCCCTGGCTTCCTGGGTAGTCTGCATTTGTTTATAGTTGAGTTAACAGCTGCCCTTCTTATACACAAAGCAGATCTGCACTTGGGCCTCAGGACTTGGGCATTGGCTGTTCCCACTGGCTATGTGCTCTAGTCTGAGTAGCTGGTGTAGGATGATGTGTTGCACTGTAAGGTCCAATCCCAAAATGTAATCAGTTTTTCAGCAGCCCTAAACTGGCATTCTTGGTTGAAGCTAAACCCTGCCCCCATCCCAATGTGGTTTCTGTGTACAAACAATAGACAGATAATCAAATGGGGAAACAACATTTGGTGCTACTCCCATGTGCCTATGAGAAAAACATTGCTCTAGTTGTCAAATGATTAAAGATCATGGGCTTGTAGGATTTATCCCGCTCCTTAGCCTTACTCTGTTTTTCTCCCAAAACAATGAACTGTCTCCTTTCCAGACTTTTCCCTGGTACTTTTTAATAAATGGACACAGACAGGATGAGAGAACCTAACATACAGATGTCTCCTATAGACACCACCACCCAGCCCCTGGATGTCTGACCCCCTTGGGGACCACTCTGTCAGTCCCTGATCTAGGGATGGAGGCTACAGCAGCATGCACGGGTGCTGCTAGGCATCTGTGCTGTCACTGCAATCAAACCATCTCTGGGCTCCTGTCCACTTGCACCCTGTAGCAGCTGGCTAATGATCCTGATTCTGCTTCACTCTTGGGTGATGAATGCCTCTTCCCAGGGTACCCACTAGTTACCCCAGCCTGGCACTGTCTGCTGCTGTTGAAGGGCTGCTTCTCCAACTGATCCACAGAAAAGACAAATGCTCACTGGGGCAGAGAGAGCCTCCCCTCAACTGAATGGAATTACAGATGCTTGGGGGAGGGGAGAGTGCGGATGGGCCCACTAGGTGGACACAATTAGGTCCAGAAGTGCTTTGTGTCCAGTCTCTACTGCTATGACTTTCAGCCAGGCTAGGCTGTCTGGGAGGGTATCTCATCAAACGTCCACCCTCCAGCTGCCTCTTGCCCTAGCAGCAGGCCTTGTGCCACAGATCATCAGTCCTTGCTGCTGACTGAAGTGCTGCTTCCTCTCTTGAGCCTCTGTGGCTTCCTGGGCAACCACCAAAGCTTGTCAGGTCACATCTGCTGCCTCCAAGGTCAATGCCATCACTACAGGGGTTGCAGTCCCAGCCTTCAGCTCTGGCTCATCCCAGCATTTAGCTGACATCATACATTCAGACGCGTGGCCAGAGATGATGGTCCTTTCCTTCCAAGCACCTTAAAAGCTGGTGGGGGTGGGAGGGAAGGGCTGAGCCAACTACTTATGTCAGCTGTATCACCAAAACAGACCTGTGGTGTGCTGAGGGGAAAATACTGTGTCCCAATTGCACCCACTCGATACTCCTTCCTGGCTATATGTCAAGTCAGGCGAGTACCTGGCAGGTGTGCAAAGGGACCTCAGCTAGTCATGGACACCTATTTTCTTGCCAGCTGCATCAATGCCCATGTTGCTATAAGAGGAAGTGTAGCATTTGTCTGTCAACTGATAAGTTTTATATTAAATATGAAGGGAGTCATTAAATAAATAGTCTAAATAAAAGGAGAATTGCACAGAGGAGAGTGGTGGATGGAAACATCTGTAGCTCTCATGCATGAGTGTGTTGTATATAAATTGTATAGCAGGAAATGAGTCAGATCATCAAACGTAATTCTTTGTTTCCACTTACTGTAATGAAATCATAGAAAGGTGCACCATTATGGTGCTGACCAGGAGCCAGGCACTACCTTTTGATAAGGGAGGAGAGTTATATTGGTGCTAATGTACAACCGTCAGGAAGGTTATTAGCTTATTTTAATGCCATTCATATTATCTATAGTATATTGAACTATGGTAGCCTCAGTGATGTGAAGAGAATAAGAGCCACACAATATGTGTCACCTCTGGAAGTGGTGGGGAGTAGCCGATCCAGGCATTTCATGTAATGTGAACTTGAAGATGCTGCAGGTATTATAGTGAGTAAAGGTCTTCTAGAAGCCACCTTTAAAAACTATGGTATCTTCTGCGTTGGGAAAACAGGCCGGAAGGTTATTAGCTTATTTTAATGGAGAATTAAGGGCATCAGTGCCATGGCTAATCTGATTAAGTTATTTATATTTCCACTCAATGTTCATATTATCAACAAATATTATTTTAAGACTGACTACAACTCAACACATGCTTCAGGTGAGTTTAGTACTCATTGCCCTTGATCTGAGTATTAGAGCCAAATGCTATTAGCAGGTTAAATTGTAGTATGCAAAGGAAAATAGCTATTGCTATTGATTTTCATCTACTTATCTTGTTTTCTTTTATTAATTTTCACCTTCCAAACACAGAAAAGGACTCTGTGGGATGTGTCTTGCTCACACAACACTTTGCCCACAATACATCAAGGAAGTCTGATGTAATTATGGTAAAACACTCTTGGCTTTCTAAAAATTGCTACAAATATGGTTAGGGTCTGATGATGCTCCTGTTTAAATGTAATTGCAGTCTAAGAAAAACAAAGTCAGAAGTGTTAAGTAGAAATTTAATTGTATATTCAAGCACATGATATATTGTTAAGTGCAAACATAAGGCAGTTAATACTTGAAAAATATACATTTCCCTATTTAAATCTCAGCCAATATTTCGCCTACTCTTATTAAGCCAGGAAAATTATTTGGTAACTGCCTTCTGTGTAGTTGTTGCACCAATACTGCAGCTTTTGATTTTTTACAACTGAAATCAAAGATTAAAAAATATGGCTTGCCTAATAGGATTGTAATGAAATTGCCTTATTTTGACTAAGAACAGAAAGAATACAGATGTAAGTGTGTGGAGGTATTACACTACAGAAAAAGTATGTCTGTGTGCCATGGTCTAGATAGAGATGATACAAAGTATAAAAATATTAAACCACATTCATAAATAACACTCTGAACTGACTGCACGTCATAAAGGAAAATTATTAGCTAAGATTTGGCCTAGTGGAATTGAAGGTGGTTTGAGCAGGGATGAGTTTAAAATTGAGTATTTTAAAATATGCCTATCAAACTCAAGGCACAGGATAAAATAATGCAAAACTAATTAAAATGCCTATCTGACACAAAGGTTTAATTAAAAGAAATTCCCAGGCTTCAGCATATCTGTAGTGCTGTTCTTGATATCTATGCAAGGTGTCATAATCTAGTACGTTTCCAGTAGGTTTAAGGAAATGATATGATTCTTCAGACGGCTTCAAAAGCAATTTCCCATCCCACCCCCAATAAAAGGTTCAAGTAGTTGAGGATTGAGGGTGGATGTAGAATCTCAAACCAATAGCAATAATTCAGCCTATGCTTGTAGTCAGCGATGATTATAAAGTTTAAAACAGTGGACAGTCATTGGCTGGCATTGAAGGAATTGGTCACTAGGGTGTAATTAGTAGTGGGTGCTGAAAGAGTCTTTGCCCCCTTCCATGAAGAGACTTGAGTCTAAACTGAGACAGCAAGTTGTTGAAAAATGAGTACCATTGATAAAGCAACAGGATTCACCTCTGTAACTAATTAACAGCTGTACTATACACCTGAGTTTTCTGCAGGTAATTTGTCCATTAACTCATTTTCCAATGATACACCCGCACCTTTACATTCAGTACATGAAGAAGTGATAAAGAACAATTCACATAGCACTTTGGCTAGATATTTGGTTACAGAAATTGCCATCACAGATCAGATAAATTCTTCTTTTAGACAAATATTCTGTCATCATCAGTGGCCAGTCCTAGCTGAAATGGATGTAAGAAATCCTATAAGGGATAACCAGAAAATCACCTTCCCATGCAGGAAACTTCATGCTAACATCTACTTTGGTCTATCTAAGGTAGCTGAGGATGCTACCAACATAAATGTCTGCCTTTGCTGACTTCTCTTGATCAACACTGTGTTGCAAGGAATTGCACTGCTAGACACGCAGTGTAAAATCTTTGCTTTTATTCGTATTGCCGCTTCATGGCCTCTTCTTCCTCTTTGTAAAGAGAAGCAACTGTAAAACCACCCTGGCAATCTGGAGAGGTAGAGTGAGGGAGCATTCTGTTCCTGCATGAAAAACATGTAAATTATAGTTTTATATAGGAGAAAGGAGGCAGCATTTGATTTTGTTGGTAATTCATTAAAAATTGATTTCTTGTACTAGTCCAGTATTTCCCTTGACAATCACGTGCTGAATGTTTAGGAAATACAAATTGATTAAGGGAGGAATGCCCCACACACCAAGGAACTCGAGAGGTCACTATGTCTTACACTGACCAACCCTCTTCTTGTATTGGGAGCAAATCAGCCTTTAGTGGGAAAACTCTTACATTTTTGTGCAGTGAGCTTAAGACAGGTCATACTTCAAGCCAAATCTTGCTAACATTGACAAGAGAACAGGATCTGTCTCCAATTTTCTCTCTCTTAGATTGTAGAGGAAAAAAGTTTGTTGCTTGAGAGAGACTCAATGCATGGAGTGGTCTTTCTGCGGATATGAGAACATAGAGCCTATTTTAGGCACTAATACAAATGTTGTGCAATGAGGAGCCTAATGTGTGTCTAGCAACAAGGGAAGTAGATACATATAAGGTAGGCGGCCTACTTTTGGCAGTGCCTGTAATAAAAATCAGATAAAACTGGCATGCAGAGGACTTAAATTAAGGGGAATCATTTGAGAAAATAGCATCTGCATTGCTTGTAATCACCTGATGCAGAAGCACTTGAAGAAATTTGTGTGTTTTGCTCCAGTGCTGTAGCCTGTAGACATTTGTCTCTCAATTAGTTCCCAGTTAGACACAGACAAATGGATATAATCTGATTCAGGGTAAACAAATGGTGTCATTGGTTATTAAGCCAATGTTAAAATATGGTCAAAATATGGAGTGTGGGAGTGGGGTACAATGATTCTCCTCAGTTTTTGCACATCCCCCAAAATCAAACAGAAGGGGCATCTGTACAAAATGCTTTATTTTGGGGCAGCCCCAAGAAGCTGTCGTGTTGGTGGTGATGGTGCTACGTGAAATCTTTGTAATACACTTATAGGTAAATTAGATCACATCTGAAATGAGGCCCCAAACAGAATCATGGGTTTAGTCAAATATAATAGAGCATTCCCCTGACAGTTAAAACTTTATGTTGAAATGCATTTTTGAATAACATGCAAACGTGTTCCATATTTCATACAGATGGTAGACAACAGGAACAAAAGTGATAAAATATAGCACTGAGCTTTATTTTAAAACTTGTAGCATGCAAACTGTTTCAATAGTGAAGGTTATTCAAGGTAAGTGTCTGGCATCAAATAATCTTGCTCTGCACCTGCTCCTGTAAACCTGAGGGCACCTTTGCACGTATCTCTACTTGTACTAGCTGCTATCAGACATTGCCAACCTCCACTGCTAAGAACAAGTAAATGAAAAGCAAAATTCCTCAACCGATTCAAAGCAGATGGAGGCAGGTGAAGTACTTTTTCAGCTATGTTCAAGTTTTATATTTGGCTTGTTGGAGGACTTCAAACACCAGGCATTAAATAATGAATTCTTCCTAAATGATAGTGCATATATTACTCTGTAAGTCACCCACGTCAGATGCTAGTGGTAAATATTTGGACAGTGTGAAATCTAGATGCAGATGGGCAAGTGTCCACATTGTGAGCAAGGTACCAAAGGCTGCATCCAAAATTAAGAGGAGGAATAACAGGACATGAGCTAGTCCCACCTTCTCAAATCCTGATGCCTCTAAAATAGATGCGTTGATGTCATTAATCCAGCATGTCTGCAAATTATGAAATCAGTGGATAATCTTGAAATCAACATAACCCCCTCCATCTAATCATCCATATAATACAGTAAGATGGTAATTAGATTGTACTCTTAGACCAGGATGTTGATAGGATGTCAAATGGAGCCTCCACAGTGGCCTACTAAAATGTGAAAAGTCTGTCTGTCTTCCTCCCTGCTTCTTAGATTTCCCTATTCTCTAGCTAATGAGAAAGGAGTAGCCACCCTTAAAATAAAGTAACTACAACACCTATGTTTATATGCCTTTAATCCCTTCATATTTCCTCCTTAGTCTAAACTAGATGCCAGTATGTCCAGTCAACAAACCTTTTTTGCAACCTACGTGGTTTTTATAGCACTCAGTATTCTGGCAGTGTTTGAGAACTATCAAGCATGACTTACATATAACTTTTAGTTATGAGAATGCTATTCCATTTTAAGACATCCTTTCAGATTTTTGACTGCTTGTCTCACCATCCACTTGACAGTTCCCTTCTTTTCCAGCAGTGCCTACCAATTTATTTTAGTACATTTCACTCTGCATCACTGCAAAATGCTGAAATATTGACAGATGAACTTCAATCTGCCACTTGTAATTCTGATTAATGATACTAATCTGTCACTGAATGATGTAGGCTAATACAACAAAACTTCCTCCTAATGGTTGATTATAAATTAATTGAGGGGATGTCCTGGTTATTTTAGCCCATAAAACCAGTGGCATGTGAGTTGATGATAGGAGAGGACACAAATGGATGGTGCAATTTTCATGGATAGTGAATCTGGAACCCATAATATATTAACACTGGAAACCTGACCACAAACATATGTCCAATCTCAGGTCAAATTCAGAAATGTGAGCACAAACATGAAGGAATACTGACTGCAAAGAGTTTGTGGGCAATCTAGAGGCTGAAATGGGTTCAGATAACACGCTCATAAACTCCTTTGATCAAATTTGAAGTGTCTGTTCAGAGTAGCTGTGAGCAGAAAACAGGGATAAATGAAGCAGTCTCTTCCTAAGAGCTTTCCCAGCTCTTAATGAGATTTACAAAGAGACTGCGAGCCAGGGTGCTGAACCTTGGAAGAAAGTGAGGTGAGTACCTGAGAGTTGTCTGGGTACACCACAAGAAGGACAGGAGACACTTGCTATGGATTTTAATCAGGCCACAACTTTATTATATAGATGTCTGGGACTACCCGGCAGATGAAGTGTACTGTGCAGGCAAATCCATGCTTATTCAAATCAATTCTCTGGGGCTTCCACCAGCCCAACTTTGTTTCCATCCAGGTCCCCCAGCTAACCCATGGCTTGGACCTTACCATCCACCACCCTCGTCAGGGTTAAGGTGGGCTATGAGAATGGGGGTGGGGTTCTGTTCCTTTATCCAGTACCTCCCTTTAAGTCCTTTACTAGGCCATTTATATGGTCACTGGCTGCCTTCCCTATGGAGTACCTGCACTGGACATCCACCACAAGGAGGCACCAGCAATTTGCTTGGCTGCCTCCCCCCTAACCCAGCTGGGTTCCCAGACATCTCCAAATGGCCTCTTGCCTAGCAGCCCTAGTGGGGAGAAAGAACCCATTGTCCCAAGTGTGATCATCAAGGGGCACCAGCAGCTGCATTGTTCTTGACCCGGTACTGGAACAACCGCCCTCCATGGAGGGCCGTATAAGTGACCCATTCTCCGGATCCTTGAATTGACCAGATTCCTTAAAAGAAAACAAAACAAACCACTTGTAAGCCTGGAGCCAAAAATCTCCATTCCGCCGACCGCATCATATTCCGAGGTTCCAGAGAGCCAGTGGCATCTGCTCAGGTTCACTGCTAGCCCCTGGTGCAAGCTCAAAAAATCTGTCAAACTGGAAATGAGACAAGGCATCTGCTATGCCATTATCCATGCCCGGCACGTGCTTGGAAGAAAAACAGATGTTGAAGGTTAAACATTGTAGAACAAACGCCCTTACCAACTTCATAACCCTGTGTGATCTGGAAGTTTGGTGACTGATAACATGTACCACTGCCATGTTGTCGCATCAGAAGCACACCCTTTTATTAGCCAGCTCCGCTCCCCAAATCACCACCGCAACTAAAATGGGGAAAAATTCCAAGAAGATCATGTCACACACAACCCTGTTTTGTGTCCAGGTGGCGGGCCATTTTTGTGCACATCATTTGCCTAAAACCTATGCCCCCTGCCGCATCTGAGTAGATTTTTAACCCCCCTTGTAATAACCATTCCTCCCTCAACAGTGATACTCCATTAAATTGACTCAGAAAACTTTCCCACACCCTCAAGTCTTCCTTCACCTCTCAAGTGACTGCTATGTAATGGTGTGGCCTGGCTATGCTGGCCATTGCCGCTGCCAGCTGGGCACAAAACACCCACCCCGGGGCAACAACCCTGCAAGCAAAGTTCAGGTGCCCCAGAATAGACTGCAGTTCCTGCAGCATACATTTTTTAGCCCCCACTGCTCTCTGGAGCAATTCCAATAGCTCCTGAAGCTTATCGTTTGGGAGCTGAGATACGTCCTCCCTGGTGTCCAGCTCAATGCCCAGGTAGGTCAATGTAGTGGAAGGACCTTCTGTTTTTCCCTCCACTAGGGGTACCCCCAACTTTTTAGCCAGGGCCTGAAATGTGTCCAACAGGTGAACACACTCATCTGACCCGGCTCGCCCTGTGAACAAAAAATCATCAACGATATGAACTGCTTCATCATTGGAGGAATAGAGTATGGAACATAGTGCTGAGTCTATTCCATCATTAACAGAGCCACCTTGCGGGTATGACAGGTGATGGATTAATCAGTATGTACCTGGGGTCTTCTTGGGGACCAACCCCGAGGGGGGGGGGGTGGACTCTCAAATGTGCTATAGGTAATTGATCAAATGGCCCAGCTATCCTGCCTTCCTTTAATTCCTTTGCAATCTTTTTTTTTTTTTAATAATATGTCCAATCCCAGCTACTGAATTTAAATTTTTTGACATCAAATGAGTCCTATTTCCCACAAAAGGGGTCTGAAATCCTGCTGTAAACCCCTCCCACAAATATGCCCCATCTGCCCTGTTAGGGTAATTCCATAGGAGAACCCTTAACACATCCAGCCTAACTGGTTTTGGAGCCCGTGCCCATTGCAGCACTCCCAGCTCATCCCCCTCCCCAGCTTGTGATCTGTGTTCCAGACCCTGTTCCACCCATGCCAAACCTGTGATTGGTGCTTGCGCCAGCCCCGTTCCTGTTTCCTCCCTGTGATCTTCCCAAAACATGTCTCGCAAACATAGATCATAGAATCATATGGTTGGAAGGGACCTCAGGAGGTTATCTAGTCCAACCCCTTGCTTAAAGCAGGACCAATCCCCAGACAGATTTTTACCCCAGTTCCCTAAATGGCCTCCTGAAGGATTGAGCTCATAACCCTGGGTTTAGCAGGCCAATGCTCAAACCACTGAGCTATCCCTCCCCAAGATACATGCCTGTATCTACAGGTGCTGTGAAAACAACCACCATCATTAAATGCCCAGAAAATATTATTACGTACCTCGGGCCTCTCCCGAGCTTGCTGCGGTATGAACAAACCACTGTCTGTGTGAACTCCTGGTGCCCTTGGTGTCATCCACTCCAAACACAGTGTGTGATGAGGTATGTCCCACCTTATCCCAGTTTGTGTTGCTGCCCTTAATCGAAACTGCTCATTATAATTAAACCAGGACATGCCCCCAAACATATTGTGTGCCCACCTAATTATGTCCATATACTTGACCAAGGCAGGGCTCCTCTCTGGGTAGGCCTGTACTATAACACCTGCATAGATGAGGAAGGCAGCCGCCCAATTTTCCCATGTTCTAGGCACCCTTGGCCTCTTGGGCAGCTCGCTATTTTGCTTGCCTCGCCCATGCTTACTGTCTATCAACACCTCCCTGTGCAATAGGGATAACATGTCCACATATTCGCCTCTCAGGATTTTATCTTTAGTTGTACTGAGTAGGTGAACTCCCATCCAGTCAGCCACCCCAGCAGAACCGTACTCAGGACTGCATGGAGGAAGTTCTGCAGAGCCCTGCTCCCCCACAGACCCCCCCCGGGGTCTCTACTCTGTCCCATGAGGTTACGTGTCCTGATGGCCGATGAGTCCCCATGTGCCCAGGGGCTTCATTGCCAACATGACTTCGCTACCCTTGCTGAGGGCCTGCCCCTGTCCTGCTGCCCAAACTTGACCCCATGCTGGGCCTATCCTGTTACCCTCTGCAAACCCTTTGCATCCAGCTGCCTGAAGTTGCTGCAGTAAATGCAAATTAGCTTGCAGCAGCTGTGTCATACCATCAGTGCCCCCACTGAAGGTGCCACCCCTAAGTGGATCTGCCCAGGCTTCTGGACCTCCAACTCCTGGGCCCAGAGTATTTACTACCCCAATAGGCTCACTCCTATCCCCCTCAGGTGAACTCACTGAGGGACTGGCTGAGCACGGTCCCTGCACCTGCCACCCCTCACCAGGCTGCGAGGCCAGATATCACCTCTTCCACCCATGCCCCCAACCTCTGTGTGGTTCAGATCACACTCACCCCTGGGATCAGCATTACTACCATTCCTTGTGTTCAGTGAAGGAGAACAGCTTGGTTCTGGGTGACCTTGTGCCCTTTGGAAGCGCTGTAATGCTGTGGAGAAAACCTCAGAAACAACTTCTCTGACCATTTGATGCACAGCTCCACTGACTTCCCCATTAATGCACACAGCCTGCTCACCTACATGTGTGGACGCTTCCCTTTGGTCATTTCCCTCCCATGAGGCTGCCCTGGGTTATTAAACACACCACCCTGGGCATTAGCAGCCCCTGTACTGGTGAGCACCCCTTGCCCTTGCTACAATACTGATTCCCTTGGGCTCCATTGGGACTGCCCTATGCTGCAGCTGCTGCCTCTGCTTGTCCCCTTTCCAGCAAAGGTACAGACACCTGAGCAGCAACCTGCTCACAGCCATAAAGAATTGCAGCCTGATAACCCATGCATCTACCTGCAGCACGGCTGGTACATGAAACAGTTAAATTCCCTTGTCTCTCTCTTCCCCTCCCCCTCCCAATGCATGGTAATTGTTTCAGAAGCTGACTAGCTTCGCTTGCCAATTCACCCTCCCCGATTGCAGCTTCCAGTCTGCCTGTGGGTGGAAGTACCTGGGGCAAGGGGATGCTAGTTCCCCTTCTTTCCAGTCTTCCCTTCCTGCGTGAGTCTGAAGCCACGCTGTCTCGAGACTGCAGCAGACACCGAGCAGCAGCTTCACTTGCTAAATCACACCCTTTGTGTCCTACTTGTAATTTGCCTCTGCTTGCCCTTCCCTGCATCTGGGGCTGGGAGGTAACAGCCCCCTTTTTCCGAGCTCACTCTTCTCTGTGCCCCTGGAGCCGTGCTGCTTCACGAGCCTGTTTGCTGGTTTACTCGCTGTGTGGAACTCAGGGGCAAATGCTTATTGAAGTGTTAATGGGCAGGATGGCTTGCACTGGATTAATGAATGAATTAAATTACTTCATTTAAAATAACCAGAAACTATTGACGTAGAACAGAAAATAATTCCAGGGTAATGTCAGTCCTGATTTCCAGGGGATTGTGCAGAATACAAGCCAGTGCAAAATTTGATATTAAAGGTTGCTTTGGGATTAACACCAAAATTGCTTTAGAGCTCACATATAGAAATGTTGTCTTTCAAGTGACTACTTTAAAGCTCAGAGGGGCAGCCGTGTTAGTCTGGATCTGTAAAAAGCGACAAAGAGTCCTGTGGCACCTTATAGACTAACAGATGTATTGGAGCATAAGCTTTTGTGGGTGAATACCCACTTCGTCAGACTTTAAAGCTGAAGATGTTGAAGCAACCAGAACACCCTTTTTTTTTTTGAAGGGAGCAACAAAGGCATGTTTTTGTGGTTAACAACAGTGCCTTTAATGACAGTATCTAAGTAAAGCAAAAGTCTTAGCCATATCACTAACTACAGATGCCAGGCTGTTCCAAATGTCCCCTCTTCCTGATAATTCTCATTTTACTGCTTTAATATTGAGTTCAACTCATTACACTAACTTTACACCCACCTGAGTAGTTCTCCAGTTAATGGAAACTTCCTGTTACCCTGTCAATACAGCTTTACATTCCCTTGACATTGTGGAGCAGCATAAAAGGCATGTATTGAGGGCTGAGATTCAGTTCCAGTATACTGTTCAAAAAGAGTTATGGTTGATATAGCCCAGGGGTCTCAAACTCAAATGACCACGAGGGCCACATGAGGACTAGTGCATTGGCCCAAGGGCCGCATCACTGACACCCCCGCTCGCTGCCCCCAGCCCCACCTCCACTCCACCCCTTCCATGAGGCCCCGCCCCTGCCCCATCTCTTCTCCACCTCCTCCCCTGAGCGCGCGGCTCCCTGCTCCTCCCCCCTCCCTCCTGGGGGCACTTAGCACCAACAGTAATGCACCTCACTCAAAGGACAAAACACGCACTTAGTTAGATTTACTTCTGTTAAAGCCCGCCCACTGCACTGGGCTGCACCACCACTCCACCCCTGCTCTGCCTCTTCCAGGGGTGGCAGGTTTGTAGAAATTTTGGTGGTGCCCAGAACCTGCCCCCCCAAACTCCACCCCCACCTGCCTAAGGCTCTGGGAGGGAGTTTGGGTGGGGGAGGGGGTCTGGGGTGCAGGCTCTGGGATGGAGTTTGGGTGCTGGATGTAGGCTCTGGGCCGGGGTGGGGGGTGCAGGCTCTGGGATGGAGTTTGGGGATAGGAGGGGGTGAGGGCTGTGGGGTTGGGGATGAGGGGTTTGGGGCATTGGAGAGGCTCAGGACTAGGGCAGAAGGGCAGGGGAAGGGCAGCCTGCCCTGGCCCTAGTGAAGAGGTGCACTAGGACCCTGCGGCAGCAGGTGATGCCGGAAGCTGGCAGAGTGGAGTGGAGTCAGCATGAGCTGCAGGCTCCGGGGCAGTGAAGGGGCAGCAAGTGAGCCCAGGGGACACTCGGGGGAGACACGTGGGGGTGGCAGGCGGGGCCGGGGGAGAGACCTGGCCCCAAACATTGGGGAGCAACGAGCAGGGAGCTTAGCTGCCACATAAAATAACTCGGGGATCTTGGTGGGCCGCAGGGAAGAGCTCCGCGGGCCGTGTGTTTGAGACCCCTGGTATAGCCTATCCTTAAATCTGACTTCCTTGTTCTTATGAGTTTCAGTTTCTTGGTGATAAGTATGTATGTCTTTGGCATTGGAAATGGGTTAGTTTCTGAAATAGGTTCGCTTCTTGTTCTTATGTGACACCTTGACTTTCAATAGTTGACCTGCTGAAATTCACATTATTTTGCGAATACCTTAAGCTTGCTGGCACTCTGTTACTGAAAGCCAATGACAAGAAGGCAAGTAAACAGGAGAGCCTTAAAGGACAGAAAGTTGTCTGAAAGAGGCAGAGAAGACTAATGAACGATGGACAAACATTTGCTTTGGAATTACATATTCTACCTAGATGTGATGGGGTGTTAAGCCCACACCAGCCTGGAAAGGGTTAACCCTCCTCTGAGCCATGTTAAGTAACCGGATAAGCCACACCAGAGAAGAGTTAGGCTTGATAGGCAATCCCTAGTTGATGATGGAGCCCAGCAGAGAAGACAAGGGGGATGGTATAAAGCCAGGATATTTGCATCTGAAAAAGAAAAGCACAATCATTCTCTGGACATTAGAGAGGGAAAGCAGAAACCCTGGGGATCTAGGCCCGGAAGGAAGGGTTTACCAAAAAGGGTGGTGGAGCAGAAGCTTGAGAAAGGCAGCTTAGGAAAAGGATCAGGAAAATGGCAGAAAGGTGGGATGTTGTAAACATTGGGTCACTGATTAAAAGGTCCCTGAGCTGGAACCCAGAATTGAGGGTGGGTCTGGATTCCCCCACCAGCTGCTGGGGAGGTGGCACAGTCAGGGCAGTAGGTTTGAAGAACGCCTGGGATTGTTTGTCCTGGGGGATTTTGATACCGTGAAAGGGGAAAGCACATAATAACCTGGACAGAAGGCCAAGCCATGAAGAGGAAGTGTGTGGTGTGAGGGAAGGGGGTGTTGGACCTGCAAGGAGCTAATCCCCAGAGGACCCAGGAGGAGGCACGAACATAAGAACAGCCATACTGGGTCAGACCAAAAGTCCGTCTAGACCAGTATTCTGTCTTCCGACAGTGGCCAATGCCAGGTGCCCCAGAGGAAATGAACAAAACAGGTAATCATCAAGTGATCCATGCCTGTTGCCCATTCCCAGCTTCTGGCAAACAGAGGCTAGGGACACCATCCCTGCCCATCATGGCTATTGATGGACCTATCCTCCATGAATTTATCTAGTTCTTTTTTGAACCCTGTTATAGTCTTGGCCTTCACAACATCCTCTGGCAAAGAGTTCCACAGGTTGACTGTACATTGTGAAAAATACTTCCTTTTGTTTGTTTTAAACCTGCTGCCTATTAATTTCATTTGGTGACCCCCTAGTTCTTGTTTTATGAGAAGGAGTAAATAACAGTTCCTTATTTACTTTCTCCACACCAGTCATGATTTTATAGACCTCTATCATATCTCTCCCTCCCCACCCCCCCGCCCCAGTCTTCTCTTTTCCAAGCTGAAAAGTCCTAGTCTTATTAATCTCTCCTCATACGGCAACTGTTCCATACCGGTAATAACTTTTGTTGCCCTTTTCTGAACCTTTTCCAAGTCCAATATATCTTTTTTGAGATGGGGTGACCACATCTACATGCAGTATTCAAGATGTGGGTGTACTATGGATTTATATAGAGGCAATATGATATTTTCTGTCTTATTATCTATCCCTTTCTTAATGATTCTCAACGTTCTGCTTGCTTTTTTTGACTGCCACTGCACATTGAGTGGATGTTTTCAGAGAACTATCCACAATGCCTCCAAGATCTCTTTCTTGAGTGGTAACAGCTAATTTAGGCCCCATCATTTTATATGTATAGTTGGGATTATGTTTTCCAATGTGCATTACTTTGCATTTATCAACATTGAATTTCATCTGCCATTTTGTTGCCCAGTCACCCAGTTTTGAGAGATCCTTTTGTAGTTTTTCGCAGTCTGCCTAGGACTTAACTATCTTGAGTAGTTTTGTATCATCTGCAAATTTTGCCACCTCACTGTTTACCCCTTTTTCCAGATCATTTATGAATATGTTAAATAGGACTGGTCCCAGTACAGACCCCTGGGGGGACACCACTATTTACCTCTCTCCATTCTGAAAACTGACCATTTATTCCTACCCTTTGTTTCCTACCTTGTAACCAGTTACCAATCCATGAGAGAACCTTCCCTCTTATACCATGACTGCTTACTTTGCTTAAGAGCCTTTGGTGAGGGACTTTGTCAAAGGCTTCTTGAAAATCTAAATACACTATATCAACTGGATCTCCCTTGTCCAAATGCTAGTTGACCCCCCCTCAAAGAATTCTAGTAGATTGGTGAGGCATGATTTCCCTTAACAAAAACCATGTTGACTGTTCCCCAACAAATTATGTTCATCTATGTGTCTGACAATTTTTTCTTTACTATGGTTTCAACAAGTTTGCCTGGTACTGAAGTCAGGCCTACTGGCATGTAATTGCCAGGGTCTTCTCTGGAGCCCTTTTTAAAAATTGGTGTCACATTAGCTGTCTTCCAGTCATTTGGTACAGAAGCTGATTTAAATGATAGGTTACGGACAACAGTTAGTAGTCCTGCAATTTCACATTTGAGTTTCTTCAGAACTCTTGGGTGAATACAATCTGGTCATGGTAACTTATTACTGTTTAGTTTATCAATTTGTTCCAAAACCTCCTCTAATGACACCTCAATCTGGGACAGTTCCTCAGATTTGTCACCTAACTAGAATGGCTCAGGTTTAGGAATCTCCCTCACATCCTCAACTGTGAAGATCAATTAAAAGCATTCATTTGGTTTCTCTAAAATGGCCTTATCATCCTTGAGTGCTCCTTTAGCATCTCCTTTAGCACCCACAGAAGCAGGAAGCCTGCTGATTTAAAATATTTTTTGCTATTACTTCTTGAGTCTTTGGCTAGCTGTTCTTCAAATTATTTTTTGGCCTTCCTAATTATATTTTTACACTTCACTTGCCAGAGTTTATGCTCCTTTCTATTTTCCTCATTAGGATTTAACTTCTACTTTTTAAAGGAGGCCTTTTTGCCTGTCACTGCTTCTTTTACTTTGTTGTTTAGCCACAGCGGCACTTTTTTGGTTCTCTTACTACGTTTTTTAATTTGGGGTATACATTGAAGTTGAGCCTCTATTATGGTGTCTTCCATGCAGCTTGCGGGGATTTTACTTTTGGCGTTGTACCTTTTAATTTCTGTTTAACTAACCTCCTCATTTTTGTGTAGTTCCCCTTTCTGAAATTAAATGCTACAGTGTTGGGCCACTGTGGTGTTTTCCCCGCCACAGGGATGTTAGGCTTAATTATATTATGGTCACTATTACCAAGCAGTCCAGCTATATTCAGCTCTTGGACCTGATCCTGTGCTCCACTTAGGACTAAATCAAGAATTGCCTCTCCTCTTGTGGGTTCCAGGACTAGCTGCTTGAAGAAGCAGTCATTTAAGGTGTCAAGAAACTTTATCTCTGCATCCCGTCCTGAGATGACATGTACCCAGTCAATATGGGGATAATTGAAATCCCCCATTATTACTGAGTTTTTTATTTTAGTAGCCTCTCTAATCTCTCTGAGCATTTCACAGTCACTATCACCATCCTGGTCAGGTGGTCTGTAATATATCACTACTGCTATATTCTTATTATTCAAGCATGGAATTACTATCCATAGAGATTCTATGGTACAGTTTGGTTCATTTAAGATTTTTACTTCATTTGATTCTACACTTTCTTTCACATATGGTGCCACTCCCCCACCAGCATGACCTATTCTGTCCTTCCGATATATTTTGTACCCTGGTATTACTGTGTACCATTGATTATCCTCATTCCACCAAGTTTCTGTGATGCCTATTATATCAATAATCATAAGTGAACCCTGTGGCACTTGATCATTGACTACACAGGGCTTTATGCTGTTATATGTTAAAACAAGTGAGCATGCAGTTTGGTAATAACCCCTGCACGTCACATGCCAGATACTGGTGTCTACCACGCCCAGGTCAGTCAGTCCAGCATATTCTAGGGTTGCTTCTTTGACATGCAGTTGAATTTGTTTGAATCTGACCCTTAATTTTGGAAGTTCAGCATGCTGTTTGAACCGACCGGGATTCTAAAAGTTGTCAGAGGAAGCTGGGTAAACAGTTATGTTTTTGGTGCCCTGGAAGTGATGTGAGGTGATTCTGGTTTTGGCACCTAGGAAAGAAGGCGTTACGTATTGAGGCTACATCCTCTGTAACTACAGAAAAGGTGGAGGGGCAGAGACACCACTTCACATCCCAGCAATGTTAGCCTGCACCACTAACTTTTTGGTATGAATTAAGCCAGTAAGTGTCTAAAAAATAAGTTAAAAAGCTGGCAGTTTGCTTTCCTCATTTAAGGTTATCAGCAGGTTCTCATTGTTGGGTTTTGTCCTAAAATACTGATGTTGGAGAATGATCATTTAGAGTGTAGTATAACATGACAATATCAAGTGATTGGTGGGTGTTCAAGTAGGGCTAGCAGTGTGTTTGCAAACACTCTACTTCCTGGACAGACGATCTGAAGCCGTTTTAGAGTTTGTGCCCATGTGGCATGCCCATAAGTTGTTAAGATTATTCCAAAATATATAGAGTATTTGGTGTTGTGCATTTTAGATACTGCAGCACAGAGCAGTGGTGACACATCTCTACAGAGCTTTTTAGTAGGCCATTCCATCTAATAATGGGTGCTTTTAAAGTTTTATTTAAAGCACTTAAACAGTGAATAATAAGTTTGGATACCTAGTATCCAACCTGCTGCTTTATTTACATCTAAATTAACAAAATGATGGGCAATGTTGGTCCATAAAATGAGGTGCCAGTTAACCTAGCTTCTGTTTTATTTTCTTGGATACTGTATAATTCTTACCTAGGAGATGGCTTTGAAAGGTGAACAAGGGTTTCTATAATTAATTATTGGATGGATCACTCACTACAGAAACAGAACATGAAAGGGAAAGGGTCATGGAAAATGTTCCAATCATCATCAAAGCTAAAATCTCCATTCACTGATGAGAACAGTGTTTTGATCAAATGTTAAACATAGGCAAAAATGCTTTCAGATGTGTAAATTATACACTGTTACTATAAAATAAGAAGAGCTGGTCACATTTTAAGGGAAAGTGTGACAGTGGGGGAGGAACAGCTGAATTAATTATCAGCTCATGTTTATTTTAAATGAGTACTTGGACAAGGTTGACTTAGTCAAAGTTTTTGATATTGTCGTGCACATCATGCGATCTATGAAACTGAAGATGACATTATAATAAACAATCTTAAGTGACCTCAGCAGTGTTTAAGGTAAAGTAACTTGCCAAATGCATGGAATGTATAATAGTGAAGTGTGATTATCTTTTAATACAATTGATGTGTGACTGTGAGGTCACTGAGTTATTGCATGAGTGCAAGCTGGGGTACACACTGCTTTTGGATATCAGTCAGAGATGGAAGTAAAAGCTTCAGAGAGTGTTGGAGTGAGTTATTGACAGTGGTGGAGACAATATGAAGGTATAAAACAGGGGTCAGCAACGTTCGGCACGCGGCTCGCCAGGGTAAGCACCCTGGCGGGCCGGGCCAGTTTTATTTACCTGCTGACGCGGCAGGTTCGGCTGATCGTGGCCCCCACTGGCCGCGGTTCGCCGTACTGGGCCAATGGGGGCAGCAAGAAGCGGCGCGGGTGAGCGATGTGCTGGCCGCGGCTTCTCGCCGCCCCCATTGGCCCGGGATGGCGAACCGCGGCCAGTGGGGGCCGCGATTGGCCAAACCTGCCGCGTCAGCAGGTAAATAAAACTGGCCCGGCCCGCCAGGGTAAGCCGCGTGCCGAACGTTGCTGACCCCTGGTGTAACCCTTCTGCCAGGCCAAGTGATAGCAGCAAGGGCCGGGTTCAGTACATAGGGGTCCCTTCCCAACAGCGTGACACAGAACCAGCTCGAGCCCCCACCCAGTGACCTGGGAAAATCTTACACACACCCCTGGGCGCCTCGAAGAGGCAATACTTCCCCTCTCGCAAGCACAGAGCCTCGGTGTAGCAGAAAAATGTTTAATAACATGAGGTAAACGACATAGCATTAAATTGGGAAAACACCACAACTAGAGTTCATAGACCAAACCATGAGCGAAGACCCACCCCAGCAAATTGGGCCGTGTCCTTTCCCGTTGGTTCTTGAAATCCGCAACCAAAGTCCCAAAAGTCCAACAACCCCAAAGTCTCTCGGGTCCAGCAACCCAAGAATCACCAAAGTCCCAAAAGTCCAACAACCCCCCAAAGTCTCTGTCCCTGGTCAGTGCAGCCCCAGAGTTCAGGGGGGAGGGGCGCAGGGTGTTAAGGGGCACCTTACGTGATCCGAGACCAACCGGCCGCCTCTCCGTGGGGTTCCACCTCAGCCTTCACCACGAGCCGCTCCACTCCACCTGCTGTCCCGTGAGCCGCTCCTGCCGTCCCACGAACTGCTCTGCTCTGCTCTGCTCCGCTCACCGACCTGTGAGCCGCCCGGCTCCACTCCGCTCCGACCGTCCCCGCAAGGCTCCGCTCTGCCAGCTGCTCCTCCAGCTGCTCTGCTCCGCTCACCGACCTGTGAGCTGCTCTGCTCTGCTCCAACCGTCCCCGCGAGGCTCCACTCGGCTAGCTGCTCCTCCAGCCGTCTCCGCAAACTGCTCCGCCAGCCGCTTAGCAATTCAGGCTCCCCCACTAGTTAATACAGCCTCAGTGATCTCAGCTCTTAGTAACTTTAGCTCTTTTGTGATTTCAGCTCATAGTGATTTCAGCTCATAGTAGGGGAGCCCCAGTGCTGATGCACTAGTGGCCCAAAGTAAACTCAGCTCAGCAGCCTGTAACTAGACTCCTAAGGGAATCAAAGTTAGCTCTGACATTCAACAGTGGAGAGAGGAGAAGGTGCAATTGGTGTTTCAGGCTCACGCAGGAGGCCCCACACCACCAGGTACCAATACCTGCCCCCAACCTCTCTCAATTCACTGGGTTTTGTAACCCATGCCCCTTGACAAGCAAATGCTACTTAGGTAATGGTGACGGATTCACTCAGTCCTTCTGTCATACAACAGTTCCACTGGCCTTGATTCACAGAATCAGGGTAACAAAACTTTATTCTTCCTGCCCCAATAACAGAGAAACTGGGGATCCCACACCAGCCAAAGTAACCACTTTTGGTTGCTGTGGGCTCATGCTAGGCGTGTGGGTGTGCCTATGCAAACGAGATCCGCCCCTGGAGTTCTTTTCCACACTCGCCATAATTCACCACCAGATGTCAGGGTAGAGCTCATCCTGACTCTGCTTATACTGGTATAAAATGAAACACAAGTCTTTCCCCTTAAGCTCATATTTCCCTACTTCCAAGTTTTTGGGGAGATGGGATATGTTCTGCTACAACTTTAATTGTCATTAAAGTATTTGTTTGATATGGAGCTCGGTCGTACAAAGAACTCAATCTGGAGGTTGTGGCGAACATAATAAATGGGATGTTTGGCCAAGTTAGGGAAATAGCTTAGTCATTTGAATGACTTTTTAGCCATTTTAGTGTTTAAACTTTTTAAGGCTTTTTTATGCCAGACACTGGCAACCCACACTGTACTCAATACATAAGCCTAAATTTCAGTGGACTGTGTAGTCTGGCTTGAGTTGCCTACTGGTGTTAATGGCAGTTGCAGGCAAAATCCCTGTGTACTGCTTTGGAAACTTTGAAGAAACTGCTCGGTTTTGAAACTTAGCTTCCCCCAGCCAATCTAAATGCTGAAGTCCTTTGCTAATAGCCTTTCAGTCACCTGTACAAAATATCTAAGCTCTTAAATTCATGCTTCATAATAGGTAATACTTGAAAGAGAAATGACTGTTTTCATAATCACATCATACACTAGAGAAAGCTTTAGTTTGTGTCTACCTGCAGCTGACTTTACATTCTGTTCTTGAAACTGCATTTTCTTTTCTTTTTTTTTTTTTAAACTATGTCTTTATTTAGGAAGTTAATTTTAACAGGCTTACAAATCCTGTATGTATCAGAGACAATTCAATACAATCCATGCAACTGTGAGCTTTTGTTTAGAGAAATATTATGAACGAATATAGTAATCAGATCTGTCTACTTAACAGGATATTACCATGTTACAGAATGAACATTTTACGCTACCCATATGTCATTTCTTGTGATTTTATTAGTGATTTATTTTATTTGAAAAACCACGTGTCTACTAAAGTTAACGTTGAAATTGGAGAGGTGTACTTTTTTTTTTTTTTTTTAGGGGATGGTACTTTGTCTGCATATTGAATAAATGGTAGTTAAATGTCTAAATATCTATCTGTCCTCTTTCTATTTTGTGGGTACATAATTGGTGGATTAATTTTTCCTTAACAACCACCTCCCATAATTTTTGATCCATTCCTCTAGAATTGGACTATATTTTTTTCCAATGAGGCTATCAGTAGCTTAGTAGATAAGAGTTTAGTTCTTCATTTCCTTTTGTGTGATTGTTTCAGTTAGGAAGCCCCAGGTGGATTTCCAAAGGATCATTTGGTAATAAATATCCAATAACTTGTGATACTTGGTTATAAATTGCATCCCAGTACTCTTAAGTGACTGGACATGTCTACCATATGTGCCTAAAATCTTCTCTGTCACCACAATTTTTCTAACATTTATCCCCATTCAGTCTCTCTATATTTTTAACCTGACTGGTGTCAGGTACCATTGAAATAGTATCTTAAAGAAATTGTCTTTATTGTGCTACCGACCAAGGCCATTGGTCCTCTTTTCCTGATCAAACCCCATTCCTCTGAGGTCTATCCAGGTCTTGTTCCTAGCTTTTCATATATGGACATTCTTTTGTTAGGAAAGTTGTCTGCAAACAATTATATAAACTAGTTATTTTTGTTCCTAATTGACCAGATGCTGTCACTTCTATTAAAGTTAGCTATCTGTATAAAACAGCTTTTCTAGAAAGCTGGGAAACATAAGGCCTAAATTGAAAGTACCATTACCATGGGGAAGTGGAAAAGAAAAGCTGCATAAGGTAAGGTCTATGCCCATATCACTGTTGAATTGTGACATGAATATTTTAGCACAAATACTAGCTAGCTGATTGGAGTCCATGCTCTCGATGTAGCTCAAACTGGACTAGTTAAAGACAATATTTGAAGCCTAGTTGGAATCATCCATAATGCCAGATCAAAAAAATTCATCAATTTCTTGTTTTCCCTTGGTGCAGAGAGAGGTTTTGATAGACTAGAGTGGAACTTTCCATTTCAAGTCCTGTCCCATATGGGCAGTGGCCCTTTCACAGGTTGGGCTGCTCTCCGGCACTCTCTGCAGGGCCAAGCATGGTGCTGCAAGCACGCCCTGCCCTAGGACGCAAGATGTGGCTGCTGACTCAGAGCAGAGCAGTCCATGCTATAAGTTCGGCAACATCAGCCTCTAAGCAGCTAACTAAGGATAACAAAACTCAGAATTTGGCTGTCTGCACCTTTAAACAGATAAAGTTCACAGGCAAGAGCTTAGTTGCAGTGCTTGAGGGCAAGACCCTGACCTGACCTTAGGGTTCTGGTCTAGCACTGAGGAGCTCCTCCTCTGACCCAGACTCACCCCACACTGCCCATGAGAAGAAGAAGGCAAGCCTTCTTTACAAGACCTGCTGGCTTCCGATTGGTCAGTGTCTTCTCCTGGCTCTTCTAGACCTCTGACGGACTAAGTCTTGCTGATAGCCTGGACTGAGTGGTTTGTCCTTGAGCAGAGGGGAGTCAGGGTGCTGAAACCTCCTGTAGGGGACAGAAAAGGTCTGATAGTCCCCATCACATGCGCCCAGTTCCTTAAATGGGTAACTGTTCTTTGCACCAGTCCAAAAGCAAGTGTGTTAGTTAATGGAGTTAAGTGTCCCCTGTTTGAATTATGCAGAGGGGCTAGGCAGGGATGTCTATTATCTCCTTCACATTTTGCATTTGCCATGGAGCCTTGTGCAGGGAGGATGAGGAACAATAAATTTATCACAGGAATAAAACTTGCAGGAACACATCAGAAAATAGCTTTATAGGCAGATGTTGTAATATGATTTTTTTTTGATCAAAACTGCATTTTCTATATATACTTGCAATCCCTTTCCTAGGATTCACACAGTTGTCTGTTAACAGCTTTCTGTTATGTTGACAATGCTGCTTTGAATACCTGAATCTCACCAGTTAAGGTATGATAAGCAAAATATTTTGGAGATGCAGGAAACTTAAAAATAAGCTCTTCACTTCATTTCTTGACATAATGTTTAACTAGCTGTGCATAATGTGGGGTTTAGCTTCATTCACCAGGTTTAGATGAACAGTAATAGCTCTGTCCGCCTGAATCTGCAGGACTCAAAGACCAGCAAAAGAGCTACAGTGTCTGATAAAAACATTTCTCTATTAAGGCAGGATGCATCAATACATAATTCATGTCCTGTCTGCACTTTGTAACCATTACTGTCTAAACAGGATATAATGGGTGTCATAACAAGAGAGGATATAAAATGCTGACGTGTGCATAACAGGAAATATTTTATTTTTTTAACTGACTGGAACAATGGTTAAAACAGTGACTAAAATTTTACTGCATATCCTTGTTTTCATTTTCTCTTGTTGACCTTCTTGATTGCTGTTGCATTAGGGTGACAAGTTTATCTTTGTGCTGACGGTTCTGTTTATGCACATGTCTATCACTTATAATCTGAAGTAATGCCTGGAGAAACAACGTTTCTCAAAAATCTCTAGAGTTCCTCTTGGACCTGGAGTAAAACCTGTCAAATGGCTACAATTTTTGAGATGGCTGTAATTAAGTCCCAGGAGGAGAGAGGGAAAAGGTTTGCTTTTCTTCAGCATTTGGCCAGACTCAATGCCTGCCTTCAGTTATTCCACTGCAAAACCAAAAATGATAGCAGTTCAAAAGGAGATTAAGAGTATCTCAAAAACTTGTATACAGAGGAGATTCTGAAAAACCTCAGTGTAAACAGCTTATTGTATATACGTCTGTACTACTATGTAGCACAAGTAAAGACTGGAAAGAGACTCTTGCCCTGCACTGAGACTACAGAAGAAAAATTGGGAAATATATCATTGAGAGCTGAGCAAGTGAGCTAAACAGGCCTAGAACTGCCACATAACTAGTCTTGAATTGACTTGTAGGACCACTCTTGTAAGATACATATTTACTTAAGTCAATGCTCCCAGCTGAGTTAATGGAGGAGGGGTGGGGTGAGTAATTATTCCATCCACAGAGTTAGCCCAATGATGAGACATCTGAGATAATGGTTGTGATAAATGAAGGGGTGGGGTAGCTCCCTTTTATGGACACCCAGCCAGCCAGTTAGTAGCTGTTCTCTTGTTAGTAGCTGTTCTCTACTTGCTTTACCTGTAAAGGGTTAAAAAGTCCATAGGTAAAAGGGAGGGACTGAGCACCTGACCAAAAGAGCCAACAGGAAGGCTAGAACTTTTTAAAATTGGGGGGAAAACTTCCCCTTTGTCTGTCTGGGTTGTTCTCCCAGAGAGCAGAGACAGGGCTGGAACTATGCTGTAAAAAGCTTTGGGCCAGGTATGAAAATCATCAGATCATACCTAGAAACTACTCATTTGAAACCCCAGATATCTAAGTAGATCAGGAAATGTCTAGGAAGACACGATTAGGTTTGTCTCTTTTTTTAATTTTTTTTATTTCTTTATGGCTTGTGAACTCCTCTGTGCTAACTCCAGGTGCTTTTGTTTTGCTTGTAACCTTTAAACTGGACCTCAAGAGAGCTATCTTGATGCTTAATCCTTGTAATTGGTTTTTTTTTTAAATCTAGCAAAAAGCCTAAGTTCCAAATGTATTTTCTTTTTTTGTTTTTAATAAAATTTACCTTTTTAAAGAACAGGATTGGATTTTTGTGTCCTAAGAGGTTTGTGCATATGTTGCTTAATTAGCTAGTGGCAACAGCTGATTTCCTTTGTTTTCTTTCTCAGCTCTTCCCTGGAGGGGGGGGTGAAAGGGCTTGAGGATACCCCACAGGAAGGAATTCCCAAGTTTGCCTTCCTGGGGTCTCAAAGGGGTTTTTGCACTTGGGTGGTGGCAGTATCTACCCATCCAAGGTCAGAGAAAAGCTGCAACCTTGGGAGTTGAATACAAGCCTGGAGTGGCCAGTATTAATGTTTAGAATTCTTGCGGGCCCCCACCTTCTGCACTCAAAGTGCCAGAGTGGGGAATCAGCCTTGACAATGGTAAAGAGGAAAGTTGTCATGGATGAAACAGCTGAAGTCTCAGAATTAAACTAGTAACTGATAAATGCTCTAGGCCTCCTGACTAGGAAGCAGTAGACTGTGAAATTGTACAAATAACAAAAAAACAAAAAAAAATAGTCATTAATGGGAGGCTTTAACTTCTTAGGTGTAGATGGGATTACAAAGGGGGTGGGAGGAGATAAAATGCTTGGAAACAAGATTATAAATCAGTTGTGACCTGTCACTAGTTGGAAAAGACTCTTTTCTAATGAGAGAGATCTCTTAATGGAAGAGCCAGGATTCATCAGTGTTAATGCTAAAAGTGTGTCAGAATACATGGAAACCACTGAACTATCACTTGGTATGATGAACTGGGACTGTCTGTACAACATGTGAATTGTGTGCAAGATTATGAACTCTACATGTCTGTGTCAGGCTGCAAACTCCATTCAGAATGTGTACCCTTTCCCCTTCTCTATTGTCTATTACAAAGGCTGGTGGCAAACGAATAACAATAGAGGGTAGATGACTCTTTAGTATCCAATCACTGGAAATCTATTTAGTCTGGACAAAAGACTGGTCCCTGCCTGGAAGAACTGATTTAGCAGGGGAAGTCACCTTGGCAACAAAATCACCCAGCTGGGGTTTGTGCTCATGTGAGGAAGTTAGCAAGGTGTCACTTGACACAGATGGGCTGAAGGTTTTGAAAGGGTAGAGGTTGATCTGCTCAGGGGCCATTTTCTCCAGTTTATGATGAGGGTGGGAGACCAGTTAGTATGAAACAGCCTGCATGAGGAGGGGACACTTTGCTTGCCTGCCATCCTGGACCAGATGGTTCCCCCCCAGGACTCACAAGAAAATGGTGAGCTAGGAAGTGAGGGATGTTGTTTTTATGATGTTTTATTGTTCTGTAACATCTGTACTCTGCTGTGCTTTACATGATTAAATATAAAAAAAGCATAAAGATGTTAGACTGTGCAAAGTGTGTGTGTGTGTGTGTGTGTGTGTTTGGACTGCTTCACAACCTGCTGCATGCCCCTGAGAGAGTTAAACTGTAAACCAGAAGCTTCACACCTTTTGGGGTGGAGTTCTGGGACAGGGATGTGTTCAGACTCCTGGAACCTGGAGAGAGTCCAGCCCCTGCTCCAATCTCAGGGATCCCCTGGTTCACTCTCAGAGGACAGACCTTCCATCTGGCATCACCCTCTGAGTGTTGGAATTGCTGCCCTGATGCCCACCCCTTCTGAGGGCAGCACTGACCCTTTAGACTCCCCAATACCTGCACTAACCCCTTCCCAAAACCTTCTCCCACCCAAAAGATGTCAAGCTTTTGGTCACACAAAACAGTAAAACATCCTGAACACTCTGTCTCACTTTCCAGCTTGCCATTCTCTTTCATAGCAGCTGCGTTTTAAAAATAACCTGTGGCTCCCTGTTTTTGATTTCCTCATTAGAGGTACGGTATATTGCTGGAACAAACCGGCTTACTGACAAGGTTTAGAAAATGAGAGGTAGAGTCCGTCCATGGTACAAGCACTGCACACGAATCCAAGAGGATGCTAGATAGGTTCTAATAAAGAGATGGTCGCATCCCCGCAACCTAAACTACTAGGTGAGGAAATGTGACTTACTTTCTGATTGGTAACCAGGACTTAATGAAGCATATGGTGTTTTCCACAATTGCTGAACCTTCTTGTTTACAAGCACCAGTAAATGTCATCCTGTATATTAGATCCTGACAAACAGCACAAAAATCTACTTAGGGCACGTGAGTGGGAAACATACAACAGAGCTGTAAGCAAACACCCACTGGGTACATGGCTATCCTATTAACAATTCATGTCACTTACTACTGAATAAACATTAGGTGTCCAGACATTGTAACTATTAGTTTAACTTAGTAATATTTAGAAATTACACAGGAAAAATTGTTAGTAAGCTAACTAACATTCTCAAGTCAAGCACTAAAAAGGTAGGAAATGCCCGATTTACAGTTGGCCATGCAACCTTAATTTGGCTCCCTTGCGCATCCAACCTATAGAAAGGAGGGGGCAGGGAAAAGAAGTATGTGATCATGTAACTAAAGATCACAAGGAGGTGAAATTAAGATGGTTCCAGCAACAGCAAATCTGGCATTTCCTAACTGTTGAGTGCCTGACTTTTAACATGGCTTTTGTATGTCACTTCCTAGGATTTTGAAGGACAAAAATAAGCTATTCTGTAAAAATGTTCCAGAAATCTCCCCATCATGTATCGTCTGCAGGATTTGAACACTGAACCTGCAGCAGCACAGATGTCTGCCATTTGAGCTACAGCACTAATGATGTTACCTGGCAGCAGGAGGGAATTGGGACTATGGCCACCCTGTGCTGGGTCCTGGGGATGGCTGTGGGGAGCCCAGTGCTCGCTCTCCCTCCCAGCAATGTGAGGTGCTCTTGCCCCATGGGGTGTGTGTGTGTGTGTGAGATAGAGAGAGAGAGAGGGGAATATGGGATGCTGAGGCCTTGTCCTGGTTCAGGAGCAGGGGTTGTCAAAGGGAAACACAAGATCTTCCCCCCATCCCTCTCCAGTTACAGCTACTGTGGTTTCTCCCAGGTATTCCCAGAGCGGCCTCTATTGTTGCTTTGGTGGAAGCATGGAAGATGCTCTTCATAATATTCAGTGATTTTTGGCAGGCTGCCAAAACTTTTCTCAGCATCCTAAGCGAGAGAGGGGAAATACTTAGGTTTCAACCTTTTACCACTAGGCTAAATCGCAAAGGTATTTTTTGGGACAAAGACAGTAAGCACTTCTACAGCTAGTGGGGTTTCCCTCTGCTAAATATCAAAGGCTGGCGGCAAACTATGGTGGTGTTACTGCTTCCCAAACAAAAGATCCAAGGATCGTCTCTCCTTCAGCTCACCAGGAAACCTAACTGAGTCAGGAGCCCTGGAGCCAGCACTACCAGGGCTTCCTAGTTAGGGTGACCAGACAGCAAGTGTGAATCGGGACCGGGGGTAGGGGGTAATAGGAGTCCATATTTAAAAAAAAGCCCCAAATATCGGGACTGTCCCTATAAAATTGGGACATCTGGTCACCCTATTCCTAGTTCCTCCTCCAGCCCTTGTCTTGGAGTTTCTAAAACAGAATACTGGGGGGTTTCAATTCTGCAAAGAATGTTGAGGTTTTGGGATTTGTCCTAATTTGGGATGAAAAATGTTCGTGAAAACTAAATAGTTGTGGAACTAAAATTTGGTTTCCTGGACAGCTCTAGCCAAATGACACATGATCCCATGAAACAAACAAACAAACGTGTCCAGGCATGAAAAGTTATGCATCTTAAAGTAAGTGGTGCTGACTGTATATCAGGATTTAAAAATCTGGCCCAATGTGTTAGTACGGCTAAGAGATCCAATTTAAACAACTGATGATAGGCTGATTGTTGTCTTAGTTCAGAACTCAGGATTTCAACAGAAGTTAAACAAGTAGCTTGAGGGTGAAAGATGAGCTGCAGGGCCCTCCCTTTATACTTCCTGCCCTGCCCCGGTACTTCCGGCCAGGGGGATGGTGTGGATGTGGCTCTGCCCATCAGGGCGAGTGTTGTGGTCCCTCGCTCTCCAGTCCAGGGAGGCCATTCTGCCTCACTACAGAATGGTAGGCCGCTCTGCCTCACTACAGCTGCTACTGGCATCTTGAAGCCTCTCAGGTCTATATGCCACTAGCATGTTTACTGCAATGGTGACAGCTGAACTTATTGTGGAGGGGCATGGGAAAGCATCTTACTGAAGAGGAAGAAATAAGGCTGCGATCCCCAGAAACCTTCAGGAGAGGATTGCAGAGTACCTCCATGAAAGTTTTAATGTAGGTCTCTTTCAGGAGGAAGAAAGGACATCCCTATGTGCATAAAAAAACTGCTCCACCTGCCTAACCCAATAGGGAACAAAAAGCAGATACCAACTCTACCTCTGTTTGTTGTACCACTAAATTTTCTTGTATGAGTACAACAATGAAAAGTCTATTCTGTGTCTTGTTAACTTGAGAGTGGGCCAGGCATGGTCTTTAAATTTAAACATTGTAAGAGATAATGCATGCACATGCTTACTTGGGGTCCCTTCCCCTTCATGCTTGGCTGGCATGACTGGCTAGACTGTGGTGGAGTCTCCATCAGGTCCCCACTGCATCTTCCTCTTCCTTCTCCTCCCTCCCGCACTGTTCACAGCATGGGTCTCCATCTCGGCCTCCTTTGAGGTGTCCACAGTGGTTTGTAGGGTGCTGGGAAGGTCTCCACCAAGTAGGACTTGCAGCTCGTGGTAAAAGCACTGGTCTATGGCTCAGCACCAGATCGATTATTGGTCTTCCTGGCCTTAGGGTAGGTCTGTGCCAGTTCTTTCGCTTTCAGGGAGCACTGCTGCTGACCCCTTCGTATCACTTTGCCTACATCCCGTGTAATCTTTTCATAAATGTCTATGTTTCTATGGCTGGTCCATAGCTGTGCTTGCACAGCGTCTTCTCCCCACAGGCCCAGGAGATCCAATAGCTCCTGTCTACTCCAGGCAGGAGCACGTCTCGTGTGAAGAGGCAGCATGGTTGGTTGAGCAGTTGCATGCAAGAGGGGAGAGTTACTAGGTGTGGTCACCAATCATGAAAAGACATTTCAAAAATATGTAGGGTGTTGTTAAGGAGGGGATGACTTTGGATCTCTGTACCCGTAGGTAGTGCAGTTAACAATTGTGATCAGAGCGGTCAGTGTCGGGCATTGTGGGACAGCTGCTGGAGGACAATTAAGGTCAACACAGGTCACACCATGTCTACATTTGCACTACGTTGACCTCAGTAGGCCAACCATGGGTCCATGCCATTTGGGGAGGTGGTTTTACCGCCCCACTGTAACAGGGCACTTACATTGCCCAGAGACAAATTTGAGCGTAGACTTAGGCACAAATAGGTCAATACAAGGTGAGTTACATTAACCTAACTTTATAGAGTAGACCAGGCCTCAATCTGTAATTCAATGTGTTTGTGGGGGAAATTGCAGAGCTCTCATTTCACATAAACTCATTTCTGAATCATTACAGTGCATGCTTAGCATGTTTATTATACGTGGCAATTCCTTTCAAAACACACATGTTTAAACAGATGGCTCATGTTGACTATTTAATACAGTACCTACAATTAAGTTAAATCTCAATGAAGTAGACAATGACTGATATTCTATTGACATCAAAGCTGGTATTTTGCATGTTCATCTTATGAATTTTCATTTGCAAAGCTGCCACTGCAACCTTATTGAAATGTCAACTGAGATAAACCTAGGTGTAACTGAAGAGGCTAGATAAGGTATCTGGCATTTCATTAATCTGTTTTTTACTACGATTTACTAGCAATCACACATTCATGCTGTTTTAGTAGTGAAAGAAAAGGACAGGTGCAAATGTATTTGAGCTAATTTCTATAAATAAACATAGTGAATGGGTGAAACCTTGCCCTCCCTCTCTGTGTGTATGGAGAACTCTAAGTGCACCCAAACTCACTTGTTTCCATGGCACAGAGGGGGCAGGTTGTGGTAGCATGCTCTATGCACTGGTAGCAGAGAGGTAGCATGCTTTGTGCACTGTATAGCAGTCTCTGCCTCCTTAGCTGGTGGCTTTGGAGGAGGGTTGGGTGTGGCTACTGAATACTTCACCATATGGATAGCTTGGTTCTCTTTCTGAAAAAACAAAGACCTGGGAACTACAAATTTAGCTTTTACTTACTATGCTAGCAACTTTGCCTTTTATTTCTCAGGTAACTTTACATCACTTTGTGTACTGTTGCTCAGATTAATTGTTAGCAGTCTTATTTGCTGGAAAAATGAGTTTTATTTGCTTTAGTTTTTTAAACTACTGTACAACTTACAATTGGAAGGTGCTTATAGGTCATATGAACAGAAAAAGAAGACAGCTTTCTAAATCACACTCTAAAACAGGGTGTCTCTCAGAGTCTAAAGCCAACAATCGAGGAATCCACAACATGTAAGCCGGTGAAAACCTGGCTGCGTATCTTGGGCCCTCTATGTTTCTCTGGGGGGAAAAACTATGGAGTGTCTCAGAATTCTGCCCAAGAACCCTATGTTTGGGATTGTAGCCTCTTGATTAGCCTCATTTTTTCCAATGGCTCAGTTAAGAGAGAGTATGGGTAGGCCTAATGCAATGCCAACCGTGCATATTTAAAACATGACATATCAGTTGTCTCCTATTTCTCACGTTCCCTTTATATGTTCAGTCCTTCATGGCACTCTTCTCCTGAAGCATGTTTCAAAGGCTCCTCTTTACTTCCGTACCCAGTTTGTCACAACATTGTGAGAAAACTTCCAAACGAAAGGACACTTTTCACATACAGTTGCCATAAGTATTTTTCAAATGTCCTTTCTTGTTGAGGACAAAATTTCTAACCAAGATATATCTGCTGGGGTTGGGAGTCAGTTTTCCATGACACAAAGCTTATGGAATGGTGAGGTCTGACTTGTGAAGTGTGACAACAATTAATGTTAGAATGGACCTACTGGGTCAGACCAAAGGTCCATCTAGCCCAGTATCCTGTCTTCCGACAGTGGCCAGTGCCAGGTGCCCCAGAGGGAATGAACAGAACAGGTAATCATCAAGTGATCCATCCCCTGTCGCTCATTCCCAGCTTCTGGCAAACAGAGTCTAGGGACACCATTCCTGCTCATCCTGGCTAATAGCCATTGATGGACCTTTCCTCCATGAAGTTATCTAATTCTTTTTTGAACCCTGTTATGGTCTTGGCCTTCTCAACATTCTCTGGCAAGGAGTTCCACAGGTTGACTGTGCATTGTATAAAGAAATACTTCCTTTTATTTGTTTTAAACCTGCTGTCTATTAATTTCATTTGGTGACCCCTAGTTCTTGTGTTATGAGAAGTTCTTGGAAGATCTCCAGCCATTATCATATGATGTTGTTATCCAGCATCTGAAACAAAAGCAGAAAGAGGCTCCTTTTGGTTCTGATCCAGGGCCAGAATTAAAAGATTGCGTGAGGGTGTTTTTATTAGAGCTTCCAGTTTGAGTGACAATAGGACAAACATCCAAATGTACGAAAGATGAACAAGGACTGAAACCTGATATACATGAGCTGCAAAACATCTAATTCTCCCTTCTGTCTAGTGACTGCTGGAAGTGACGCCTGTGAAAACACAGCATTTCTGGGAAATCCCTTGGCAAACTAGCTCTGGAACAATATGTAGTACTTAAATTTCTTCTGATTGGCCTTTGGCAGTTGCAACTCAATAACAAATTAACATTAATCTGGATCAGTCTGGATAAATTTATCATTGATTGCAACAAAGAGTGCTGGCTGTCATTGGACTATGTTTTGTGGCATGTTTAAACTTTTTAGGTCAAAGTGTCCTCGTTTGGGAGTTACAGAACACTTTGTTGTCTGAATCCCTTTGGCAAAGCCAATAAAATAACTTAAAACCAGATTATCTACTTTCTGAAAAACTAAAGGTGGCAACTGAAATAAAATCCTAGGAACAAAGACAACAGTGTAGATAGTTCTCAAATGACGCATAACTATAGCAACCTCTAGGTATAGCTGTTAATTCTGTAGGTGAAGAGTGAGGTAAACTTAAAACCATGCTGCATGCACAACTGATTAAATATTTGTAAAGCTCACAAATGTCCTTTCACTAAGTGAAGGTATAATGCACTAAACAGCTGTAATTATAGTGCTCAAAAATCACGAGAAAGCAGATTCTTTTTATGGCTTTGTGTTGTTCTGTACCTCAGGGGAACAGGGTCGCTCGGGGGGGGGCAAGTGGGGCAATTTGCCCCAGGCCCCGGGCCCCCCAAGGACCCCCACGATAATATAGTATTCTATAGTATTGCAACTTTTTTTTTATGGAAGGGGCCCCCGAAATTGCTTTGCCCCAGGCCCCCGAATCCTCTGGGCGGCCCTGCAGGGGAACTCCCAGCACCCCCAGGTTCATCTTTATAATATGATTGTGTGGTCTTTAATGCAAAGTTTGTCATGTCAGGTGTCTTCAGAAGGCTCATGATGTACTAAGCATTGTTGTTATGGTAATGTTATAGTAATTGTTGTTATAGTAATGTTATAGGTTGTAATTTCACGTATATAGTTATGAGGCTGAAAATGTGTCCTCATAGCTTAAAGCAAGCCCAGGCAAAAACTCTCCAGCGGGCATAACTGGACACTGCAAGATGGAGGTTCCTAGGGTTGTGTCTGGGACCGAAGATATTGGCTAGTGTCATTTGGTTGCACAATCCAAGGAGCAGCATACATGCCAGAGGCTGTGCGTGAACAGCGAGTGGGGGTCTCACAGCAGAGCAGGGTAAGGCAGAGTCAAGGGTAAGCAGAGTCAAGGATTGGAGTGTCCTAGCAGATCACCGGTCCAGATAACACCAGAGGGGAATGTCACAGGCTTACTAGGTGTCTGCCATAGGATGAATTTCTTTTGGAAAATTTCAGTCAAATATACAGCCGTTACTCATGACAAGGATAGGGGAAAATGTATTGGTTTGGACATGTTAAAAAAGAATTGTGACCTTTTCTTTAAAAACTCTAGCACTCCCATGCTTTGGAGCAGGGATCTGAAATATGGCAGGGGATGGCCATTGAGTCCGGGGTGTGTTTGTAGTCATCTCTGTGGAAATCTCCCCCAAATTTGACAAGTTATAAATCTGTTGGTGTATTTTGGATGCTTGTTGCAGATTATTAAGTGCTCAAGGCACAGACTGTCCTCTGAGTGTTTCATACAGCACCTCAGAGGGCCTCAGTCCTGACTTAAGCACTACTGCAATACAAAATATTTCCCATGTGTGGTTTGTTATAATGAAACCTAATGGCTATAGCTAAAATGCCTTCAAAATGGTAAACTCAGACAACCAGCTTTGTGATCTGCAAGTGAATGTGGCCTGACGGCTTTTCAGCATGACTGCTAATTACATTATGAGAAATCAATTGGCTGACGTGCTTCCTATCATTATGAAAAGGGAAGGGCAATGTCTTATGGAATTGACTTCTCTCTCTCTAGAGAGAGAAATCTAAGATAGCTCCCCACTGTTTTTTAGGGTGAAGGAGGCTTGGTGTTGCAGAGGATCTTGGCTTAGTGGTCAAATAAGAATATTTTGGTGGTTAAAACGTCAAGTGTGTGTCTACCCTGACAGGGGACATTGTGAAAATGATGCAGAAAGTCAGTTACTTTTTCTCCATTTTTATTATTGTAGGACTTCTAAATGGAGCACAGCTGACAGTAAGTGGAATTCTAAGGGCTTGTCTACACTGGCAAGTTTCTGCGCAGTGTTCATACTGCAGACGTGTACACACTGCCAAGCAACTTTGTGCGCAGAAACTCCTCAGTTGCAGCGCTGCAAAAAAACCACCTCGACGAGAGTCGTAAGGCTATTTGCTCAAAGGCTCCAGCGCTCTATTGCCAGTGTAGACACTTGATTGCTTTCTGGGCTGTAATTGGCCTCCGGAGTAGGGTGACCAGGTATCCAGTTTTGGACCGGAACACCCGATCCAAACGGGATCCTGGCAGCTCCAGTCAGCACCACTGACCGGACCATTGAATGTCCAGTTTGCGCAGTGCCGCTGTGGAGTTGGCAGGCTCCCTGCTAGCTGCCACGTCGCTGACCGTGCGGTTCCCCGGTCAGGAAGCAGCTGCCATGTCTGGCTCCTAGCTTTAGGGGCTGCCAGGGAGGGTCCGCGTGCTGTCCTGCTCCCTGCCCTCAGGCGCAGCTCCCATTGGCTGGGCCAGGGCATGGGAGGAACTAGTGCCACTCGCGAACACTCAGCAGGGGGCTGTTGAGGGGTTGCGTGGTGCACGCCTCTCCCACTGTTGCCCGGTCCTCTTCCCCTTGTGTGGCTGGGCTTGAGCTGTGGCAAACCACGGTCTGTTGCCCCATCACTGGCACCCAGGAGCTGGAGGTATGTGTATCCCCATCTCCTAGTCCTGGGAATGGGGCTGCACCCCCAACCCCCTCAGTGCATCCCTCCCTGTCCCAACCCCTCCACACCCGCATCCCTCCATCATTGCATTCCTCCCCGTCCCATCCCATCCTGCCCCCCACACCTACTCATCCCAGCCCTGTGCCCCTTACAGCGCTCTCCCACCCATCCTCCAACTCCTAGAGCTGCCACCCCCATGTCCCTCACCCCCACCCCCTGGACCCCATTCACCTCCATACACTGCTGCACACCCATTATGTCCCTATACATCCGTGCCCCCAACATCCGCATGCACCTGTAGCGTTCCGCCTCCCCTGTATCCCCATCCACCCCACATAGCCCTCCATATCCCTTCCTATCTCCTTCACTGCCCCCTCTCACCTCTACCCTGCTCTCGTCCTTGGCCTATTTCCCTCCCCATCCTCTCTCCTCCACCCTCACCCCCACCCCATATTTTCCCCTCCAGCCCAGCCTCTTCCCTTCCCGTCTGGGTGATTTAGGCAGCCCCTGGAAAAGTGTATGAAAAAGTGTCTGTGTAGGCAAGTGTGTGCATGCATGCATTGTAAGAGACTGTGTATCTTTGTGTAGGGAAGTGCGTGTATTGCCACATGTGTGTATACCTGTGTGAATAACATTTACAGCCTAGCTCTTTGACTTTTATTCCTTTTGCTGGCTTGTGCACAAAAATATTGATGACATAAAATGTGTGTATTCATTTCATAACAAGTTTTTAAAAGAGAAGGGAACTCTAAAAGAAATGTATTATTTCTTAAAAAGTGAATGTTGTTGACTAGTAATTGCAGAAGAGCCAATATATCATACATTTCTCCCCACCTTTGTCTAGCTACATTATAAACTCTTTGTTGCAGACTCTCTCTTTTTATGTGTATGTCCAGCACCTACCACCCTGGAGCCCTGATCTTAGTTGGGGTCTCTAGGCACTAAACAACAATAGTAATAATAAATAATGTGGAAGTATGTGTGTTAGTGCATGCTAGATGCGTACACATGAATGCACGTATGTATCTGCATGTAGGTGTGGGAGTCAGTTTCTACAGATTTATTTTTATAGGTGTCTGGACAGGTGTGCATTTCTGTGGTTGTGCTCTATGGATTTGTATTTGGGATTCAGGAGTGTGCCTTTAAGGGACCTATTGCAGCTGTGATAATGTGTGGTCCTAATTCCACACATAAAATTACAATATAGGCATTTATGAAATAAAAATATATGTATTAGTTTATAATTTCCACAAGTTACCACCATTGACAAATGTGAACTATAGTCCACTTTCTCATAGATGGAACAGAATTGTTGCACCAATGTTGCATTATACAAAACATTTATACAGATGATGTGACATGAACAAATCAGGTTTTGTACATATCAAGAGAAATATCTGACAGGTTATTAAGAAAATAGAGCTAAGGGTGGAGCAGATTCTTAGTTTCCCTTTTGGATTACAGATTATCCCCTGAGAAAGTAAAATTGATCCCCAATGTCTGTTTTACAAGTTATATTCTTACTAGCTGTCTTACTCACCTGCATTTGAAACTTAAATTCACTTTGACCTATTCACCCTTTTATCATTCATCCATTTTGGAGAGCAAAACCAGCATGTAGGAGTATATGTATATGGCACTGGTGAAACAAATATTGGAATACTGTATCTGTTTCTGGTGTCTACATTTTAAATAGGAGGTTGAAAAACTGGAGAGGGTGTAGAAGAGAGCCACAAAGATAATTTGAGGACTAGAGAAAATGCTTTACTGTGAGAGGTGCTTAAAGCGTTCAACATTTTTAGTTTATCAAAAAGAAGACTGAGAGGTGACTTGATTACGGTAAAAGTATCTTCATGGGGAAGTAATATCAGATATAACTTAGAGAATTTTTTCACTTCAAGGTCCCAGAAACAAAGACAAGGTTTTCATCTTGAGGCCAAAAGACCAAAAACATCAAGACACTTGATCACGGCCTTGGATAGACCAAGAGACTACCTACACTTGACCAGGGCTCCTTAATTTAGCAGAGAAAGGCATAAAAAATAGTCTGGAAGCTGAAGCCAGAAAAATTTCAAATTAGAAATAAGACACACATTTTTATCAGTGAGATTGATTTAACAATTGGAACAAATTACAGTGGGAAGTGGTGGGTTCTCCATCTCGTAAGGTCTTTAAATCAAGACTAGATGCACTTCTGGAAGATATGCTTTAGCCCAGTGGGTCTCAAACTTTTTTACTGGCGACCCCTTTCACAAAGCAAGCCTCTAAGTGAGACCCCCCCCCCAATAAATTAAACTTTGTAATATATTTAACACCATTATAAATGCTGGAGGCAAGCAGGGTTTGGGGTGGAGGTTGACAGCTTGCAACCCCCCATGTAATAACCTCGCGACCCCCTCAGGGGTCCCGACCCCCAGTTTGAGAAGCCCTGCTTTAGCCAAACATAAGCTATTTTACAAGTTATTGGACTCAATACATGCATGATGGGGCAAAAAAAGAACAGAAGTATAAATTTAAGTAGTTTCTATTGTCACTCTCATTAAAACTGTTTTTGTTTTATATTGTTTGTATCTTCTTTACACTTCAGAAGAAGTTTAAAAAGTTTAATTTTCCAGTAGTGTTTAAAATCTCTCCCTGGTGAGGTGAACGGTATCTGAATCACACTTTCCATCTCCTACATTTAAACTGTTGCAGTTCCTGGCCTTCTCCTGGTGCCTGTTTAGGCCTTGCAGTGAAAATAAGCATGTGAGCCAGGGTGGGGGGAGAGGAAGCGATGGAAGGAGGGCGGATGGACTGAGTGGGGACAGGGGTGGGACCTTATGGAGGGGGCGGGACAGGGGGCAGGGCAGTGGTGTTCAGTTTTCTGGAATTAGAAAGTTGGCAATCATACTCCGGAGCTGTCCCATAATGCCTCAAGTGACTGCTCTGCTCACTGTTTTGAACTCGGCTGCTCTGGAGACAGGCGCCCCTCTCCTTTCAAAGCACCGTTTCTGACAGCTGTTGCATGCTGTACTGATGTGCTCCACGACACAAAGCAAACCATTACTGTGGAATGCTCGTGTGTGTTTGTTTGTGTGTGTGTGTGTGTGTGTGTGTGTGTGAGAGAGAGAGAGATTGACCAAGGAGGGAGGCCGGGGCTGATGTCAGGGTTTACCTTGCCTCAGGACTGGTTGCTTCCTGCCACTGTCTGAACTTACATGACACACTCGTCCCCCAAAACACAGTCTCTCTCCTCCTTCCATATGTAACCCTTCTGCTCATCTAGTTGGCAGCAACAAGGGCCGGGTTCTGTATCTAGGGGTTCTGTTTCAATAACACAATGCAAAACCGGCTCGAGCCCCCACCCAGTGACCTGGGACAATTACATACCACCCCCCTGGGTACCTCTAAGAGGCAATACTTCCCCTCTCGCAAGCACGGAGTCTGAGTGTAGCAGAAAATGTTTAATAACATGACGTAAACGACATCAGCATAAAATTGGAAAAACACCACAAACAGGATTCATAACACAAACCATGAGCAAAACCCACCCCAGCAAATTGGGCTGTGTCCTTTCCCTTTGGTTCTTGAATCCAGCAACCCAAAAATCACCCAGAGTCCCCAAAGTCCAACACCCCCAAAGTCTCTTGGGTCCAGCAACCACCCAAAGTCCCAAAAGTCCAACAACCCCCAAAGTCTCTGTCCCTGGTCAGTGCAGCCCCAGAGTAAAAGGGGGGACACGCAGGGTGTTAAGGGGCACCTTACGTGATCCGAGGCTGGCCAGCCATCTGTTTCTCCGTGGGGGTTCCGCCGCAGCCTTTACCACGAGCCAGTCCACTTTCCTGCCATCCCATGAACTGCTCCGCTCTACCAGCTGCTCCGCTCACCGACCTGTGAGCCGTTCCAGCCGTCCCCGCAAACAGCTCCGCTCGCCGTTCCTTAGGCCACTCCAACCGGCCCCGCAAGGCTCCACGCCGCTCGCTGCTCCTCCAGTCGTCCCCACAAATTGCTCCGCCAGCTGCTGAGCAATATAGCTTCAGGCTCCCCCCTAGTTAGCACAGCACTCAGTGATCTCAGCTCTTAATAACATCAGCTCTTTTGTGATTTCAGCTCTTAATAACATCAGCTCATAGTATAGTAGGGGAGCCCCAGTGCTGGTGCACCATTGGCCCAAAGTGAATTCAGCTCAGCAGCCTGTAACTAGACTCCTAAGGGAATCAAAGTTTAGCTCTGACATTCAACAGTGGAGAGAGGAGGCGGTGCAATTGGTGTTTCAAACCCTCAGAGGGGGGCCCATACCTTCAGGTACAAATACCTGTCCCCATCCTCTCTCAATTCACTGGGTTTTGTAACCCATGCCCCTTGTCAAGCAAGTGCTACTTAGGTAATGGTGAAGGACTCACTCAGTCCTTCTGTCATACAACAGTTCCACTGGCCTTGATTCACAGAATCAGGGTAACAAAACTTTATTCTTCCTGCCCCAATAATAGAGAAACTGGGGATCCCACACCAGCCAAAGTAACCGCTTTCAGTTGCTGTGTTTCATGCCAGGCGAGTGGGTGTGCCTATGCAAACAAGATCAGCCCCTGGAGTTCTTTTCCACACTCACCATAATTCACCACCAGATGTCAGGGTAGAGCTCATCCTGACTCTGCTTACACATACACACACACACTCCCTGTCACACACTCTTCCCCCCCACCCCCTTCAGTTGAAAAGCAGCTGACAATGTAGTAGGATGCCCATGGAACAATGGGATTGGGAAACCTGCATCATGTGATGCTGTGCCTGCCCCATGAGGCATTGCAAACCCTTCCCAAAGCACCCTGCAGCCAGTTGCACAGTGGGATAGCTACCACAATGCACTGCTCTCTTTGCCATTGCAAAAGCTTTTAATGTGGATGCGCTCCAGCGTCACAAGGAGCACAGTGTGGACATGCAACAGCGGTTTAATTCCAGCATTTTAATAAAAGTGGTCAGAGATGAAAAGCAAGAAAGCCAAGCAGTAGCCTGTGAGCGCAGGGTGGAAAAAGCTAGAATGAGGGCTTTTGGGTCTGGTGTTGGCTAAAAGAGCTTGGAGGGAAATTGCTCCTTTTGTTCTTGGTTCCTCCTGCATTTGGAGAAGCAGGACTTCACATATTCCTTGTCAAAAAACAAGATTGCGTCAATTAGCAGACTCTAACAATTATTATTTCCAACTGGAACATCCTCAGGCCCCTGAAATTTGGCTAACCTTTTGGATTAAACAGGGGCAGTAAGCCTTGGATCTCTGTTGATAGTTAAACACTGTTATCTGGAACCCAGCTGTGTCCATTTGGTGTAATTTTGTGTAAACAAGTTATACTTGTGAAAACCCAGTGAAGACCATGAAGTTGCTCAGATGTAAGTGAGCATGTGAATGGGTTTACAGAACCTTAATTGGAGGAGGTGTTGCAGAAGGAAAGACCTTAGCTTAACTCTAAAAAAGCATTTTTTATTTAACATGGCTAAAAACAGAAAAGCTACTCTGCATTTTGAGGTCTCCCTTAAGAGACAAAGGGACAGCACAGCACCTCTTTCTCTGCAGATAGCCCCAGGGACAAGTCTAAATTTCTTCTGCTATCTGTTGCAACTTTAGCTTTTAAAACCAAAAAGCTTTTCCCCATTCTTTCTTTCCTCTTAAGATTTGTGGGTCATGGTGGAAAATCAGCTGAACATGAGCTCCCAGAGCAATGCCATGGCCAAAAGGGCAAGTAGGGAAATCTTGAGTAGGAGGACAGATGTTTTTTAACTATGTATTTGGCATTGGTGCAAGAACTGCTCGAAAACTGTTTCCAGGTCTGATGACCACAATTGAAGAAGAATGAAAAAGTTGTGGTGGATTCTCCATCACTGATGATTTATAAATCACGATTGGATATTTTTCTAAAGGATATACTCTATGGATTATTTTGGGGAAGTTCTGTGGTCTGTGTTACACAGGAGATCAGATTAGATGATCACAGTAGTCCATTTTGGTCTTGGAATCTATGAATCTTCAAGGGACAAAATTTCCAGACCTTGGTTTCCAGAAAGAGATCACTCCCTGATCTTCCCTTCATTAGTATCCCTCTCCCCCAAGATAAGAGAGCAGGCAAAATTGAGCATGCTAGAGGCAAGAGGTGCTCTCAGGATCCAGTGAAGGCTTGTGCCACCTCTGTTCCAAGCCTGCAAACCTTCATTTGTATGGAGCAATATGCTCAATACGTATGGCCTGTCTCGTCCGATACTAGCTGTGACTGTTAGACTGGAGCAGTGATGGTTGCACCAGTAACCCATTAAGGTATACAATTATCATTGATCAGGATTTTTTTTTATGAATAAATCTCCAAGTCTTGTAGATTTCATGATCTAATGTAGTGGTTCTCAACCAGGGGTATGCGTACCCTGGGGACATGCAGAGGTCTTCCAGGGGTACGTCAACTCATCTAGATATTTGCCTAGTTTTACAACAGGCCACATAAAAGAACTAGCGAGGTCAGTACAAATTAAAATTTCATACAGCCTGACTTGTTTATACTGCTCTATATACTATATTATATGGTAATGTAACATGCATATACGCACTGTATTAGACACTGCATTAGACTTATGTGTGCAAGCATGTTAATGAGGTTGAAGTTGTCATAGTGTATGTGATTGTGATGTAAAAATGGTTTGATTTTTAAAATGAGGAGCGGGAGGGGCGACAGTGATAAATGGTAAGAAATTGAAAATGACTGCAAAATCATGGCTCTTTGCCAAATGTGTAAGTAAAACATAAATCTGACAGCCATTCCAAAACTGCCATTGATATCAGCGGAAGCAGGATTTGAGCCTACATAGACATGCCAAGTAAGCAAGTCAAAACCATTAAAATCAAAATTAATAAGAGGATAAAATTTCAAGTACAGGTTATTTGCAATGAGCTTTGCAAACATATTGAAGAATTAATCAAAACCAAACTTAAGATATCCAATCACTCTTTGACAATTGACACAGAGAGAAGATTGACCAAATTATGATAGCAATTATTTCCCAAACATTAACCCTTACTACGGAGATTAAATGAAGTAATTCTGCAGATCCCCTAACATTTACAAGGACTTTTTTCAGACTCCTGCGTCAAAGCTTATTGCAATTGCTCATGACTATGCAAAGGTAAAACCAGTATACTGGGACCTGATATAATAGTTCATTAATGTAGGTTTGGGCAATGATTCAGCAGCTGACATTAAATGTCATTCTCTACTTCCTTTCTTCTCCAGGATAAACATGTCAAAGGTTCCACAGCCATGCAGGTAAGTAAAGGAAATGTGTAGTCTTGTAGATAAACCAAACAAATAAGATCGTTAGAACCTAAAAAGCTGAATCACCGACCAAACAAATCCTACTAGGTTAACCTTTTAACTGCTGAACATGATTCAACTCCTGTGCAGCAATTCTCAAGAGCTTCTGGCCATTTGATGGGGACGTACCAAACATGACCTGGACTTCAATGGTTAGGATGAAGCAGGGCTATCTGCCATAGGACACGGTGCTTGAAAAGTCAGTAGTACGTTGAAATCCAGCATAGGTAAGCAGAGAAAGCTTCACCTAATTCATGTTCACTGTGAAATATTTTGACATTCTGTATCCAATTAGTCCTGGTAATTTGTCCATACGTAACAAATAGCGGCAAAACTAACAACCTTCTTCCTTATTTAGTCTTTAATCAGAAATGCCAATTTTGACTGTTGTCGTGGTGGCATTGCTCTTAATTCTGCAGGCAGTCTCTCTAAGTTGGGCTTTAGCATGCTGCTGGGATACTCTGATGAAACATGCACCTCTGCTCTGCTGTTATGAGCACAACGGATGATCAATTCTGGCACTTTTACCCAAATAATAAGTAGACACATTAACATTAACAAACAAAATAAACTGGTTATGAATGCAGTCTTGGAGAAGCCTAGAGCCCACTACTTCAGGTGCAAATTAATCCTCTTAATTTTCAAATCTTGGTGTTCAAATGAATGTAGCCCCATTTATCAGGCCCAGAAATTGGAAGCATTGGAGAGTCTCAGTTTAAATAGGCAATATACGGTTATTATAAGTACATTAGGTTGAGTGATTGTTCAGCTGTCATAATGGAGCAGGAGACAGTAAGTTAGGAAAGGGCTAAACACTGAAGTTTACATAGGCAAAAACAATTTAAACAGACTGGAGAGGACAAGCAACAACACCAGGGGGCATTTAAACACATGACATATTGACCATGGCTTAAGAGGATTCAGGGCAATATATTTCAACCTCTAGTTCCATCAAATGATAAGAGCTGACATGTCCTTTTTTATTATGCCAATTAAATCAGACTGGACTAGAGTCAAGTATCAGGAAGGTGGCAGTCAAACTTGTACTCAGCTAAAATATATGCTGTTGATCATGTGGCTCGTAAGGGGAAGGATTGTCCCCTGCGTGAGACTGGTACTGCAGCTGTCCTCCACCAGAGGGGGAAGCAGCTTTAAGTTGCATAATGGTCCATAGAAACCTTGACGGCATAAACTACTTGCATGTGTTGAATCAAAAGGTCTCTCACGTGTTCTGGCTCTGTTCCTGGTTTTACTCCAGCCCAACCCACTTTTTGGGCCAATTAAAAGTCTTAGCTTCTCAATCCATAGAGAGAGAGAGAGGGAAGCTGATAGCTTGGGTTCCCCTGGTCCTCAGGCCACATGGGTAGCTCACAAGCTGGGCTCTTTCCATGGCAATGAAAAAGATCCCAAGGTACAGTAACACATTTGTTTACTGGTGGTGATTGTTAACTATTAAACAGAATTGTAAAAACAACTTAAATTGTTGCTTTAACCTGTAAATCAGACTTCTTTGAAAGCTTATTTACTGCAAATTCTAGTTAGTCTGAACACTGTCTAGTTAAGTGGTCACTCTTTTACATCGATAGCTAATTACACATCTAATGCAGAGTCGCAATGAAACACAGTTCCTGATCAGTCTCCAGAGAAGAGGCAAACTCTCAAATTATCTTTATTACATAAATTACATCACATTTCTACCCACTTGAGCAATTCAGGGATTATTCCTTTGCTTTCAAAGAAGCCTTTGATCTGCTTCCTGATGAGACAACCTGTTTTTATTCTTTCTTGGCAGCAGAGCAGGGTTTTTTTAGCCAATCTAATCAAAAAGCACATCATTTGATGTGGTATCTCCAGTGAGATTGATGGCTGGATAAACTACAAATCAAATTACCAAGTGTTGTCCTTCTGCATTGAAAGGAAGTGTTGTCCTTCTGCATTGTGCAAGGAACTGTTGTCCTTCTTCATTGTTTCAGACAAATATATTACTGAATAAAAAGTGTTCGTAAGAGTTGAGATTGAACATGTTAAAATAAAATCCTGCTAACACTGCATAAATGTGCCAAATATTCTGTCTCTTAAATAAAGCCAAGCTGGAAAGGAACACTTTGCTACCACACAACTCTTCATCCCTCAATATCTCCCTGCCTTGCTTAACCCTCTAAACATTTGCAAATATAAATGCAAGATTCATAACAAATATGAATAGTATTTAATACTAACAAATCTAGCTTTCTTTTTATTAAAACCTCAGAGTGGAGGTTGTTTGTAACTGAAAGTTCTGTAACTCTGAACAAAACATTATGGTAGTTCTTTCAAAAGTTTACAACTGAACATTGGCTTAATACAGCTCTGAAACTTTACTAGGCAGAAGAAAAAGGCTGCTTTTAACCATCTTAATTTAAATGAAACAAGCACAGAAAAGTTTCCTTGTCAAATCTTTTTTTAAACTTTCCCTTAATTTTTTTAGTAGTTTACCTTTAACACAGTACTGTACTGTATTTGCTTCTTTTATTTTATTTTTTTTTGTCTCTGCTGCTGCCTGATTGTGTATTTCTGGCTCCAAATGAGGTGTGTGGTTGATGGGTCAGTTCATAACTCTGAAGTTCTACAGCATACAAACAGCTATTTTGCCAGCCACTGAAATGTAGTGAAGATGGCAGTCCCATAATGAAGCTGGCCCCTTAAGACTCTCAGCATACTTGTAACGTGCTCTGCTAAAGAGAATAAGTCAGCAGAGATCCATCTTGGGATAACTGGTTGCCTAAGTATCTGGGGAGTAGTTAATTAGCTAAGGAATACCTGGACCCTTTAAAGGGTTATATACGCTCAGGGAGGGGAGAGAATGCCTCAGAGGAACTGACTAGAAAGCTACTCCTAGTGGAGTCCCCCTAGAGAACAGAGGTTAGAGGCTCCCAAAGGACAGAGCTATGAATGCCTGGTCCCAATGGAAAGAGAAGCCTGGTCCCAATGGAAAGACTTCACCAGGCAGCAACAACCCTAGACCAAAGAAATTATATGCTTTCCTAAGAAGATTTGTCATGGTGTGAACTCTCCGGGGACCTTGACTCAAGCGGCGAGATCCATTCCCAGATGATGACAAGAGGCCCTTCTCCAGAAAGGGGATCTGCGTTAAGAGGGCCCTCACCAATAAGGGACCTGGACAGAAGTGGGGTGGATAGACTAAAGTTAACACAGCCCCTTCCCTGCCTAGCTAGGATGCTGGTGTGGAAGCCTATTTGTATAATGTTCTGCCTTTGGGTTAAATAACTAGACCTCTGAAGGGGCACTGTTCAATATACATAAGCCTCATTGGACTTATTGAAAGCCCAGTAAGGGAAACTGAAGCAGACATAATTGCAGTGCTGCACCAGGCTGCCATGGGGGTGCTCCAGGGTTGAGGACCCCCATTACAGGCAGCCATTCAATATGGTAACAGTTCATTAAAGAACTGTTAAACTAAAACTATAGAATACAACTATTCAAGATCAAATATCAGCAGGACGCTACATGTATTGTGGTCATTAAGCAATTGATTTGTGAGGTGTGTGTGCTTACTTTTAGATAGACCACTATTTAAAAGTTATCTAGAAGCAGTGCCACTTAATTATAACCCAGCATGCTCTTAAATTGAAATTAAATGCTCACCTGGGCAGGAAGAGTGCTACTTGCTAAATCACCAGTACTTTTTCCTGTAGTGCTTTGGTTTACTTCTAAGGTCTCCCATCCAAACAGTGGCCAGTCTGAGTCCTACTTTTCTTAGAGTATAGCCTAGTATAGTATGGCTAGCTATTGTCAGTAGCCACATCTTAAATGTTGTTCTTGTATAACGAACCCAACTTGCCATGCTCAAAGGCACCAATCTGAGGACAAATTAATGATAGGTAAAGCTCTTTTTTTTTTTATATGTAGCTAGTTGTAACAGTGTAAAAAAGGGAAAAAACTGTTTACAAAGTATATTTTATACTATATAATCTATTTTATCTTAAATTCAACTCTTACATTTTACTACCAATAATAGCAAAAAGTGAAATTTATTTGAGGAAAGACTGTTTTTCCACTGATCATCTGACCAAGTTGGTTATGACTGTGCTGACTGATGCAGTTATTCATTGTAATAAGCTTTTATCCTTCTCTGGCTACGCCAGTTCCCAGAAATGTGGCAAGTGGTGCTTCTGCACACAATTCAGATCACTAGTAAACATGCCCATCTGTTCAATATTTTCCTTCCAGCATAATTTTGACTCTGTGGGTAAAAGCAGTTGACTGAGGGGAGTACACAAGAAGTATATATGCTCTTACAGACTCTGTCCTTTTGCTGTAAAACGTCATAGGAAATCAGTTGTAATTTGTTGTATCAGAATACACATTTAAGAACCTACATTGCCAGTGATGTAGCTATATAAATTAGAGGTACCTTTTTCAAACTCAACTTTTGATAGCTCTGGCAGGCTAGTCACTAGTCAGGTGGGGTATTTTGGTGAGGAAAGTCACATTCTTAGCAGCGTCGTCAGCCATTTTGTAGCCTCTCAGCTGTTGTAACAAAAAAAAATGCTACTAAAAATAATTTCATTAGTACATTATTTGCCTTGTAAAATTATATCTAGCTAAAATGAAAACACCCTTTGTCCATGCTTATAGCTGTAAAACATGTTGAAATAAGCTATTTTTAAAGAAAATACATTTTGTAAGTCGATCATAAATGACACATATAGACACAACAAGAAGCAGAGAACATATTTAAAGTAAATTTGCCATAATGAAATCAATATATGGTGAAATCAATGAATAATTATACACATGCTAAAAGGAGAGTCACTACTTTGACTTTTTCAAGAAATTCGAGAAGGCAATTGGACATGATTTATAAAAGCATCCATAATTCTCAAAGTTACACTGCCTAATGCCACATTTCCTCCCATTTCCCCCCATCACTCTTGGATTAATCTCCCTCCCCCTCCCCCTTCATAAAAATGTGTTACACCATTTCTGGAGGGGTCATGTGACAAATTTCAGATTTAATCAGGGTTTTCCATTTGGGACCCCAGACTATTTTTTTTCTGTAATGTAAAGTAATTCAAAGGGAAGATGCTGCAAGTATATGTGTGTAAAAACTCTTCTGTATTAAGATGTGAATATGTAAATCTAATGGATATAAAACCTGAGTAACTCCATTGCCTCAAGAAATTTATTATGGACTCAAGTAAGTGTAAATTGAGCAGAATTTGGTGCTCAGATGCAGTTCCTGGGCCAAATTCTCCGACCATGGAAGTGGCTGAGGTTCCATTGACTCATTTACAGAAACAGTGACTCAATTTCATCTGAGGCTTTTTTAGTCTAAAGGGTGGGTGGGTCTCTCTCTCTCTCTCTAGTTTTTTAGGTTTTTTTCCCCCAGAGACAAGATACTGAGGAATGCATTTGAGCTATCAAATTTAGTGGAGAAAGAACAACTTCTTCCTAAATTCTCTCAGCAACGCCAACCTGCTGCTTGTAACCAGTTTCAGAAGAAGTATGCCAGCATAGCTGAGCTCGCCAAACAGCCATACACCAAGACCAAAGGAATAAATGGCTGTAAGGAAATGGGTTGGTTTTAATGCCATTAATCCTAAATACTTTTTAAAACTCTTCTCACTTCAAGGGGTAATGTGGTGTTCTCGTTGCTTGATGTGCTGTCTGTTGTTTAATTTAAATCCAGCTCAGATCATCAGTCTGGACAGTTTGAAAGAGAGGAGGATTAGAGTTAAAGGATACATTAAAAACACAAATAAGGACTTAGTGCTACCCCCCCATACAGCCAGCTCAAAAGAATCCTACCTTATTGTCATAACCAAAATCCTGACTGGGACAAATTCTTAAATCTGAAGGGTAGAACACTAGATAAGAGTATTTGCCAATCTGTGTGGAAAATAGGACACAAGGAGATAAACCGGTGCAGCTCCAAAACACTAGAATATCCAGCCTTGACATAATCTTACATTTATTACTGGTTGTAGATGTAGGATTGACAGCCTTGAAGACTTATGCTATTTGACCACAGGCAAGTGCACCATGGGCAACAGCACTATGCATTTCCTACACTGTCTTGAGCCTCAACCTTATGCCATAGGAGCCTCCTCTAAGGTAAGAGCAATTCAATTTTATATGACATAAATAGACCTTGACGTTTGTGCTAAGCATAACAACAATAGCATGTACACAAGCATTAACTAACTTAGCCATTACTAACCTAGGTTTGATTTAAACCAGTAACATACCTTTGTCACTGAACAAAAACACTGACCCAGGAACCTATCCTTGTAACAAAGCCCGATGCCAACTCTGTCCACATATCTATTCAAGTGACACCATCATAGGGCCTAATCACATCAGCCATACCATCAGGGGCTCGTTCACCTGCACATCTACCAATGTGATATATGCCATCATGTGCCAGCAATGCCCCTCTGCCATGTACATTGGCCAAACCGGACAGTCTCTACGCAAAAGAATTAATGGACACAAATCTGACATCAGGAATCATAATACTCAAAAACCAGTGGGAGAACACTTTAACCTGTCTGGCCATTCTATGACAGATCTGCGGGTGGCTATCTTAAAACAGAAAAACTTCAAAAACAGACTCCAACGAGAGACTGCTGAGCTGGAATTGATATGCAAACTAGACACAATCAACTCAGGGCTAAACAGGGATTGGGAATGGCTGAGCCATTACAAACATTGAATCTATCTCCCCTTGTAAGTATTCTCACACTTGCTTCTTATCAAGTGTCTGTACTTGGCTACCTTGATTATCACTTCAAAAGTTTTTTTCTCTTACTTAATTGGCCTCTCAGAGTTGGTAAGACAACTCCCACCTGTTCATGCTCTCTGTATGTGTGTATATATATCTCCTCGATATGTTTCACTCAATATGCATCCGAAGAAGTGGGTTGTAGCCCACGAAAGCTTATGCTCTAATAAATTTGTTAGTCTCTAAGGTGCCACAAGTACTCCTGTTCTTTTTGCGGATACAGACTAACACGGCTGCTACTCTGATACCTTTGTCTGTCCCACTACCAATAGGCTGAGTCATCCAGGCCCACCTGTTTAGGTAATGAATTATTTAGGGGTAATGAAAGTAGTAGTGAAATGATAACTTTCTCATATGGAAAGTGTCCTGTAGTATCATTAAAATTTAGATAGAGAAGGGGATTTCAACTACAAAACGTGTCTGTTAAGCTTTATATAAAGCAGGGGATACAATTAAAAACAGCAAAGTCAGTGCACCAGCTCAGTGCTGAAAAGTTCTCAAATATCACTAGACAATCCTTGTTTGGGGTAGACTGCAATAACAAAGTCCAAAGACTTGGAATCTTAATTTCCCCTCTGTTATATTAAACTAGGTTTTACATCAGTCCTTCCAAGTGTAGTGGTATAAATCCACACTCTAATACTTTAGGTAATAAATATATTAAAGAACACTTGGGCCTTGATACTATATTGGAATCCACTGGATGAACCCTTGCACTACTGCACAGTCTCACTTACATGAATAGGCCTCATCGTAGCATAGGGATATTGCTCAGGTGCAGGGGTATGAGCTAGTGGAAGGCAGAACAGAATCAGGGACTTGGATTATCAGTGAACCTAAAGAAAGCTCTCCAAAACCCTATATTTTAAATGGTCTAGATTATTAAAGATACTTGTATGGACTCCTGCAGTGGACCATGTGAGCCCTTTATTCATGTGTGGTTTCTCTTTAATATTTAAGAGAGTACTTTCTTGTCATAGCAACAGCAGCACTGTTTGCTTTTGGTACATATGCTTCAGTGCTGTCAGAAATAAAGAACTGACTGTACAGGAACCAGAGGCTCTTCATTCCTAGTTTCTCGACTGCCTAAATCAACCTTCTACTGAGCAATCATTTTTTTTTAAAAGATCCTTGGTTTTTCTCTGTCATTACTTTCATGATGCAGTATCATTAAATAGTGTTTCCTTACTTAATGTCAGAGACTGGGCTATACATGGAGACCCTACCCACAAACTCTTCTGCCTTTCCAGGCTACACAGTTTGACTCTATGGTAGGTTGATGGTTTTGAGAGAGAGGCAGGCCTATGGCAGAAACCTAAATACATAAACCAGTCTTTTATTGACCCAAACTGCACTGAGTTGCAGAACAGGCTCAATGAGTATAGGTCAGTACACAAACACCCTTTGCAAATCACTGAGTCTAGACCAGGCAGCTGCTCCTTACTACTGGAGCTACCTGGGCAGGCTGTGGAATCTATAAGCTTTACAGCTGTAGTTCTCCTTCTCTTGCCACCTGTAGGCATCCTCAAGAAAAGAGAGGGAAATTGCTCTGAAGGCCACAATAGTTAATGAGAACCTGTATGTGGAGAGAGTGGCAGGACAGTATTTGATCCCCTATTGCTATAGTAACTTAATGCCTTCAAGTAATTGTAGGTGAGGATCTACCAGCTAAAAAGAACCAAGGACTCCTTGCGCTCTTGTCCTAAAGGCAACAGGGAAGGTGATACCGCTAGTTAAATGGGGATTTCCCAGCAGAGAACTCAGATGTACCTATAGTTAGCTTCAAGCATTGTGACAATAAAATGCAGAGAGAACAAGATAAATATTTTCAATAAATGTGCAGAGCAAAAGTGTAAACATCAACTTCTTCATGTAAGGTTTAGGTCTTGTAATGGGTCAGTCCATAATGTATGGCTGTCCTTTCCGCGTGGAATGTTCACAATAAAGATTGCTGGTCAAAGAAGCAGCATTCCTATTCCAGTCACATTGAACAAGCCCATGGTTTGGTCACATTGCAACAACAGACCAGGGCAAGGTGTTGTCATCAAAACAGCTTCTATATTAAAAGGTGACAAGTTGTTTAACAACAGGAGTACTTGTGGCACTTGTTTAACAACGTATCTGCAGAGAAATGTGAAACTCCAGAAGTTGTAGGGGGAAATAATACAGGTAAGCCCTAGAAGTTGTATTGTCAGTGCATTGCATGTGGTATCTGGCAACTTCCCATGGGAGCTCTGTAGGTAGGGACAAAAGTGCAATTATATCTATTTATCTAGTGTTCCTGTCCTCCGCTACAGTAACATGCTCCAAAGAATACAGGATTTGCATCTATCCCCCAATTTTTAGTAAGCAGTGTAGTATAGCCATGTCAGTCGCAGGACATTAGAGAGACAAGGTGGGTGAGGTAATATCTTTTATTGGACCAACTTCTGTTGGTGAGATAGATGAACTTTTGAGCCACACTGAGCTCTTCTTCAGGGCTGGGATCCAAATTTTTTAAGCAGTCCTGGGTTTCATGGCTCTGCCTCACCACCTGCAAGCCGAAAATAGCCAAAGGTGCCTCTCTTTCTGGCTGTACAACATGAAACCTGTAAAAGCGGTCAGACTTTCAGAGGGTCAATGCTTAGCACTTTCTGAAAACCAGGCCCCTTTGAAGGTCATTTAACACATTTGAAAATGTAGGACCAAAAGTCCAGAGGATGAGATGACTATTTCAACTCTGGCATAAAAGAGGTGATGGCCTTGGAAGAATACAGGGTCCCTAACTGCCATGTAGATCTGAGAGGAAAATGTTCACCTCCATGACATATAGGGTAAAATGAGAATTGATTTTTGCATCTCAGGGCAAAATTAAAAGCCTTGCCCCAGTTGTTGAACCCTGTTCTTTATTGGTGTTTCAGTGAAGGATGCCTTTCCATCCCAGAAAAAAAATATTTGGTTAGCCCACGACCTATTAAACTCATTGGACACTTTATAAATCAGCAAAGTTGTACTGTAGAACTGAAGTTAAACTCATTGGATTTTTTTGGTGGGGTTGGGTATAATCTGAGTGTCAAAATTATTGTTCAAGTAAAATGAAACAATTTGAGCTAACTATAACTATTAACATTTCCAAACTCCATAAAACCTTGACTAGATTACACTAAAGATATGTCAATATTTCTGTCAAACACATGCTTTTAGGGGGTTCTAATCATCTCTGAATGAAACCTGGAATGGTGTTCTACAGATAACTGAATTCCAAAGGCAAGTAGAAGAAGGTTAAGTAACAGAGATATGAGGGAAGGATCAGGCCTGGAGAGTGAAAGTTGTCATACATGGATTTTTCACTTGAAGTGCTCAATCCTAGAAATTGTTCTCAGTAGATATAAAAGTAAATGATTTGAATGCAGATGTTTCAGGTCAGCACTGAAGTATTCAGCGAAAGCAAAGGTGGTGTTAGATGATGCCTAGCTCTAATGTTCTAATACCTTACTTGCGGGATAACTGTTGCTTATGTTCACACAACAGGTTACCTTCCCCCGCCTCGAGAATCCTGGTAAGACCTATACCCAGGATCAGCGTCAGAGCTACAACAGGTTCAGTGATAACATTATTTTTCCCTTGTGGAAACTGAAATATGATAAACTTTGAAATACGATAAACTTTGAAGGGCAACTTGGAGACCTATTATCACATGAATGGAAACAATCTTGGCTGATTGTGAGTTGGAAAAATAAATAAAAGCAGTAGCTGTTACTGTGAGAACCTTTTAATCGAGCTCAGGAAGGAATGTCCTGGGCTATTATGGATTACACCTTCAAACTACTGGGACTTTTGTTCGACAAGTGGGTGAGGGATATTCCATGTAAGACCTGGGATGGTAAACTCACATTACCCAATGCAGCTGCAGGCTTACTCCAGGTATTGACTTAAAGGGTGATCAAAAGGAAGATGGTGAGATCTTTAAATACATACCTTAGCTTTGCTTTTTTTTTTACATAAAAAGCCTATTCAATTCCTGTAATAAAGTGCAGGCAACAGTGAAGGAATTTACAGGTGTCTTGTTTCTTTCACTGTACATCTTTTTCAATCGATATTTTCAAGACATTGAATAGCTTTGGTTACAGAAGATATCAAAGCTTCTTTTGCTTTGTAAATTCAGATCAAGTTGTGGGATACACTGATGCTCGCTGTTGCTCTCAGGTGGGCTATATATTAAAATTACTAAACACACAGATCACCACTGAATAATTTTTTGTATGTGGTGTTTCGGGATGTGGCAGGGTCCAAACAAACTCACAACACTGTTTACTCTTTTTGCCACCAGGGCCTTTGACTTAACGTATCTTTTTCTCTCCTCTTGAAACTGTAGAATGCAATATAATGGAAATATGAACTTTCCTTGATTGGAATCAAATGATTCATAAAATAAAGCCAAAAGCAAAACAGAACAATTTGAGAGTGGAAGATGAAATAACATTTGAGTCAAAATATGTGATATTGCTGAGGACCTGGAATTAGTGAAATGAAGATAAATATCTGCCTTTACTTTTATGCAGATTTTTTTCTCACCCTGTTCATCTATATGTTTTCACATATATAATATGCATTTAGGGATTGATTTTCAGATGAATCTCAGCAAGCTTCTGTTCTTTGTGGGTGCAGTGGCTTATTTGCAAAAGTGTTAGCAGCTTGCTTTCTGATAACTAATATTTTGTGGCATGTAGTTACTATGTCAAAGAAGCAAGGCAACATAACACATCCCCTTAAGCTGTGTTCAGTAACCAGTTTGTGTCATAATATAGCCATAAGTACTGACGAACAAAGATGGTGAATTTGGGCTGAAGGAAAGTATTCTTTTGTCTCATGCTCTGGACTAGCCACTTTCTCCAGCCTCATTGGCACAGTGTCTAACTTCGCCCACTCATATCTCTTACTACCATATACTTTGAACATTCCATCTAGGCAGAACATAACTATGTTATCTTCATAACTTAACAGCACACATTGTTTATCCACATATGTTTCTAGGGTTTGAAGATAAGATACTAATGTTCTGCCTAGTTGGAGTGTTTGAAATGCGTGGTCGTGAAAGCAGTGAGTAGGAAGGTATGATAATGCTGAGAACCACTGCTTTTTATTGTAAGTTTGTGTATCTCCAAGGCTGAATGGGAGGGAATGAAGAAATTCTAGAACAAAACTAAGTCTGCTCTGAGATCTCCTTGATAGAGCATGGATTTGATGTTTCTCTCTCCCTGTGGGAGTCTATCATGGTGGAGAACAGAAGAAAATAAGAATAAAACTATCAATTACATACAAGAGCAGCACTTTTCCTTTTAATTATAGGATGGAAATCTCTTAGTTATTTGCAGCTAGAAAAGGAAACAGGAAGACAAAAAGCTAACTCATAACAACTCCTAAGAAAAATCACTTGTACTGCATACTCCTGTACACCACTGAAAGGACCATTATTATGTTTCCAGCAGGGGGCTGAATAGCTGCAGTTTTGGAACTGATCAGAGGATAACATGATAGACAACTTCCTCTGTTCTTCCTGGCCAGTTAGATTGCTTTGGGAATGAATTAGTGCAGAGCTATTTTGGGTGAGCAAAAAGAGGCAGAGTGAGAGAGGCAGCTGTTTGGCCCAGAGGAGAGAGAAGGAGGGTGTGCATACCAACCCTGCGAAAGGGAAGGAAAGGCAAGTACCCAGTTAGAGGTATATAAGCAGCCTGTTAAGTGAAAAATGATGTGGGATAAGTATGGAAGATCCTGCTGGAAAGCTCAGCCTAGGCACCACAGCAGTTGCTAGCTCAAAAGGAGAGACAACAAATTGTGGGGAGAGTCTGAAGGTCAAATCGGAGACATGCACCACAGACAACACTTATAGTCTTTGGGATCCTAGTTTGGGGAAGAACTTGTAACCAAAGGGTGTGGTTCTGATGGGAAAATGAAGAGATACTTGGATTAAATCTGGTATGGGCCAGAAGGATTCACTGTAAGTAGTTAATTATTGGAATGGCTAATTGTGTTATAGCCCTAACCTATTCACTATCTATCTAACAGTAAGGGCAAGATGTCTGAAGTAAATTACCCTCATTTTTACCTATCTTATATCTTGGCCAGACTCTCTGTAAAGGTGGTTGCTTTCATTTTTAACCCCTGTATGGTTAGAGTCAATCTTGAGGGAACCCACTAGGTGTTAATTACTGAGGTGGTTCTCATACATGCAATGGCAAGAGCTTTTGTGGTTTCTGTTCTGGCTGTCAAGACCACCGATGCGAACACACTTTCGTGTACTGCCACACAGGGTGGCTCAGGCTCAGGCTCATGTGAGCTAGGATGGAGCCATTTACAAAGCTTAAACATCAGGTGAGGTAATCAAATCATTCTTCAGGGCAGGAGCTCAGTACCACCAGGTTGTCATTGAAAGCCCTTTCCCCCTAGATGCACTAGAGAACAAGTGTCCAGGTGTTAGGGTTTTATGTGCCTTCTCCAACAAGAGGCTTAGAATGCTGCTGGAAGCATGCTAATTAAGTTAATAGACCACTTTCCCATTCTGATAGATAAAACCTATGATCCTAGAGCCCTAGAGCCCATACCCAAACTACTGGGGTAGAAGGAATTACCTTTTCTGAAAGCCCTGAAGGCTTGGTAGTATCGTATTCAAATAAATCTTAAGTACAACCAGGGTGGCATTAAACACTTGATCATGTGAGCATGGACTTTAAAGTAAGAAAGTGGGATTTTTGGAGTTATTAAAAAACTGTCAATACACCAATTCACCAATGGTGCAATTTCCTAGTTAAGAGCAATTAAGTTGTGCCACAAATGTTCTCTGCCTTAATTTACAATTAACAACGTACTACAGACCGTCTGTAAACATTTTGCTTATAATGTTGGCCAGTCATGCAGTCCTTACACTGTCAAAATTCCCCGTCAGTTACAAATAAATCTAGGTAAAAAAAAATTAAATATTTCTTCACGAAAATGAGGCACACATGCAACCACACTGAACATACTGTATTAAAATAGTTTTTCTTGGTTAAATGATAGCAAAAAAATAAACCTGTAAAATATTCCCCTTAAGTTAAATAAAGTGCCATCCCTTTTAGTATCGAATGAGTACATCATATGAAATGTCTCCTTGGTGCATTTAAATTATTAATAGCTAGGACCCTGTTGTGGTAACTGCAAGTATTAATTGATGTGTATATATACTCATGCGGCAGCAGTGAAGCATTGTTGTAAGTAATGTTATAGATTAACAACATGCTCATTCTATAACCTGGCACTTAAAGAATTTTCCTGAGCCAAGTTAGCATCTTTCAAACATATGACATCTCTTGGGCAGATGAATATGGATTAAGTTGTCATTGACATGTGTATGATAAATTGCCTCTAATTCACACATGTAAATCTCTATTGCTGCAAACTCCCAAACTATATCTAAAGTCATGTCCAACACTTAGTACCTCTTACCTAATTGTGAACTAATGTATTGTTTTTTAAATAGGAAGTTTCTTTCCTCTGTTGAAATGCAGGGTTGGCAAATACATGCAACTAACTTCCATATCAGCTGCAAGGGTAGCAAGCCAGTGGTCTGACATGATAACAAAAACTCCAGTTTTCTGTTAGGCCTGTAAACTTAGTGCACGGCAGTGGGGATTTCAAAGGATCCTGCAATTGCTTTAAATTAACGTAAAGAGATCCTTTAGGTCCCGTCTATAGTAGAACTTAAATACTGATACGTGGAAAAAAAAACCTTGCTTAATATCAGCCACTTACACATGATGTACCTGAAAATAAAACTTTGCTTGCCAATTATGATTTAACAATAACATCAATTAATTGTAAAATAGAAAGAGATAACATAAGGGAAAGTAACATAGCCACATAAAATACACATCCTATTCAAAAGTAAATTTACCTAGCTCAAAATAGACTAGACTTATATTGCTTTCCTGTGCCCCTCAGATAGGCACCATATTCAATAAACAAAGTTCAATTTTACCTAAAATATAATCTCTCTTCATAGTAGATGCTTTATTCACAGCTTTTATCTTGATTGATCGTCTGTGAAGATCATCCTTAGAAATACTATCAAAGAAGAAGTCCTCATTAAAGATGGGATTTCTGCTTCTCTTTATAACAGTGCTTCTTTGTTTCTGAACTTTCCCTGGCACAAGAGAGATGGTGATGCAACAGTTAATCCTTTTAGGTTCCATAAATACATCATATAAGCCTTCAGCACTTATCAGACACAGTCTAAGCCTTCTGCTTTCAGGACAGTAGTCAGCGGACAGTCTCAAGATTCCTCTTCTATCAAGAAACACTGTACACACATTTCTAAGTCTCTCTCTGCCATTAGTAAAATCCTGGGGAAAGATGGGTGACTGTGACCCAGAAGAGCTTTGTGTGCTTGAGCACTCGCATAAACTTGCCAAAGACCGTCTATTGGGATTGGGGCTGTCGTCTGTGGAGCTGTCTTCATCTGTGGATAAGTTCTCCCTTAGCATTCTGGATTTGCTTTCTGCCTTTAAAGCCCTGCAGAGCAGTCCCTCTGGGCTCTGGATTGTAAATAAAGAGCAGGATCTGGGAAGGAATCTTTTGAGAAGTGAGGAGGTGAAAGGGGAAGAGTCAGTGGAGGAAGCAGTATCACAGTCACAAGTGTCTTGTCTTGGCAGGTGTGGATGCCTAGAAGGGAGTCTGGTGGCGGTAGAGCTGACGATGCTGGAATCTACTCCTTTGCAGCAGATTCTGGAACTTGGAAGCAACAGTAGACAGGACATAGAACAGCTGCATGGGTCACTGTGGAAAATACTCTCCTTTCTTCGGGTATGGGGACTCTCCAGCAAAGTGCAGAATCCATAGGAGGTCTGCACCTTGGGGAAATGGAGCAGGGAAAGTGCTGCCTGTGACTGTGGGTCTGAGTTGGTGCTTTCTTCCATTGAAATGAAGTTATTAGCAATTTCAGTTGAGAGGATATGTGGCAGCTGTGTGCTGGGGTTGTGAACAGGTTCACAATGAGGGTACAGGTTGGTCTCTGCATAGGACTGGATGCGGGAGCTGGGATCCCTTGCAGAGTGGGAGCTAATCAATCTGGGTGGGATGCAGAATTCTGGAATCCTGTCTGGGGTTAAGATGTTGGGAGAAGCAACTGTTGCCTTCCGGGCTCTATTCCAGCACCAAACTCCTTCTTTTCCCAACACGATTGGCTCTGAAGCCTTGCTGAGTTTCTCCAGGCACAACATCAGTAACAGTTTGTGAACCACACAGCTATCGTACAGGAGGAGAGATCTGGCCTAGGGGAAAGGCTGGTCACTGGAACCTGCAACACAGGAAAAGTAAGATGAGGATCACGCGCTGCTTTTCATAAAATCCAGCAGCCACTAATGGTCCAGAGGGAGGCAGAATTAAACACTGCATCAGGAGGAACCAGCTACAGACTTCATAGTTAGGGAAGGAGACTTAAAAAAAAAAAAAAAAAAAAAAAAAGCCTGAGCGCGATTTTAAATGAATTGAAGCAAAATCACAAATGTCAAGAATTAATGAGGGAGCCTTCCTCTGTAGTGGTGAGACATGACAGGTGCCTCTAGGAGTTTAGGTCAGTTTTCCTAAACCACGAACTTGGTTGAAGGACTCTTCTTTGTCCAAAATGGGCACCAATCACTTGGCTGCTGCTAAATGGCGTTTAACAAATACCAACACTTAAAAGCTTTTGGCTTTTTAATTTATAAGAAGAAGTAAACACCCCACTTGACTTGCAATACAGGTAACTTGAATCTTAAAGCATACTAGTCTAATGATATTTTTGACGTGCTGTTAGAATGGGTGCATGTTGTACAATTTAAGGAGTACCTACCTCTAATTCTTGCAATGCAGTGAGACAGTCTCTGCTATAGCCACTTAGATGGGACACTGCAGTGGATGTTCAAATTGTAGTTCTGCTGCAGTTCAGCTAGACAACTAGTTCTGCTTTATAAAGGCTGACAGAAGCGGTCAGCAAATCAGACAGTAGACCATCACCAGTGGAGACCTGCTCTCTTTCAGGCAGCACAAATCCTCAGTTGCCGCTCTCAGGATGACGTGTTATCTGCTACAGCAACAACCTGCAAGCCCCACCCTCAGACGGGCTTCCAGTGAGTTTACATGCAGGTCAGTTTATATACTGCTGCAGCTACACAATATAAGAACCTCATTCAGAGCCTGTGCACACCCCCTCCTGTGTAACTTCTTTAGATTTGTTTTTATTTGCTTGCATTTTTAAAAAAGACAGTATGACTGTGTCTACAGCAAATATAAAAGGAAAAATGGTAAAAAGGAGTGGATGTAGTAACAATGATGCTTCCTGCAAAGAATGGTAATTAGATGATCTAAGTGCCTAGGGAAAGTAAGAGGAGAGAAATGGCAAGATGACGGGTACTGATGGAACTAGTATCAGAGGGAAGGCTAAATTGCAATAGAGCACAGAATTTCATTGCAGTTGCCAGTGCAAAAAACCTACCTATTAACTACATATAAACAGAAATTACACTAATAGCCACCCCAGAGATCCAGAATTTAGCCCAGTAGTTTCCAAATTGTGTAAGGAGAGATGGCTGGTCATATTTGTGTTTTCCACTTAGTATCCAGCTGCTAATTTGAATTCAAAACCACTTAAAGAAAACCCACTTAATACCATTCTAATATTTTCTATCTAAGTAACTGCTGGTCAGCATAGGCACAGGCAGCAATTGCCAAAAGGAGTGTTGGGATTGCAGTGCAAGGGACATTTGCAGTGGAACATTTTGGCAACTTTGCTCCAGTTTATTCTGAACCACACTCTTCTATGAAAGGTCTCTCTAATTTCCAAGGCTGATTAGAGTATGGGGCAGTTGCCATATGGGGTACCATACTTGCTTATGGGTCATGCCAAATGCCGATTCCAGATGGTCCAACAGCTCCACCCCCTTATCTATGTGCTTCATAGCACAGTGCCCCTGATAAAGGCAGATTATTCAGGAGTGGCTAAAAACTCCCCAGATAAATCCTAAGCAGCAGGTATTATTCCAGATAGCTAACGCGCCCCAGTGTCAACAAGGCAATCACTCTAAAATATAGTATGCCTTATGAAAAACTGATATCCCCCTGAATTAGGCCACGGTATACTTCCCAAAAGTACTTGTGATATCATTGGCCGTACTTCTGCCTGAACTCAAAAGTGATAGGCATCAGAATCTGAATGAGGATTCCCCATGCAGTGAGAAAGGTGTCTGACATTAGCTTGTGGTACATAAGGCTATTGAAATGTTAGTGCTGCCGGAAACCCTGAACATGCTGCACAGTTCAGGTGCTGCTGGAGCCTTCAGAAACCCACAAAATAGGATTTGCCATGGATATGGGGAGTTCAGTGAAAGTTACTCAGTGGGCTTAGTCTCTTCTGATCCAAGATTCCCAATCAGTTGAGGTTGGTCCTGCTTTGAGCAGGGGGTTGGACTAGATGACCTCCTGAGGTCTCTTCCAACCCTAATCTTCTATGAGTCTATGGTCAGTGTCTGCTTTAGTCCCAAACTTGATGATGTGCACTAGAAGGTCTGAACCATAAGGTGCTGGGATGCTTGCTGTAAAACTCCCTGACCTGAGCATGATTCTTCTCTCTTACTGATTTTACATATGGGAGTCACTGATTGTAATGGAGTTACTGCTGTTTTACACCAACATAAGTGACAAGAGAATCAATCTTAATATCTGCTTAGTTATGTAATGTGTATCCATGGCCATGCCAGGTATTCATTGCCAAGAGATAATCTCAGAAAACACTAGAGTGCCTTAGCTCTCTGAAATAATGCCTGCTTCTTAGGATTTATCTGGGGAGTTTTTAGCCACTCCTGAATAATCTGCCTTACGCTATCAGAAAGGGGCACTGTGCTATGAAGCACATAGATAAGGTGGTGGAGCTGTTGGACCATCTGGAATTGGCATTTGGCATGGCCCATAAGCAAGTATGGTACCCCATCTGGCAACTGCCCACAATCTAGTCAGCCTTGGAAAATAGAGGGACCTTTCATGGAAGAGTGTGGTTCAGAGTAAGTTAGAGCAAAGTTGCCAAAATGTTGTGGCTCTTTTTTTTTTTTTTTTTTTAGGCGAACATCTTTCTTGCCCCATAGCGATACTGTCTAGTTGATCAATGCCTTGAGTAAGGAGGATCTTTTGTGAAGAGACAGAAATCATTCACCTTTTCACTTTAGGTTGGGTGATGCGTGGGACATATGGAATCTTGCCATCCTTTGTTGGGCTACTTAGAAGGACTGAAGTTCAGCTGATAATTCATTTACTCTGCTAGTCAAGAGTGGAGGCTGTAATTGTGCCATATCCTGCTTTTATCTTTATTCTTTTACTTAAAGGCCTTTAACTGTCTCTATAGTAAATTTTAGCCAATGACAAATCCGTGATCCTTCAAGAAAGAAAGTATTGCCAAAAGCTAAAGGAAACCCAGACTCCTGAACCTGCCCTGAATGTGCCCATTCAGTAGCTCTCCTTATTCAATTAATGCTTGGCCGCAAAACACAGCCCTATCAGTCCCTCTCATTCTTGAAGCACCTACAAAGCCTGATCTAGGACATACTGGTTACAATGGTGTTCATGTCCATAGACGACTGGTCCATCATCCAAGTGATTACAAGTGAAAATTTTGTCATGAGAGGTAGAGTCTGGACTTGGGCTAACAGATGTAGATGACTGTACATTTTACTGTCTGCTTAAAATTAATTCTCACATTCTAATTCTCTGATGACTGATGCATTCATTATGGACACAATGCTCAACACAGTTGTCTCTGATTCTATCTTCTTAGACCTTCTCTGTGACTTGCTCCTTCAGGACCCATAACAGTCATTATTAATTCTTCACCAGCTTCTGAGGATTTTCTATCTGTTTTTACAGGCTATGGTTATCCCTGAACTATCAAAATCACTTTGTTCTCAAATACTGACTAATTTCCAGTTGACTCCATTATGTTAATTCATACCCCAAACACCTGGAGCATGTCACCATGGTTCAGTTTGTGCCATATCTTCAAGATCATGTTTTTGAAACACCCTTTTCAAAGGGGGTTTAGAATTGTCTGTTCTTCTGAAGCGGCATAATTGAAAGTATTTGATGATCTTTCAGTAGCTAAATCAAACGGCCTTTCATCAGTTCTGGATTTGCTCTGTTTAGCAGTCACGTTTAACAAGATAAACCACAAGATATAATGTTCCTATTAATCCTTCTCAAAGGATTTAAGCCTCCATGCTCCAAGTGTTTTGCTGCTTAGATCTCTAATTACCCATTTCACATTCTCCACTGGACAAAATTGTAATTATTCTATCCAGGTGAATGCCCTTAAAAGGTTCTCTTATGTCCCTCCCTATTTTGTCTTTCTGTTCACTTTTAATACTTTATGTTAGTTACCAACATAGTATGGGCGACATTCTCAGCAGTGCAACTGTACAAATGTTCCCTGATGACTTTCAAGTGATGAATCAAGTATTCTGTATTAACACACTCTGATCAGTCACCAGCTTGGGTCCAGCATGCAGTGATGCTTCACAAAGGCGAGTGTTCATAGGAAATCAGCTCATCAGAATATCCCCTGGTTTCTAAGAGAGAAGGGCTTCAGCCACAAAATTAAGTTCTAGGTATGAATTACCCAATAGCTATTGGTGGTAAGGCCTGGAGCTCTGGTTTGAGCCTATGTCCAGTTAAGAACACCAGTGAGTAGTAAGATTCCTACTTGACTCTAACAGCACTGCTACAGAGCAGCTGGCAAAATGGTCTCTTCTGATTACTTCTTTTCTTTTGACAATCACAGATGGAGTTGCAGAAGAGTCCTCTCCAAAATCTTGGAAATAATATCATGCCCAGAATTATTGCCAAAATCCTGGGAAGTAAAAACACAGATTTAAAGGTAAGAATGAGTCGTCTCTGTGTACAGAGGCCTTGCTATGTTGGAAACAAGCATTTCAGTATTCAGTTTGTCCCTTTCCTGCCCCAATAAGTCAATATGTGGGTGCATCAGTCAGGAGTGCCTATGGACAAGCACCGTTGTGCAAAGGTCTGTATTACTGTCCAAGGTAAAAAAAAAATGTACAACTCATTTCACTGTATTAAATTGTTTATAAAAATATGCAGCATTGGAAACAGAAATACTGGTACAAAATGACTTGTTAAAGAACTGTGATATGGGATCTTAAAGGCTTATAATAAATTGTAGGTTGGCATAACAGTGAGCTGAAAGATTCTAGAAATAGGACATGTTTATAGTTGAAATAATTGAAATATGGTTTGATTGGTTAATTTTAGTAGGATGAGTTTTCTTTTTCTTACTACCAGGGCTGCTTCCCCCAGGGGAAAGGATTGGGCCCAGACTAGGAAGGAGTCTAGTCTGTGAAAGAAGCTTATTTGAACATCTCTGAGGGTGAGATTTTACCTGTAATCAGTTTCTTAATGTATTAGGCTTAGACTTGTGTGTTTTTGCTTCATTTTGTTTAGTGACTTACTTTATTCTGTCTGATATTACTTGAAACCACTTAATCCTACTTTTTAGTCTTAATAAAATCACTTCTGTTTATTAATGAACCTGGAGTAAGTGATTAATGCCTGGGGGCGCAAACAGCTGTGCATATCTCTCTATCAGTGTTACAGAGGGTAGATAATTTATGAGTTTACCGTCTATAAACTTTATACGGAGTAAAACGGATTTATTTGGGGTTTGGATCCGATTGGGAACTGGGTGCTGGAGATAGGTGACCGGCTGAGCATTTTTTGGTTAAAGTCTGCAGCTTTGGGGGCGTAGACCAGACATGGGTCTGTGTTGTAGCAGGCTAGCGTGTCTGGCTCAACAAGGCAGGATTCTGGAGTCCCAAGCTGGCAGGGAAAACGGGCTCAGAGGTAATTCCAGCAAGTCAGGTGACAGTCCCAAGGGGCTCTCTGCGACCGAACCCATCACACTAACATTCTTTTTCCCTGATCTGTGCCATCTAATTTAAGCTGCATATCTCTCTCTGCTGCAGCAATGCCAAGTGGCTCTGCAGCTCTGACACTGTCATTTGTTTTTCTTTGGCCAGTTTCTAGAACAGTGACTCAACCTTCCAAGTCAGTCTTGTCCAAGATTCTAGGAGTAAAGAAGGAAATCAGATTACTTCTCATTGTGACTTCAACTTAAAACAATAATAGTCCTTCCTTAATGCCCCATCTCTCCCTACCATATTGTTCCCAATTATTGGGGCAGAAGACTATTTCAATCATTAGAAATCAACAGCAGCACAGGCATTGTTCACCAGCTAACAATTGCATCATTGCAAATCTTCCAGTGGTGCTGTACTGTGGAGTCACACAGCAATACTGCTACTCACACCTTCTTGTCAACTGTTGGAAATGGGCCATCCTGATTATCACTACAAAAGTTTTTTTTCTCCTGCTGATAACAGCCCACCTTAATTGATTAGTCTCATTATAGTTGGTATGGCAACACCCATTTTTTCATGTTCTCTGTGTGTATATATATTTTCCTACTCTATTTTCCACTGCATGCATCCGATGAAGTGGGTTTTTGCCCACGAAAGCTTATGCCCAAATAAATTCGTTAGTCTCTAAAGTGCCACAAGTACTCCTTGTTCTTTTTGCTGATACAGACGAACACCCTAATCTTAACCTTAGTTGTCTTTTGAGATTTTAAATAAAGCTGTTAACCAATGAACTAAAACAAAACAAACCAAGCAACCAAACAACCCTCCTCTGAAGCATTCCTCATACCCTAATAAATAATTTGGACATTTTTATGCCAACAATCTACTGATAAACCTGTGGTGTAAATTCCTCATCACAATAGTATCAGATGATGTTATAATAATTAAGGCTACAGGGCCAGATTTTGCCCCCTGGTATTCACCTTTGTGCTGCAACACAACATATTGCTAATACTCGTCTTTTCTGAGAGCTGGCTTCTTGTAAAGAGAATGTGTGGCTTTCCAAGTGCTGTTCCTCCATGGATCACAGTACTCTTAAAATTTTGGAATGACTTGGCATAACTGGTTTTAGTCCCAGTGATGTTCATGCTGGAGTACACAGCGGCCGGCTCCAGGCACCAGCTTGTCAAGCAGGTGCTTGGGGCGGCCACTCCCGAGAGGGGCAGCATGTCCAGCTATTCGGCGGCAATTCGGCGGACGGTCCCTCACTCCGGCTCGGAGTGAAGGGCCTCCCGCCGAATTGCCGCTGCAGATCGCAATTGCTGCTTTTTTTTTTTTTTTCTCTTTTTGGCGGGCAAAAACCCGTAGGACCAGCCCTGGGAGTACACTATTGATCTCAGTACCTGTGCATATGTCACATGTAGCAGTACTTTACCCTCTAGTTTCTCTACAATAATACTGACTTGCAGAAAAATCTGGAAGTGGGATGGTCACCTCTTACTCATCTCTAACAGGTCACATGCCAACAGGGGCTATTCATATATTTTGACCTGGTACACTTTTAGAAGTTACACAAACATATAAGAAAAGGTCTGGTACAGAAGAAATGGTTTAGAAAATAGACTTCATTTATTCCTGTCACATAGCAGGTGTCAATATATGCTCAGTCCAGTGGCTGTAAAAGGAACATAGATAGGTCAAGATGAAAGATGGTTGTCATCTGCTTAAGTATTTGTAAATTAACCAGTGAAAATAAAAGGGCAGATGTTGACTTGTCCTGTGCAGGATATATGAGGTTGAGAGAAAAAGGTAAGGTGCTTTTCCCTTTATCCAGTGCCATAAATTACATGTGGCAGCTAGAGTCCTGGTGCTTGCTTCCCAAGTTGAAACATTTCTGATCATCACAGCCTCCTAGTGGAGCTAGCTATCTCACAAGCATTGTGGATGGACAGGACCGTGCCCTTTTTGTACTTAAGGGAGGATATACATGTAGTAACTCCAAGTGAAGTGAGACATGAGGACTTGCTCTTCAATGCATCCCTTCATATTAATCTAACCATTCTTTGACTTTGCAACACAGGAACAGTAACTCTGGAAACTGCTGCCAGTATAACGTCTGCCCTTTGCACAACTCTAATACTGTGCCTATAAGAGCTGCGTCATAGCTTCTATATATATAAAAAAACATGATTATGATTAAGGCCTTACTTAAATCGCGGGGTGATTGTCAAAAAATTGCGACTGAATTGCAGACAAGCCGTGGAAAAATAATAATAGACCTTATTATTTGAGGTAATAAGTTTAATTACTTTTCTGTGATTTTTCTGCTGTTGGCAGCCCGGGGCTGAGAGAGGGGACTCCCACTATTGGCCAGCCGGGGCTGAGAGTGGCCGCCCGGGGCTGCGACAGTCAAAATTGTGGTGGAAATCACAATTTCCACAATATTGTGAATTAAGTATGGCCTTAATTATGATTCAGTAACATATTAAATGTATTGTAGAAACAATTTTGTTGTAATAATGTTTGTTTCTTGATCATATATAGCTCACTCACTGCCTTTTTATCTCTTTCTTTACATCAATTAATTTAACTAATCTGAATTTTTAAAAGATTGATTAAATAATCTACTTAGTTAATTAAACACAATCATCATGCTTTTTTAAGGAGTAATACTTTCTACTTTCTGTTGCAACACTTGATGAAAAATTTATTTAGGACACAATGGGAAAATATTTTGTACTGTTCTCAGATAACAGCACAAAATAATGTCTTCAGCATATAAAGTCACTATCTGAATAGTCTTTTTAAATATGACAGTGGTTCTGTGCTTGTGTCCAAATAAGGACACAAGGAACTAAGGCAAGATTTGCACCACATAGCTAATCATGGGTATATGAAAGGAAGCTTTGCAGTTAGGAGTACTGCTGAAAGTATAAGCCATTAATTATATCAACCGTATGTGGGAGTAGCAGATAAGCATTGCATTTACATTCATACTTTCCCAGACTCATGCTGCTGAGAATCTTACACAACCTGACCTTCCCCCACACTCAATAACTCTGCATGTTTAAAAAAAAAAATCAAATACATTGACAGATGTGTAGTAGAAGGAGAGGAGAATGGAGGATAATACCCAGACGAAAAAGAACAAATTTTAATTAATCTTCAAGTGTTACTGAATCTGATACCTACCAATGGGCTGTGCAAAAGCTGAGTCTAATGTACCCTAACACACAGGCTATGTAGATGTATCTTACTGTTACCATAAGGTTATGTAGCATATTGTTTCCAAGTGTAACTTGATAAAATTTCCTTATTTCTTTTGAGAGCATCACTACTGCCCCCCTCAAAAAAAAATTGTAAGAGTATGTGAAACTTCAGAAGCATTGATAAAATTTTGGGAAATTTGGGAGGTAACAAAAGTGATTTAATAAATAAAACCTTACTTTAACTTTAAATCCAGGACAGACTACGTTTCTCTAATAGTGGATATGAGCCACACACATGGGAGGGTAGGCCACATGTAACTGGGACAGGCTCCTCTGCTGCTTCCTTGCAGCTTTTCTTCCAGAGCAGAAAAACTGGTTACCTACCTTCTTGTAACTGTTCTTCTTCGAGATGTGTTGCTCATGTCCATTCCAATTAGGTGTGTGTGTGTGCGCGCGCCGTGTGCACAGTTGACGGAAGGCTTCCCCCAGCAGCACCTGTTGGGTCAGCTGTGGAGCCCCCTGGAGTTACACCTTCATGGTGCTGCATATAGGGCCCTGCCGACCGGCCGCCTCTCCAGTTCCTTCTTCCTGGATTACTCCAACAGAGGGGAAGGCAGGTGGGTTTGGAATGGATATGAGCAACACATCTCGAAAAACAACAGTTATGAGAAGGTAGGTAACCAGTTTTTCTTCGAGTGCTTGCTCATATCGATTCCAATTAGGTGACTCCGAAGCCTTACATAGGAGGTGGGGTCGGAGTTCATGGAATTTCTGACTGAAGCACCGCTCTGCTGAACGCTGCATCATCCCTGGAATGCTGGGTGATAGCGTAATGGGAAGTGAAGGTGTGACCGAGGACCACGTTGCCCCCTTACATATCTCCTGGATTGGGACCTGGGCCAGGAAGGCCACCAAGGATGCCTGAGTTCTGGTGGAGTGCGCCGTCAGAGCAGGGGCAGGGACCTTTGCCAGGTTGTAACATGCCCGGATACGGGATGTGATCCACGATGATATCCTTTGTGTGGACACTGGGAGGCCCTTCATCCTGTCCGCCACCACAACAAACAGCTGGTTTGACTTGTGGAATGGCTTAATTCATTCAATATAAAAGGCCAGTGCATGCCGCACGTCCAGGGAGTGGAGCCTATGCTCGTGGCTATTGGCGTGAGGCTTCGGGAAAAAGACTGGAAGGAATATGTCTTGGTTGGTGTGAAAATTTGAGGCCACCTTCAGCAGGAATGCCGGGTGAGGTTTCAGCTGCACCTTGTCCTTATAAAAAGTGGTATAGGAAGGGTCAGATCTGAATGCCTTGAGCTCGGACACCTTCCTGGCTGACGTTATTGCGACCAAGAAAGCCACTTTAC
>NW_020664418.1:19489517-19530662 GCF_002925995.2 Terrapene triunguis
GTTGAAGGTGGATTGCCTGCTGGTTTGCAATCCAAAGCTGGAGCCCTCCCGTGGAGTATATCTTCGTCCCGAAGAGGTCCAGCTTCTTTGTGTCCTTAGCTCAAGGGGTAGGCCCTTGCTGCCCTTGCCTCTCCCTCTCATTGACAGCTGCAACCACCAAAGAGTCTGGAGGGGAGTGGGTGAACAAATATTCATAGCCCTTGGAGGGCACGAAGTACTTCCTTTCAACCCCTTTAGCTACAGGGGCCAGAGAGACCAGTGTTTGCCAGAGGGTCTTTGTGTTCTCCTGAATAGTTTTAATCAGGGGAAGAGCCACCCTGGTGGGCCCTGCTGGGGATAAAATGTCCACCATTGGATCTGACACCTTGGTGACCTCTTCCATCTGTATTTCGAGGTTCTGAGCGACCCGCCTCAAGAGTTCAAGGTGAGCTCTGCTGTCGGGAAGGGGATGCCCTGAAGATGTTCCTGCCACCGCCTCATCTGGTGAGGATGAGGAACCCCCAACCAGGGAGGGTCCCTCCTGCCCATCCGGTTCTTCAAACCACTGCGGCTCTGCCCCCAATTCGGTATCCACCTTGGTGCCGGACGCAGCACTGGTCGTGGTGCCTTCCACGGTGCTGATTGTAGCTCCTCTGGTGAATGCGATGCCAGGTGCAGTGCTGGGTACGGCACTGGTCCTGCTGTTGGTGCCAGGGCTGGTACCGATGGCGGCGCTAGCAGCAGTAGCAGTGGCTGATGCCCGAGAGAGATCCGTAGCTCTGGACTCAGTCCTTCTCTCTGATGCAACTGAGGAGTATTCCGAGACAGACCCCTGGGACTGATAGTAAGCCCATGGGGTCCAGAAAGACCACTGTGCCAGCATCTGGGATGGTACCTGCCATTGTGCCGGCCATGGCTCCGGGGGGAAGGTCTGCATCACCCCGCAGTCTGTGAGTGTTGGTGGCTACGGTGCCAGCTCCTCTGGGACACATAGGAGTCCGAGACTGGAGACCATAGCGGCACCGTGCCTGTCGGTGCCAGGGATTGGTGCTGGGGAGATGGAGATGGGCGTTGAGTCATAGCTGGCTTGCCCTTGGACTGCACCGGTGGCCTCTGTGGAGCCTCGGGGCTGGTGCACTCTCACTCTGATCAGGAGAGTATGGACCTGTCAGAGTCATAAGGTCCCAGGCCGCCTCGTAAGTCTCTGGTGTGGAGGGAAGGTCTAAATCCTCCACTTGGGTCTCCTCTAGTGGCACTGGACTCAACGGCCCCTGCCGCGGGCCCAGAGTCGACGGTGCCAGCTGTTGAGCAGGAGGGGAGGTGCGGTCTTGCACAAGTTGCCCTCTCTTGGGTGACTCCCATTCCGCTGCTTGGGAGGGAGAACGCCCCCCGTCCATCTTCCTGTGTTTCTTCCTTGGCACAGGAGACTGTGATCGGTGCCGTGATTGTTCCCGCGCCGTGGTCTTCAGTGCCGGGGAGTGCTGGTGCCGAGGGTCTCTGACCCCAGAGTCCTTCCTCGGCACCTCCTGAATTGAAGCCAATGCGCTGAGCACCGATGCCGAGGAGCCCAGTGCTGTGTCCATGGGGCTCGATTTGGACTGAAGGCGCAGAGCTGCTTCCATTTCTTTCCTCATGCGGAGGCGAAAACTCCTACAGATCTTACACTTGTCCATTTGATGAGATTCCCCCAGGCACTTTAGAAAACCTATGTGTGGGTCGCCCTTGAGCATAGGCTTTTGGCAAACCCCACATGGTTTAAACCCTGGGTCCAAGGCATGCCCCAGGCCCGGGAGAGGGAAGTGGAAACAGGGAGTGGGTGGAGGAGAACACCCCCCAGTATCCTCAGTTCAGATAACTACATTAACTATAAAACAACTTTTTAAAAAACTTGTCTTTTAACTATTTACAGAGAGACTATGCTAGAGGATCGCTTGTGAAGACGGAAGACGAAACGCTCCAACGACCGTCACTGGCGGTAAGAAGGAACTGGAGGCAGGGCCCTATATTCATAGATTCTAGGACTGGAAGGGACCTCGAGAGGTCATCGAGTCCAGTCCCCTGCCCGCATGGCAGGACCAAATACTGTCTAGACCATCCCTGATAGACATTTATCTAACCTACTCTTAAATATCTCCAGAGATGGAGATTCCACAACCTCCCTAGGCAATTTATTCCAGTGTTTAACCACCCTGACAGTTAGGAACTTTTTCCTAATGTCCAACCTAGACCTCCCTTGCTGCAGTTTAAGCCCATTGCTTCTTGTTCTATCCTTAGAGGCTAAGGTGAACAAGTTTTCTCCCTCCTCCTTATGACACCCTTTTAGATACCTGAAAACTGCTATCATGTCCCCTCTCAGTCTTCTCTTTTCCAAACTAAACAAACCCAATTCTTTCAGCCTTCCTTCATAGGTCATGTTCTCAAGACCTTTAATCATTCTTGTTGCTCTTCTCTGGACCCTTTCCAATTTCTCCACATCTTTCTTGAAATGCGGTGCCCAGAACTGGACGCAATACTCCAGCTGAGGCCTAACCAGAGCAGAGTAGAGCGGAAGAATGACTTCTCGTGTCTTGCTCACAACACACCTGTTAATACATCCCAGAATCATGTTTGCTTTTTTTGCAACAGCATCATACTATTGACTCATATTTAGCTTGTGGTCCACTATAACCCCTAGATCCCTTTCTGCCGTACTCCTTCCTAGACAGTCTCTTCCCATTCTGTATGTGTGAAACTGATTTTTTCTTCCTAAGTGGAGCACTTTGCATTTGTCTTTGTTAAACTTCATCCTGTTTAACTCAGACCATTTCTCCGATTTGTCCAGATCATTTTGAATTATGACCCTGTCCTCCAAAGCAGTTGCAATCCCTCCCAGTTTGGTATCATCCGCAAACTTAATAAGCGTACTTTCTATGCCAATATCTAAGTCGTTAATGAAGATATTGAACAGAGCCGGTCCCAAAACAGACCCCTGCGGAACCCCACTCGTTATGCCTTTCCAGCAGGATTGGGAACCATTAATAACAACTCTCTGAGTACGGTTATCCAGCCAGTTATGCACCCACCTTATAGTAGCCCCATCTAAATTGTATTTGCCTAGTTTATCGATAAGAATATCATGCGAGACCGTATCAAATGCCTTACTAAAGTCTAGGTATACCACATCCACAGCTTCTCCCTTATCCACAAGACTCGTTATCCTATCGAAGAAAGCTATCAGATTGGTTTGACATGATTTGTTCTTTACAAATCCATGCTGGCTGTTCCCTATCACCTTACCACCTTCCAAGTGTTTGCAGATGATTTCCTTAATTACTTGCTCCATTATCTTCCCTGGCACAGAAGTTAAACTAACTGGTCTGTAGTTTCCTGGGTTGTTTTTATTTCCCTTTTTATAGATGGGCACTATATTTGCCCTTTTCCAGTCTTCTGGAATCTCTCCCGTCTCCCATGATTTTCCAAAGATAATAGCTAGAGGCTCAGATACCTCCTCTATTAGCTCCTTGAGTATTCTAGGATGCATTTCATCAGGCCCTGGTGACTTGCAGGCATCTAACTTTTCTAAGTGATTTTTAACTTGTTCTTTTTTTATTTTATCTGCTAAACCTACCCCTTCCCATTAGCATTCACTATGTTAGGCATTCCTTCAGACTTCTCGGTGAAGACCGAAACAAAGAAATCATTAAGCATCTCTGCCATTTCCAAGTTTCCTGTTACTGTTTCTCCCTCTTCACTAAGCAGTGGGCCTACCCTGTCTTTGATCTTCCTCTTGCTTCTAATGTATTGATAAAAAGTCTTCTTGTTTCCCTTTATTCCCGTAGCTAGTTTGAGCTCATTTTGTGCCTTTGCCTTTCTAATCTTGCCCCTGCATTCCTGTGTTGTTTGCCTATATTCATCCTTTGTAATCTGTCCTAGTTTCCATTTTTTATAGGACTCCTTTTTATTTTTTAGATCATGCAAGATCTCGTGGTTAAGCCAAGGTGGTCTTTTGCCACATTTTCTATCTTTCCTAACCAGCGGAATAGCTTGCTTTTGGGCCCTTAATAGTGTCCCTTTGAAAAACTGCCAACTCTCCTCAGTTGTTTTTCCCCTCAGTCTTGATTCCCATGGGACCTTACCTATCAGCTCTCTGAGCTTACCAAAATCCGCCTTCCTGAAATCCATTGTCTCTATTTTGCTGTTCTCCCTTCTACCCTTCCTTAGAATTGCAAACTCTATGATTTCATGATCACTTTCACCCAAGCTGCCTTCTACTTTCAAATTCTCAACGAGTTCCTCCCTATTTGTTAAAATCAAGTCTAGAACAGCTTCCCCCCTAGTAGCTTTTTCAACCTTCTGAAATAAAAAGTTGTCTGCAATGCAGTCCAAGAATTTGTTGGATAGTCTGTGCCCCGCTGTGTTATTTTCCCAACATATATCTGGATAGTTGAAGTCCCCCATCACCACCAAATCTTGGGCTTTGGATGATTTTGTTAGTTGTTTAAAAAACGCCTCATCCACCTCTTCCACCTGGTTAGGTGGCCTGTAGTAGACTCCTAGCATGACATCACCCTTGTTTTTTACCCCTTTTAGCCTAACCCAGAGACTCTCAACACTTCCGTCTCCTATGTCCATCTCTACCTCAGTCCAAGTGTGTACATTTTTAATATATAAGGCAACACCTCCTCCCTTTTTCCCCTGTCTATCCTTCCTGAGCAAGCTGTATCCATCCACACCAACATTCCAATCATGTGTATTATCCCACCAAGTTTCAGTGATGCCAACAATGTCATAGTTGTATTTATTTATTAGCACTTCCAGTTCTTCCTGCTTATTACCCATACTTCTCGCATTTGTATATAGGCATCTAAGATACTGGTTTGATCTTTCCTCCCAGTTTTGTCCTGACCCTCCTTTCTCTCTGCCAATATAGCCCACACTCCCTCTCGTTTCCGACCCATCTCCCAGGTCTCCATGTTCCCCACTTACCTGCGGGCTTTGCTCACCTGTCCCCGTCGAACCTAGTTTAAAGCCCTCCTCACTAGGTTAGCCAGTCTGTGTCCAAATAGGGTCGTTCCCCTCCTCGAAAGGTGAACGCCATCTCTGCCTAGCAGTCCTTCCTCAAATAGCATCCCGTGGTCTAGGAAGCCAAAGCCCTCCTGGCGACACCATCTTCGCAGCCAGGCATTCACCTCCATGATGCATCTGTCTCAGCCCGGGCCCCTACCTTTGACAGGAAGAATCGAAGAGAATACCACCTGCGCTCCAAACTCCTTCACCCATACTCCCAGAGCCCTGTAGTCACTCTTGATCTGCTCAGTGTCACAACGCGCAGTATCATTTGTGCCCACATGGATGAGTAGCATGGGGTAGTAGTCAGAGGGCTGGATAATCCTCGACAATGCCTCCGTAACTTCTCAGATACGGGCTCCCGGCAGGCTGCATACCTCCCGAGATGAAATGTCAGGGCGACAGATGGGCGCCTCCGTCCCCCTCAGCAGAGAGTCTCCGACCACCACTACCCTACGTTTCCTATTCGCAGTGGTGGCAGCAGACCTCCCAGCCTTAGGGGTACGAGGCTTCTCCTCCTTTACTGTAGGGGGTGATGCCTTCTTTCCTGTATCAAGAAGAGCATAACGGTTACCTATTACCACAGCGGGAGGGTTTGGAGCAGGGGTGGAGCACTGCCTGCTGCCAGAAGTAACCAGCTGCCAGTGTCCACCCTGAGCCATCTCCTCCTCCACCAGTACTGGGACAGCTACCTCAGCTGTCTCCACATGGACACTGTCCAGGAATTGCTCGTGGATTCGGATGCTTCTCAACCGAGCCACCTCCTCCTGTAGCTCTCCCACCTGCTGCCTGAGAGTTTCCACCAGCAGGCACCTTTCACATTGGATGGTCCCCCCAGCCTGGATATCAGTAAGTGGAAATTGCAAGTTACAGTCTCTGCAAAACCACACCAGGATCTGGGTAGAAGCATCCATGCTCAGGCGCTCTGTCTGGCTACAGGCGCAGGTGGAGGAGACAGAAGCAGTGCTGGCACAGGTGTTGCGGGCCTTCCTAACCATCGTAAGTCTCCCTCTGTCAAACTCCCGTCTGCAGCCCCCTGTCCGCCGAAAGGGTTGTTTAAGCAAGAAGTTTTAGGTTTTTAAGGGGAATAAAGGGAAAACAGATAGAACCGGCAAGGGACCCTCGCCCCTTCCCACTCCCCTTCCAAACTCCCTTGCGAAACTCCCTGTTAGCAGCCCCTGGTTGCTTGTGCGCTGCTTTATAAAGCCCTGGCCTGTATGAATGCCCCGCCCACTGATTAAGGCTCAGCCAATTACCAGAGGCTTCTAGCTTTCAAACCTTCCTTTGAAGCTCACAGCTTCCAACTGCCAGCCACAGCACACGGTTCTTCAAACAACCAACCAACCAAACAGACTGACAAACCCAAGCTCAGCACACAGCATATGCGGCACCATGAAGGCACGACTCCAGGGGGCTCCACAGCCGACCCGACGGGTGTTGCTAGGGGAAAAACCTTCTGGCGACTGTGCATGCGGTGTGCGCACGCACACCTAATTGGAATCGATATGAGCAAGCACTTGAAGAAGAACTGTGCTCCAGGACTAGGGGGAGGGATCATAAACCCTTCCATGAAGTGCTGTGGAGCCAATATACTTTGGTGAAACACAAGAGTGTAGCAAATCAACTCAGAGCCTCCTTCTAAAGACAATGAGGGGGCTGAATGCACACAGCAAGAGGCATGTACTCCTTGACAGGACCAGTGGGGAGGGATAGCTCAGTGGTTTGCGCATGGGCCTGCTAAACCCAGGGTTGTGAGTCCAATCCTTGAGGAGGGCCCATTTAGGGATCTGTAGCAAAAAAAATCTGTCTGGGGATTGGTCCTTCCTTGAGCAGGGGGTTGGACTAGATGACCTCCTAAAGTCCCTTCCAACCCTGATATTCTATGTTTGTTTTTTCTTTCTCCTGCTGGCATACCCACTTCTGAGACTGAAGAGGCCACTTAATAAAAGTAGACATGGAAATGCCCTTCCATTTATGTTTTCATATTGCTCTTATGTATATTCTATAGGTGGGGCAGGTACTGAAGTTTGTTAAGGTTGTCAAACACTAAGACAGTTTTCAAATCACTTATAATTTTGCCAGATTTAAACTGTTCAGGCTCAAACCCATATGATGTGTCTGCTTTAGGCTGAAATGTTTTTGAGTTTCAGCAAAAATAAACAAACCAAAATAGATCAGCAGTTTCTGGGAATGAAATTAGGGAAAAATATGTTGTTATACACCTCTTAATGAATAGGTTGCAAGTTGTTGCTTTATTTATTTTTGGAAGCTCCGGCTTCTCTAAGATTTGGAACAAAGACTTAAAATTCAGATGGGGGCTTGCCCTGGTTTCAGGGATGTGTCTTTGGCTAGGTCTACACTACAGCGGACTTCCGACCTAAGATACGCAACTTCAGCTACGTGAATACCGTAGCTGAAGTTGCGTATTTTAGGTCGGCTTACCTGGCGGTGAGGACGCGGGAAAGTCGACCGCTGCCGCGCTGCCGCCGACTCCGCTACCGCCTCTTGTCGAGGTGGAGTTCCGGAGTCGACGGTAGAGCCATCAGGGATCGATTTTACTGCGTCCTCACGAGACGCGGTAAGTCGATCCCCGATAAACCGATTGCTACCCGCCGGATCGGCGGGTAGTGAAGACGTAGCCTTTGGCACTCCCTGCGAAGATCTGGCCAAGTTATAAACCTTCTAAAAATCTGTTTGAACAGGCTCAGTAGTGACTTATTGAAGTTTTACTGCTAAAATTTTCAGAACAGTTTGTCTGCACTGAGCATACTCCAACCCAGGCCACTGACTAGGACTTTATTTGAAATTGCTGCTTCTGGCTGCTATAAGATGGATACAGGAATTGACAACTGCTGGACTGTTTCTCCAATATTCTCAGTTCCTCCTCCATATTCCTTATGGACATTCAGACAGTGTGGAGGAGGAAGCTACCTCAGCTGAAGGAGTGAGGGGACAAGAGTTAGTATTGGGTTGATGGTGGGGTAGATGGGACAAGGGGCACAAAAAAATGGAACTGCCCGGATAAAGAGAGTGGGAGGTGGGGGTGAAACAGGGGCTGAACAACTCAGATTGGGGAAGCAGCAGAAGGGCATGGAACAGGGTTGCCTGAGCACTAGTAGGAGAAGAGACAGTGCAGGAAGAGGAGGAGGAGTTGTGGGGAACGGGGACTGGCTAGACAAGGAGACGAGAGAGGAGAGGGTTGGTGTGTAAAAGAGGAGGGCTGGGGAGGAGCATTGAGGGGAGACTAGAACTGGCTGGGAAATGGGTCTGGAAGAGGGGCAAGAAGCCCCTGGAGACGGGAAAGACTGGGATGAAGAAGACGGACAGGTTCAAAGGGCTGGGCAAAAGGGGTCACACTTGCGGGCAACAGGGGAGAAAAGAGCGTTCCTATTAGCGCATGCTCCTCTCCAGAGCCTGGAACTGAACCGAGTATTCCAGTGTCTCACATTCCTCTGCTGTCAGCAAATATCCATGAAACTCAATGGAGACTGTGTCATCCTTCTCTAGTGATGGCTCAGGTAGAGAATGATGGCCTACCACTGCTGTTAGTTACTCCGTTAGCTCAAGAGTTAATAGTTTGTATGATGGATCTAAAGCTTCCAGCCCTGTTGATGAACCACATGGATGTCAATATAACTCTATGTGATGGAATTAGTTTTTTCAGGTTTTTTTTTTTTTAAACCTAGCAAATTACACACACACAAAAAAATCCACCCTGAGCTGCTTTGTAAGGCTCACATTCATTCATAACTCTCCCTCACCTACAAATCTCTCATACCGGCCTTTAAGTTTACAAGTAAGCCAACTAAGAATGATTAATAGAGGTGTAACTGAGGAGATGTATATATTTAAAAATAAATCAAATGCAAGTAATAGGGTCTGACCAATCTTCACCCTGACGACTTGCCTGGTACATTCTTTCTTTCTCCCATCCTTCATCGTTTTCAAAACTGTTAGTGCTTTGAGGCAGGGTTGGTTTCCTTCTGTATGCCTGAACACATACAGGGAGTTAATGTAATATAAACGATAGTAAAGGGATATCACAGAGTGCTGAGTTTGGAGTACCTAAAGTGCAGCTACATCATGGCTGAACTGCTGTCTGAACAAGGAGTAGGTGCGCCACCTGCAGTCATAAAAGCTACCATTCTGTGTCCCTACAATCTTCAGTGAAAATGGGTTTAGATTTCATGGTGGAAGATGAATTGTGATTATTTTCCAGAAAAGCTGCTATAGGGTCAAAAGAAATTTTCCGTGTTTGTAGATGGATCCTCTATATGATGACTATTTGACAGGGCTTTGGAGCGGAGCCCGGAACTGGAGCGTGGAGCAGCTCCAGAGCAGTGGAGCTGCAGGTTTTTCCCTGGAGCTGGAGTGGAGCCAGAGCACAGCTCCAAAACCCTGTCCTTATTTGGTGCCTAATCTGGGCTCATGAGTTAAAAATTTGGTTCTAAGCAGTAACCATGCAGCGCCACATAGAGTGTGATGCCAAGGTGTGATCTGGAACCATAAATGAAGTACTGTGAGATGGTGTGTCTGAAATATGTTTTGTCCCATATTATTCATACATTTGTCCTTGACCTTCTTGAAATATGCAATTTGTGTATCTGCATTAGAGGGGGCAGCCAGTGAGGTGACCACCCTCTGTCTTTGCAGAAGGGACTTTGTTTACAGAATCTGACCCCATTGGTTTGACACAAACAATACCACCACAATCAGCAAGTGATGAGCTGAGCTGCTGAAATTGACAGGCTGCCTTAGCACATGGACACCTCAAGGAGCTTGCCCTGGCTGCAGGGGAGTGGAATGACTCGGTCCTGCCCCCGTCAGTGAGCTCTCTGCTAGCTCAGGATGTGGGGTCCCACGCTCTGAACACCCCTCGCCCTGCCGCAGCCTTGCCTCCGCTCCAAGCCTAGGATGAGCAGGTGTCCCAATTTTATAGGGACAGTCCCGATTTTGGGGTCTATTTCTTATATAGGCTCCTATTACCCTCGCAACTCCGTCCTGATTTTTCACATTTGCTGTCTGGTCACCCTATCCAAGCCCCACAAACCTGCCTGTTTGGGGAAGCGAGGTGTGGGGGCCGCGCTCCTCCCAGCGTCAGGGCAGGAGACCCCATCCGTCCCTGGAGGGGACGGCCCATTACCCCGCCGGGCAGCGGAGCTCCCCGGGCCGTGCGCAATACCGAGGCTGCGCTGGGATGGGTGCGGGGCCATAGGGGGCCCCGTTCTGGTTGTCGGGCGGGAGGGGCCGTGCATGGGGGGGCTGGCAGGAGAGGCGATCCCCACCCCTTGCGGACCGGCCAGGCTCGCGCGAGGCCTCGCGACGCCGTGAGTGACACAGCGGCCGGGGTCTGACAGCCGGTTCCACGGCGCAGTCACGCGCCGGTTGCGGCGAAGACCCGCCCCCTCCCCCGCCAGTCACATGACAGCAGGGCGCTGTCGGGGGCGCGCCAGGCTTCCGTCCGGTGCCCCCTCCCGGCTAACCCCGAGGGTGCGCCCGTGCCCGCCGCCATGGTGCTGGAGTCGGTGGTGGCGGACCTGCTCAACCGCTTCCTGGGTGACTACGTGGAGAACCTCAACAAGTCTCAGCTCAAGCTGGGCATCTGGGGGGGTAAGCGCGGGGCGCTGCCTGAGAACCCCGAGCGCCGCCCGCCGTTAGCTCGCAGCCCTGAACGGGATGCTGCCCCCAGCGCTGCCTGCACGGGCTCCGACCGTTAAACCCCCCACCCCACCCCCCCGCCTGGACTGCCCCTTCCCCAGCGCGGCCTGCACGGGCTCCGACCGTTAAACCCCCACCCCACGCCCGCCTGGACTGCCCCTTCCCCAGCGCGGCCGCGGCACGGGCTGGGCCTGTGGCCGGGCTGCCTCCCTCCGCGCTGGACAGCGCCCGAGGCAGGGGTTCTGCTCTGTCACCTGGGGTGCCGAGTTACTGGGGCGGGGTGCAGCCAGCGCCGCAGGTGTCCCCGGCTCTGCCAAGCCCTGGGACAGCCCGGGCAGCGAGGACCTGGAGCTCGGTGTTTGCAAATGGAGAGGGGTCTGATAGGGGAGGATAAGTTTGGGGTGCCTGGTTTTTGCATGTCCTCCCTCCGAGTGGGGGCTGGGTATGGGTGCAGGGTGTAGAGAGGAATTCAGAACCCTTCTCCCCTGTCGGCCCGTGCTGCAAGAGGAAATTAACACTGTAGGTGAGACACACAGCGGCCAGATACCGGAAGTCTCGCCGTAAAAAAACAAAAACCACGAAGCAAATCCTGGTTTAGGATTAGTAGCTTTTGCAGTGAGTTGTTTGCTCTGTTGGGCTGGTCTGAAGCAAGAAGCTGACTGAGAGGAGGGACAATGAGATCATTAGGCCAACAAGCAAAACAAGTTCTTCTTTAAATCAGCTAGTCTGGGGAGCATTAAAGGAACTATGTTGTGTTGGCAGAAAAAAGTGGGTTGTATATATGCATGTGTTGCAATGGCTGGGAGATGTGGAAAGTCTGAGTTGCTGAGCAGTACCTGATATATTTGTGGGACAACACTGTTGACGTTAACTTGGTAGTAGAGGAATTGAACATTTTAAAACATTATCGTAATAATGTCTGAAATACTTGTCACTCTGTCTGGCTTGACTCATGACAGTGAGTGCTTACCTCAGAGCAGACACTCCAAACTGGTGGTATGTTCTAGACTTCATGGAGCCAGTAACTCCTAAAGTATTACAATTGTCTTATAATGGAGTCATAGACAGTCCCCTTAGACAATCCAGTCTATCTTGCTGCCCAGGCAAGATGGACTATGTGATAAATGCTCACTTATACCAGAAATCACAAATATTCCAAATTACACCCAGTCCCAAGAGACCAGTTACTTACCCAGGTCAATTTGCATCCTAGCTCTCTCACAATGCGGTGTAGCCAAGATTATAGTAAACTAACTAAAGGTTTTTAGCTAAGAAAAGGGAATGAGAGTTATTGAGAGGTTAAAGGAGGTACAAATATACATACAGTTGAGGCACTATCTATAATTCCAAAATGTAACAGAGATTTATTAAACTGCCAGTTTCCCAAAAGTCATTAGGGCTATTCGGAGTAACTTTGGGGATCTTCATCTTCTCAGTGGGTTGTTCTGCCATGTTAAAATCCAAGCAGTCCAGAGATGAAGTTTTTCCTTGTGTCCATATTTACAGCATCTCAAAGAAACCAGCTGACAGTAACAGTTCTCACGCAGGTCTCTTCTTCAGGTCTCCTCTTCACTGTCTGGAGGGAGGGGGAAGGAATGCATTTGAAGTCTTTGGTCCTTGATCTCGTGCAATGGATCATTTGTGTTTATTGAACAGGATTTAAGATCTTCTTGTTAGAGACCATTAGTTGCATTACACAAGGCTTCTTTCTGGTTTGATGAGTTATTTAGTTATAGGGGTATATACAATGTAAATGTTTGCTATTACAGTCTAACAGGATACAGATAAGTGAAAACAATGCCTGCAGCATCCCATTAGTTTTCATGAAGTTAACCACATACATTCCTATATATGTAATAGTCACTTTGATCTATATTAATAAACAAGTGAATTTGCCTGGCTCCCAGCTTCTGAGTTTGTCAGTTCTCATCTGATTCCTACACCTTGCCCAGAGCTGGCACTTGGCTTACCAGCATCACATAACTCATCCTCTGTATTTATTTCTGTGCTTATACTATGTGTGGTGCTTTATTGGGCCAATAAAATGGATGGAACTCCTGCTGTAAGGAGTTTTTTTGCTTTACTGCATACTTTTCCCCCCTTGTTGCAGTGGTAAGTGCTGTATGCCTGCAAACTTACTGATTACTAAAGACATATTTGTTGTAAGCCATGCATATAAATACAGTACAGGGAAGCTGGTTATATATGTTTCCTTCATTATTATGTAATCCTTTGAGCCTTCAACTCTCTTTCATTTGGGAATGATACTTTAATTCTGATGCGTAAGGCAAGTGGAGTATGAATAGCAACAAGTGTTTGAAATCTAGCAATTTTTAAAATAAGTTTACAATAGTTGAAGGAACTAATCTGCCACAGGATGCCCACGCAAATTTTAGTGAGTGGTTTTTACAATTCATATATTTTTGTTTTTGTTTTCCTATTGTTAAAAGACCCAGTAAAACAAGGGACACCGAGAGACTATGTAGGTGATTTAGTGCAACTGACAACATACTCAGTGCTGTCAAATTAACAAAGTAAAAAACTGAAAAAATACTAATATTTTTCTCTTACTATGTTATCTTTTAAAACAAAAATAGTAAAACACACATACATAAACCCCTGTCACATATATACCTTTTGCAATACTTAATTTCTCCAGGGGTATCAGAGTTATTGATGTTCCCCCGCCCCATCTCAGAAAAAATGCCTCTTTCTATTTTGTTAAATAATACTGTAGTCCTACTTATTTACAGGAGTATTGATAATTTTAATCTTCTGCTTTGTAGGTAACGTGGCACTAGATAACTTGCAGATAAAAGAGAATGCGCTGGTAAGTATCTTAATATAATCACTGGCTTTTTAGGATGCTTTTTAATGGGTTGCAATGATCAAGCTATATGGTATAAAACTAATGACTTAAGGATTACAAAAATCAAATTCCTATTGTTCAGATTTGAGTTCTGGTGCAATAGTAATACATAGAAGCTTGAAAGGATAAGAAAAATAAGATTTCAGTCTCACTCTCCAGCATCGCTACCCTTCACATTTTGAATGGTATTGACATACCTTTTTTGAAGATGATTTAAAACAAATTGCACTTGTAGACTACTCTTACCACCTTGTTGTAAATTCTTATTCCCTTCCATAACAAATTAATATAATGAACTACTTTATTTTGACTTCTACAGTCATTACATTTTGAATAGTTAAAACCCATGCTTTTATCCTGCATGTGGATCTGCAAGGGTGGGTCCTTGTGCCTGTGCTGACTCCAAACAATTTCTATAACTGGGCAAATACTTGGACCAGCTTTACTTGATAGGTGTTCTGACAGGTATTTATGTAGTACTAAGTGAATCCTACTGCGGTATCTAAATATGCCTTTAGCAAAGTTCCGCTAAAGATAATAATTATCTACAAAGTATTGAAAAAACACTTCAGATGCTTTCTGTATCACCCTGACACAGTAACTAGCTTTTCTCTTCTGACATGAACAGGGACTGGCCACTTGAGTAGGTGTTGCACATGTTGCTGAAGCAGCCGGGCTGGTCAGTTTAGCTTGTGCCTTTGCAAGTGGGCAGCTTTTCACTATTGGATTTGATATAGAGGCCTAGGAAAACTTGTAGTAACTGAAATGTAACCCTAGTAAAGCACGTTATTGCTCTTTGGAAATTTCTGTAGCTGTAGGCAGGGGTGGCTCCAGGCACCAGCGCAGCAAGCGCGTGCCTGGGGTGGCAAGCCGCAGGGGGCAGTGTGCCAGTTGCTGTGAGGGCGGCAGTCAGGCTGCCTTCGGTGGCATGCCTGCGGGAGGTCAGCCAGTCCCGCGGTTTTGGCGGCAATTCGGCAGCGGATACGCCGAAGGCGCGGGACCGGCGGACCTCCCACAGGCATGCTGCCGAATCTGCGTTGCCAGCAGACCTCCCGCAGGCATGCCGCCGAAAGCCGCCTGATTACCGTGCTTGAACCGGCAAAATACATAGAGCCGCACCTGGCCATAAGTTTTATTGTACTTAGGAAAATAATACTGAAATTATCTCTTTCCTAGCTGAAGGAGGCTATCTTGCTGTTGTGTTCTATTACTGCTAGAAATGCCAGTCAAATACATAAAAAATAAAAAAACATTTTGTTAAACATTTAAATCTTTCTTTGTCTGTAAGAAAATGTTACTTATGATCTGTTTGGAAATTATTACTCTTAATCACCTACCTACTTTGGAATCTTTAATATGTATTCAAACTGATAAATTCTGAGAGTTTCAATTCAAGGACCATGTCAAAACTGCTATTTGAAAAATAGCATCTGTTTTAGTCATGTTGGCCTTCTGCTCTGCCTGTAACCACTGCCTACTGCTCCCTTGACTAGTACTATTTGAAATATGAGCCCAATAGGCAGTACTAGGGCCTGCCTGCGGCAATCTGTATTGTCAAAAATGGATGATATTTAATTAATATATTTGATTTTTGTATGCAGTAGGGTAATAACAATGGAATAATCATTCTCCAGTATTAATGTAATCTGTGTGGAACTGATCTGTTCTAGATTTAATACTTAGATTAGATTTAACACATTTGCTTAGCATTTGGTTTCTGTCATACTTTAGGTTGGTCATTTCATGTAACAAAATTACTAGTACTACAAACTGCTATTCTACCTTGACTCAGTAGAGAGCAGATACACCATTCCACTTGCTTTCAAGAGATTCAAAAGATCCTGCATGTAATAGAGCTCTTATGCTATCTTTTGGGTTCTTCTTTAGTGTATTTACAGTACATGATCATGGTTAAACAGAACTTCTGCTTTACAGTTCACTTACTATCATAAGTGTTCCCAAGGCAAGATGTATTGTCATGTAATTAATAACAGAATAAGGGCTGAAAGAGAAGTAAGACAAATTAGAGAGAACTAAAAGTAAGCACTGCTTTACTGAAGTTGGTAGTATGACTACAGTACCTTTAGGCTTCAGTGGATCTGAGCAATAGGTAGGTATTGTAAATGAAGGTTAGGTTTGAACTGCATGTTCAATTATAAGACTGTCCCTTTTAATTATAGCTACAAATGTAACTATTTGCAATAAATGTAGTAATAAGAAAAAAGAAAGTGGGAAGAGGAGACTAACAGGGCATTACAATAGGAAAGTGGAACACGGCCAGCACAAACACATACCAAACCGGGATGATAGCTTCCTGAATGGTGAGAAAAAAATGAATGATGTGTATAATTAACTTTATTCACACGTGCTCCTTTTCATATATTAAAAATTTTTTTATGAAAAATAAAGCTGACTAAAGCTTCAAATTGAGCTTTCTGAACAAATAACTTATAATATGAACTTTTTTAGGAAGGAATGACCACTCAGAAGAGAGGGATAAACTTTAAAAGCACAGTGTATAGGAAGTACACACATTGTCCTATGGGACTTCAAGTACACTGTGAATTAATATGCAAATATAACATAAAGGAATTAAAATATTCCAGACCTTTTGATTGATTTTTAAACAGATGATGAAGTAAGAATGAGTTGCGCTAGATTTCTGTCAGTGGTCAATTTTAAAATGTTATTGACTCTTCTCTGCAATAATCAAAACAGCTTTTGTTCACTGCTATTTATTTACACTGATACTTAGTTTTCCATTCTATCTTGTTTTTTATCTATTCAAGAAATTGAGGGTTTTTTTTCTCATTTAAAACTCATCCCTCTAACAGCCCATTATCTTAATTTTGGACCCATAGTGATTTCAATAAGAAACAATTAACATGTTGCCTTTGTTTACACCAAATACAAGTTGGTAAGTTTTAAACCAGAGACTTTGTTTCTTGATTGGGGGTGAAGCTACTTCTTCGGGGAGTTTTTCTGTGTTTTCTTACCAAATTGTAATGGGAGCCAGGGCTCTATCATCTGTCTCCCAGTTAGTGGGGAGAGGTGGCTAACATCTGTCTCCTTTGTAGCGATATGTTTGATAGCTTGTATTTAATCTTTGAGATTAAGAATACCCCCAGGCTCCTGAATCTAGCAATTGATATGATTAATTAAAAAAGTATCAGAATAGTAAGGAGTTTCAGAAATTAATTGGGAAGTTAAAGAAACCCCATGTCAGTTAAGACATGCCCAGAAGTTGGCAAATACTTCTTTTAATGTAGAAAAATGTTAGATTGTAGACTTGAAGAAGATATATTCTGTTTGAGAGTAGTTAAAATGAATTTGAATGAGTATGATTAAAACTTTCTTATTTAGACACATTTGGTTCCTCTATTAAGTGGTGTTGGTATTTGTTTCACTGTCTACTTTGTAGCTTAGGTTCTTGATTGTGTTTAATAAACTGTCCTGATTGCACAATAGTAGTATCTTCCTTGTATGGGTTTATAGGTCTACTCTGCCCTTGATACTTGGCAGGGAGTCTTGTGTAGAACTTGTCTTTGCTATATTAATAATACAGTATTACACCTAGCTCTTCTTTAGTGATTTTCATCAGTAGATCTCAAAACACTTCATGATGTATTTATCCTACAATACCCCTATGAGGTAAGGAAGTGCTTTTTCTCCCCATTTTACTGATGGGGCACTGAGGAACAGAGAGCCACCTAAGTGACTTGTACAAGGTTGAGCAGGAAGCCCGGGGGAGCAGGGACCTGAACCTGGGTCTTGCAAGTCCTAGGTTAGTGCCCTAACCACTGGAAAGTTGAAGAAAATATTTTTCTTTCCTTTTAAATACCACAAAATATAAGACAATAGTGGTAATTTTTCTTGTGTGAATAGTGGAGGTTGTGGGTAAATAGTGAAGGTTGTGGGTATCACAGATTTATACAATAAGTTCTTTAATACCCCATTTTCAGTAATAGAGATTATTTTATAACCAGGTTCCTGTCAGTCTGATTATTTTCTAAGCTATGTAGTGTCAACTTTACAGAAGAAAATTTCACTATAAACTTATTTTATAACTTTTTATACAATATATTTATTTAGAACTTAAATGACTTCTTTAGATCATGGTCTTGTGAGCTGATCCATGTGGGTACAGGGATCTGCCCCCCTGAATCAGTTTACAAGATTAGGGCTTTAGTGTATGGAGGTTGCTCATTCAGCTTCTGACCTTTCAGAAAGACCAAATCCTGGTTCCTGTCAACTCTGATTTTAATAAACTAATATATTTGAGATTTGCCACTTACCAACTTCCATATCATGTGTGTGGGGATTCTTCTCTTCACTGAGGCTCCAGTTCAAGAAAGCCATCTCTGTTCAGGAAAGGGCATGCTAAGACTCATTGAAGTAAATGGGATTTAAGCAAATACTTAATTTAAAGCATGTTTTAAGTGTTTTCATGTGTATGTTTTGTCTTAATTATTCAGATTACACTAGAGCAAGTTCACCTTTTTTGCAGAGACATACTTCTTGGATTTGATGGCTATTATTAACTTTTGTATAGAAAAGTTATTTTTGTAGAGTGACTTGAAAACTAGCTGTTGGGATTTGCTGAGAGAATTATTTATCTGTAAAGAATAAAAGGTTATGCTAATAACTTTATGTTGCATGTCAGATTGAGGTGTGTGTGTGTGTGTGTGTGTGTATATGTATGTATACACACACACCCCCCCCCCCCCAAGTAATTTAGATTCTACCTTTTTTTGTGCCATAAAGATCTGTCTATTGGGAAAATATCTGATTTTTAACCTCTCTTTGCCACATGGTCCTACTTGTAACTAATTAGTTTGGTCTTCAGTTTTATGAACATCATTTTAACTATTATAATCTACAGTACTTGATGGAAGTTTATTTTGAGTTTGTCTCACTAATTTCCTAGTTTGTAATTTCACAATTATCACTGTTACTACATTCTGTCTCAGTCTGAAGGAATACTTTTGCATAAGGCAAAATTTCCTTGTCAAAGAAAAATAACTAATTGAAAATCAGTGCTAAGATTGCTAGGATACCCTGGGTTCTACAGCAGAATAAGCTGATCTTAAAAGTAGATGATAGCTCTGAAATTTAATGGGTATACTATTACTTTTCTCTCTACAGAGTGAACTGGATGTGCCTTTTAAAATAAAGGTTGGGCAAATAGGTAAGTAAATACTTCTTACTACACAAGCTGGGATAACCTAAGCTTTCACTCTGAAGAGGAAGTTAAAGCGTAAGTCTTAATGCTGAACTGTCTTGCTCTCAACTTTCCTTATTCTTAGGCCTCGTCTACATTGGGGGAGGGATCGACCTCAGATACGTAACTTCAGCTACGAGAATAGCGTAGCTGAAGTTGACGTACCTCAGGTCGACTTACCTCGCGTCCTCACGGCGTGGGGTCGACTCCCGCCGCTCCCCCGTTGACTCCGCTTCCACCTCTCGGCGCGGTGGAGTACAGGAGTCGACGGCAGAGCGATGGGGATCGATTTATCGCATCTACACTAGATGCGATAAACCGATCCCTGAAAGATCAGTCACTACCTGTTGATCCGGCGGGTAGTATAGATGTACCCTTAGAGTTCCCTTAAACTGATCTTTGAGTGCTTGATTTCCATGACTGACTTGCTGTGTAGATGTCTTAACATTGATTCCATAGCAAGTGTTGAAATCTTGCCTGACTGACAATAAAATCCTGTTCTAGTATACCTCTGCATGTCATTCCTGAAAAACCTGTCAGTAGGGATCTTGCTAGCAGATATGTTGGGTCAAACTTGAGAACTGGTGTGGACAAGCTGAATATGAAAATGTTTTCTTTTCATATACATTAGGTACATTATTTCTGGTAGTGGTCACCAGTATATTAACACTGTGCTGCGGTAAAGAACCCACTGCAGCAATATATGCCTTGGTAATGGTCCCACCCTCTGATATGGAGATGTCTGAACCTGAACGCAGATCTTTAATGTTACATTTTTTCCCCATATATTCTTATCACTTAAATAGCTTTTAAAAATTGTTCCCAGACCCGAGGTATTACAGCATTGTCGTTTCTGAGTAACTCTCCACCCACCCAATTTTAGTCCTTTTTTAGTAGTTGCCACTGCTTACATAGCTTGAGGCTTTTGGGGCTCTGGAAAAGTGAAGGGATGTACTTCTCAGAAGTTGTCAAAACTAGAAATGCTCATGTGTCACTGAGGTAACCAAAAGTGGACATCTGCTAAATGGCTGCTTTATCTTACAGTATCAGTAATATTTTTCAGTGTTTGAAATTTAGTGCAAAATAAATTAAGCTCTAGGCTTATTCAGTTTTTTGCTTTGTAGCATAAGAAGCTGAATGTGTATTGTATTTTGGTCTGTTTAGATAAACTTACTCTGAAGATTCCTTGGAAGAATCTGTATGGTGAGGCAGTGGTTGCAACTCTAGAAGGCTTATATCTGCTCATTGTTCCTGGAGCAAGTAAGTCATCAAATCATAGTGAAATAGAATAATTCATGGTGCAAGAGAAGTAAAGCTACTACTATCTGATGATGCTATATGGATAAATACAAAATGGAACTGTTAACTAATGTAAGTTACACGTAATGTAAGTTAGTTTCCAGAGAGAAACGTTATTAGAATACTTTATTTTTAGCCAAATATTGGCAAGTGAAGAAACTTGTTGCTTTTACAGGCTGCCTTGTCCCTACATTTGTTTCCCTATCCTTTGTCAACTTGTGAACCAAAAACCCTCTTAAACTTGCTTATCCTATCTTCTATAGGTTTTTTTCCAGAATGGACTAGATTAACAGGCTGTAGACTTAGGCTACATCTACACTAGAAGCACAAGAGTGGTGCAGCTACACCGCTGTAGCGCTTCTAGTGAAGATGCTCTAATCTGATGGGAGAGAGCTCTTCCATCGGCTTAATTATTCCATCTTCCACAAGAGGTAGTAGCTATGTCAGTGGGAGAAGCTCTGTGTACACTGGTGCTTAGATCAATATAATTTACATTGCTCAGAGGCGTGGATTATTCATACCTCTGAGCGACATAAGTTATACTGAAGTAAGTTATAATGTAGACAAGGACTATGAATTTATCCTTTTACAGGAAACCTGGTCTAACTTCTAACCATTGAAAATGGTAAGCTTCTTGATCTTGCATTTTTTCTCTGAGGATGTGGTTAATTTCCATGATCCTTAGCTACATTAGTGGTCTTATGAAACTTAAAGTTTCTGATCTTGACAGGAAAATCAGTAAATTCCTAGATCCTTAAATGCTGGTTTAATAGAACTTATAACCTTCACTGTCTAATTTTTTACCAACTGCACTTCAATGGAAGAGTTTTAATTCTCTTAAATCATAACTGTCTCATTGATTTCATAAACCTACCAGGTGCAACTTGTAAGATCAGTAAGTTTGTCAGTTCCATTATCCTTACATTTCTCATAGAACTTTAGAAGCTCCATGATTTAGTGGGTTTGGTGCATGAAGAACTCAATAGAAATAGCTGCATTTGATGGCACGTGGATCTTGTATCTTAGAGATTCATATGAGTTGCCAATTCTGCAGGCTTCTGAGTGGAACTTAAGTCAGAGTATCGAGAAGGACTTGTGGACCTTGTGAAGTCCACCAGCTATGTTGCATAGTGTAAGACCTGTGAGCCATTGAAAGGAGGATTCACAGAGGCTGAATTTTGTTATCTTGTTTGTTGTGCTTCAAAATGCGATAAATAAGTTTGGAAAGATTAGCGTTTTATCATAAATGTTGAAAAACGTTTATTTCTCTATACACACAGAAGCCGACGAAAAAGCATGTCCAAAAGTGATAACTGAAATTTATAAGTAGGCAAAATAAGAAAAATGCTGCTTGAGAAATTCCTAGTTTGATTTAAGCATATTTACTTAGTATTGTTTGACATGTGATGTTGACAATTTGTGGTTTAACAGTTTCAATTTTTTGAATCTCAACATCTACAGTCATTAAATAATTGTCTGACCCCTTCATTGTCTGATGCCCCTTCATAATTTCCTGCAACTGGGAAAATTTAAATAGAAAAAAAGTTCAAAAGCCATAATTTTGCGCGTTTGAAAATTTATAATGATAATCTAAAAAATGCCTAAAGAAAATTGATATCCATCAAAATTATATTAAAAATATCTAATTCTGACAAGCTTCTTCATAAATCCTGAGATGAATAATTTGGTTCTGATGGTAATTCTTCTCTTTTCAGAAGATTTTGCAAAACAGATAAATCTGGTCATGAAGGATTTCAGCTATTATAACACTTGTGCAACATATTTATTTAAAAGGTCCACACCTATAGACAGGTCAAAATGAGTCTGAAGGCCCACCCTTGTAAGAGTCCTTGAGGGAATCTATAATGTGGCCATCTTACTTTGACAGCTAGCTCAAGTAACACCTGTGAAATTTATAAGCTCCCTGTATTACAGCTTGTCTACACACACATCTAGTCCTGTTTCAAAGAGGATGAGGTCAAAGTGTGTTAACAGTTAGTCCATGGCAAGCTAGTGTAGGGTAGATTCATGCCCCAGCTTGCCGTGACCTAAATGTTTGTGTAGACAAGCCTTTGGGTATCTTGTAAGCTTCGTATTAGTGAGTATTAGATACAAAATATTTATTATGATTTAATTAATTTGTATTAATATTAATTATATGAGTTTATATTAGTATGCTTTTATTTAATTTGTGTAGTTGTATGTTGAATTAAACATGAAATCTCTCCTAATTTTTGTCTTCTAGGCATTAAATACGATGTGGAGAAGGAAGAAAAATACTTGCAGGATAATAAGCAAAAAGAGCTATCAAGAATTGAGGAAGCTCTGCAAAAATCAGCAGAGAAAGGTACTGTATGTGTACAAAATTAATTAAAAGTTTTGGGGACTTAGACAATACTGTAGAAGTAAGAGAAACCTTATTCTATGACTGACTTCACAAGTGGTACAGCTCAACATTTTAATTAACTGATGTAATTTTCATGCTTTTAAAAATAATAATTTCTGTAAAATTTAGAGATGTAATCCTGTGTGTTTACTCTCCAGTTACTTATTTTGTAACTTCCATTAGAAATGTGAAGTTGAGTATCTGATATACAATGTATGCCTTACCTCAAACAATAGCAAAAATGTAGATCTTGATGCAGCTATAGAATGACAGCCTTTTTGTTATCAAATATGTTTTAGCTGTGGATGTTGGTATATGAACATATGTTTTGGAAATTCTTGCAAGCTGAGTTTTGTTAAGGGTAAGGAAATATTGAGCCCACAGGAAACTGGTAACTTTGTGAAAAATGCTGTAATTTTGGTGAAATAATAAGTAAACTTATATTTGCAGTTTTTAATGTTAAACATCCGATGTTTAGTTTGGTTTTGATTTGTGCTGTCACATCTGAATATTCTAGTCAGTGTTAGAATAATGGTTAATAAATAAGAGGACCATTAAACAATTGCAAGACACAGGAAAATGATGAAGTAAAATATAATGTCACCACTTAATTTTTGGCCCAGGTCAGTAGGGGCTGTTTTATGGATAACTGTTTGGCTTCATGGATGGATGTTCAAATTGCGAAAATCACTAGTGTAATTGGTACCTGTTCCTCCCAGTCCTGATAAAGGTCCAGGATTTAATTTAAATAGAAATGGGACTATCATCTTACCCTCTACCCTAGGTGGCCCATCTGAGTCAGGGGTGAGACTCATTGGCTGGGTAGCGTGAGGACTCTTGGACTATTGTTGCTTATATTGTGCCCGTTAAGATAAATAGGTGACTGCAATTTACAGGGGTGCAGATCATTTAACTTTCATGACAACTCTAAAGTCAGTGAAAATTAAATAACACTTAAAAACATCTTTAGAAATAACTTTGGAGTACAGTCTCTTTGAAAATTCAACACACAATTTTCACGCTTTATTCTCTTGTTCCTGTTTTTTGTGCTACTTTGAAATGCAAGCTAATGCTTTCCTTAAACTGCACATGTTTGGCTTCCATTTACAGTGAAGAGAAAAGCCCTTATTCATTGCACATGTTCTTCTAATATTCCAGGAACTGTAGAATTCATGGTGAATTCATGTAATACTGATTGACAATCTTATCACTTATGTCCATTTGGCCCAAAGAATCATATGCATAAATAAAAATGATCAGAGTTACAGACTTGACTACTACATAAATTACAACTGCTGCTCATAAGATCAGCAGAACTATGGTAGAATGGGGCAATAGTGTCAGAAAAATTAACAATTGCCTATTTTCTATGTTATGTACTTAATTCATCTTATAACACTGTTAATGTGCAGCTTTCTGAGGGAAGGCATCACACTGTTTTATTACTACAGAACCAGCTGATGCTGTCTTGGTAACTGGATATAATTAGGGTTTGTTTATGCATTTGGAACAGGAATATTGTTTAAGAAATTATGAAAGATGGGGCTTTCATAATGGCTATGACCATCAGTAAATCATTTGTATTAGAAGGGTTTGATTGGACTACTGAAAGAAATGTGAAGTATTACATATTTAATTAGTAGCTTGATTGTTTCATGAAAAGACACTAGCTCTGAGATTCTATGTTATGTCGAGGTGCAGCCCTGAATTTGCAGTCCGGGGGAAGGGAAAGCCAATGAGGTTTTAAGATGCCTTTGTGCCATCCTGATCCTGGACTGTCCTGGGAGTTGGAGAGGCTCCTGTTGTATCTTAGGCAGCACTGGGGACCTGTCTAAATTATTGTATATCCTATGGAGCCCTATGGGTGATGCTGGTGCCCGGAATCTCTCCAGTGCTGTGGCCTTGCTTCTGGCATGCTCCTTCTGCCCCTGGCGCAACCCCTCTTCTGGAGCTTGCCAGTGGCTGATTGAGCAGAAGTATTCCAGCTGTCTTGCTGAATGAATCTCCTTGACTGCAGCTAGGGTACAAGGCTTTTAGGGCTCATTTATGCCACTCTGGGACCTTTTACACAGCGTAAAGGGCCAGAGTAGAGGAGTGAATCTCATCCCATAGATGTCGTTCCTTCAGTGCTATACAGTGTACCACAGATCCAGTGAATATGTATTTAAGAGCCCATGGGAGTATGTCAAGGAGAGAAGTGACTGTTCTTTGGGGTGTACGTGGACTCCTGGCTCTCAACATGCTTTTCATCAAGATGCTTTTCTATTTGCTAGTGTACATAGTGCATGGCAAAAATAATTTTAAGCGAGAAGCCTATTACTCCCTAGTTACACATTAAGAGAAGCTCTTCTTTGCCTTAAAAAAAAAAAAACTGGTGATTTTTAGAAGTAGTACTTAAACTCATACCCAGTTTCCATGTAGTTATATAGCTAGAGAACTCTTGCCCAGTTACAACAGTCAACTGTTATATGCCACTTGTGGGGAATGCCAGAACCCTCTGGGGTACAGTTCACATGGACATCAGTTTACATGAGCGTATCTATTGGACAAGCTTTACAGGCTGGCTGTTTAAGCCTGACACTTTTGGTTTGAAACTGGAGCTTTCCTTCTCCAAGGTGAGCTGCCTGCCAAGGCTGATGAATCTCAGCCGCCCTGTGAAGACTTACTTTAAGCTGGTCTTTATTTGCCTTGACATCCTCGTTATAGGGCCTAGGTGGCATTTGACAGAGGCAGCCAAGCCACCAGCTATCTCACCATTCCCTGCTGAGAGGTGTTGCCAGTTGGTCTGCAACTGCTTCTTAAATATTTGCAGCTGTCCTGCATATGTGCAGGATGTTCCCCTATCAGCCACAGAAGGGCACACTTGATGGGAGTTGGTTGCTCCATTCCAGAAGTTACATAGCTAGAAAAGTGATACGCAGTGTTTTTTGGTGATGGGGGGAGAGGAGGAAGGAGACAGACCACCTTTGTATATAGGTGTGTTGGGTATTAGATAAAGAATTAAAGAAAATGAGACTTGTATATCATGGGCAATACAAAAAACTGCCACAACCTCTACCCATTGTGTTACCAGCGTTAGCTTAAAACTACTTGCATATGTGTTAAAAAACCAAAATTTAAACAAGTAATTTACATGCATAAAAAAGCAAGTTTTTCAAATAAATCATTTCGCAATGTCTACATTTATCTTCTAATATCAGGAAAGGATTATCCTTGTATTTACATGGTATGTAAATCTGCTTTGACGTTTAAAGATTTCGTTTGCTCTGAAATTTGAAAGTAGATTTTCTTTAAAAATTGTGTTTTTGGTTATTGCTGACATGTGGATCAAGGCACTCATTCAGGAGACACCATATATGGCTTGGAGAGCATTGTTTGCAAGGATAACAAGCCTGGTGGGTATGCATGGTTCATTACCTTCTTCCTTTTTAAAAAAAAAAAAAAAAAAAAAAAAGGAAGCTTAATGTATCATTGACAGTATCAGAACTCACATACTTGATTGGCAAGCAGTGAAATTTAGGAGGTTTTGGAAACAAGATATTAAGTAACATGTCATTGAGAGAAGGTTGAAAATAACGTACTATGTTACTTGAATGTTATGAGAGTCCTGCTTTCAAAAGAAAGATAAATAGAAAACAGTGAAGTCTGGTTCTACTCTCAAGTGTCTCTAAAAACAATATTGTTGATTTTCTCAAGGAACGTTCAAAGACACAGATGGCAGTTGGGCACCCAAATCCCATTGACTTAAAGTGGGAATATCTCGCCTGCTATTGGTGCCTTTGAAAACGTCCCCATCAATTATCATTATACTGTATTCTAACCATGTTAGTTAAGGTCTGTCTGAACTGCTATTTCAAGGCCAAGCTGTACTACTGCCTTAATAGTGCAGCCAGTCTTCTTTCATGAGGTGGCCATTAATCGGCCAAGTCCTTAGCTGTTGCAAATGGGCATAGTCCCATCAAAGCCAATGAAACTAAGTGGATTTGCACCAGTTGAGGGTCTGGCCCCATGTTTCTTGTAATGCGAGATGACGTGATCATGTTTTGTGTCCTCATATAACCATGGTATTTAGCTGAAAGGTGCTAGAGTCATATGATGTTTGATTAATTCAAGGAAGTTGCCATATATTAGGATAACATTCTTAGAGTTAGTTTTCTGTTTTTAATGCAATCCATTCGCCTCTCTCCCACTGCTACCCCAAATAAGTCAGTTTTTGTCTACTTAACCTTGAGGCTGTTGAGATTGGGATTGCTGGGTGACAGTGCTACACTGCTATTTACCTATTATGTTCTTTACAAAAAAGCAAGCACTTAAGACTAAGGAAATTTATTAATAAGGATTTAGTAAATATTCAACTACCCATATAAGAATCGCCATACTGCATCATACCAGTGATTCCTCTTAGCCACAGTCAGGCAGGAGACTGGACAGTAATAGATGACTTTGAGGATGGTGCAGAGAAGCCTGCATTAGACACTAGTGAAATAGCTTTTGCACTAGGGGAATTTGTTGGTAATCTCCTCCAGCAGTTGATGGTTCATTTAAGCCCTAAATCTTTAGGGCATTAATCTCTGTTTAAAAAAAAACCAAACATCCGATCTAACTGTGGATGTTCACATGATCTGTATGTATCTAATATCACTTAATATACTACTACGTTATCGGATGATAACATGTGACTATGGATTCCACAGGTGAATCTGGTTTTGTGTTTAAAAAGAATTTGTATCTTGATAAGTTTTAAATGCATTTTGAAATTTCATTGCATGACCCTTTGCTCTTACATTATGAGAAGGGGCCAAGTACAAGCAGATGTGTGACCTCTTTTGTACCATTAATTAATTTGTACACCTAATATATCTTCTTTTTATTGCTGTATCTCTTGAAACTAAACAGTCCTTTTACAGAAATCTTTCTGTGCTTCTAACCATGATTTCAAGAAATATATCTCTTTCTGCACTTAGAGATATGGTGATCAGATCAGAACATACCATAGTATTTAAGGTGTAGGTATGCCATTAGTCTTTATATAACGACTTTTTAACATTTTCTATCCTATATTTTTTATGTAGCCTAGCAATTGTATTTGCCCCCCCCCTTTTTTTTAACCACCACTGTGTGTTAAACAGATAGGAGAGATTTTAATTGAGCAGTCCCCAGTGATGTCCAAACTCTTTTCCCTGTACGTGGCTAAAGTTGATGTAGAACCAAGCAACATGTAAGAATATTTGAAGTTAATCCTTGTAGCAAGCATTATCTAACATTAGTCAACAATGGATTTTTCTGTCAATAAACAGCAACTTTGTTAAAGCTGACTGAATTTCCTTAATCTATTGTAGCCTTGATTAACTTAGATAATTTTTTAATTACAAAATTGGTAACCACACTGTTCATCCTCTTTCCTGGATCATGAATAAATATATCAAACACTAATACAAGTACAAAAACATTTGTTTTAATGTGGTTAGTTGAAATTGTCCATTATTACAGTTCTCAGACTGAGTGGCTACTTAGATCACCCTTAGCACTGTGCACTTGATATATTTTTCCTGAAAAAGAAGCAGGTAGCATAACCCTACTATTATTACCTCCAGCTTTATATAGTTGTGTATCTGGGGTTATGTTGAGAGAACGTATCAGTCATTTAAAGGTAAAAGAATTACAAGAATATTTTAACTATCTCCAAAATGATAATTTATTAACTCAGGAAACTCAGAATTAAGGTTAATGTTAAAAGCAAACAGATCCAGAATTCTAGCAGGCAGCCTTAATTCTGCTGTTTTGATGTCATAGGGCTGATGGAGGGGGAAATGAAAGACTAATTTTTGAAAAACTATTTTAATCTAATCTGGGAGCACAAACAAAGCTACTAAGGAAAGAATATTATTTATTTTGGCTCAGTTCCTTCATTACTTGACCTGGAAAATGGACCAGTGCACTTTTTATATTTAAATTAAGGGGGCCAAAATGGCAAGGAACAAGATACTGGAATTTGCTTTCAGTTGTGAAAATTAGCCAGAGGCTAAAAATGAAAAATTTAAGTTTTCTTCCTGGAGCATATGTCTAGTTTTCAAAAAGTATTAATTTCCTCTCACGTTTTACTATTTTAACACTTGAAAACTGCTTTTTACAAGTCAATGTCAAATTCCACCAAATATCTGTGTGGTGTAATTTTTTTTTAATTTTTTTTTGGTAAGCAGGTAAAACAGTGAAACTGCAAAAATTTCAGAAAGGAACCTCTTTGAAGTTTTTTTTATATCAAAAATATGTCAGGTCAGTTTTCAGGATACATTCTAGTTGTCAATGGGAGGATTTTTGGCAGTGGCTGAGTTTAAAGCAGGGGTGGGCAAAGTATGGCCTGCGGGCCGGATTCGGCCCACCAGCCATTTTAATCCGACCCTCGAGCTCCTGCGGAGCGGGGTCTGCTACTCAAACAGTTAGGTTTTGCAATGAATGTCTATATCCTTAGTGTATGTTTAAGGTTGCAGCCAACTTCCCCTATAGCATCCTATGATGCAATCTTAACTATGGAGAGGATGCAACCTCTCCATGATGGAGAGAAGTTAAACAATGTAACTAAGAAATACATTTTTCAAGAGATGACACTTTCCAGGAGGAAATGCAGTATATTAGTTAAGTCCTGGTGGTAGAATTAAAATTCACTTACTTACTAATTCATTAGCCTAAACAAGAGGCTAATGTAAGTCTTTCAAGGCACAAAACCGTGACACCACAAATTATTACAGAGCTCAAACAAATTCCTGGAAAGTCGTCATTTACTGTCCTGCACAGTGAAGTAATGTAATTCAATGACTTCAATTTCAGAAATATGAGATGGAAGATGAGTTTCAGTAAATTTAAGTAGATTTATTTAGCAGCCATTATTGTGCATTGAAATAGCATGTTTAAACTTGAATCTCAAAGGATTAATATGTATACATGGTACACTGGGTGTATATTTAGCCTTACCATTCTTAAAATGATGATACAAAAAGCATGGAAAAATTATTTTTGTGTTCTTCATTTGATCAGTGTAAGAAGAGCAGGGATAAATGCACAACGGGCATACAATGAATAGCTCTCACTGAAACCATTTTAACCTGTGTTTTGTGACCCCACGAGGCAGGAGTGGACTTGATGACCCATCCATGTGTAAATGTCTGTTATTCTCCACTCAGTGCATTTAAGTAACTGCTTGAAGTATTGTATTGGTTCAGCTTTTTGTGTCTTTGTCGATTGGACCAAAAAATAACTGTCAGAGGCCATTTAAAGGATGACAGTTTTGGATGCTAACAGGTACACCTTTCACATGTGGAATTCTACTACCCTTTTTCAGAACAAAAACATTGTTTCTCTACTTGTGAATTTTGTTTTGTCTCATCACACGTTTAATGGCTCCTACAATATCTTAAATTAATTACATATGGTCATAGTGAATCCTGATGTATATGTTATATGTGGACATGCATATGTTTTTAAGCATTAAACTTCCCTCTCTCCCCGCGAGTATAACATCCAAAAAGCTTGAAAACTGATACTAAGGAACAAAGATAAAGAAAATTCAAACGTTCATTGCCTTGATTACAACTGACATTACCATGTTCAACATATACCTCATGATTTTTAGTGTATAGGTTTGGGGCTGATGTGACATAACAGAGAAGAGAAAGATTAGTTTAGTAAAGTTAAAATCTGATAGTGTAAAAGAGAAGCATAAAAATCCTGCTTGAATAATTCATATAAGAACCATTTTTATGTGGACTTGTGTGCCTATGTATAGAACTGAAAGATGAGAGAGAATTGGAAACAGATGATAAAACATACAGAATAGCATGTCGCTTCACTGAGTGAATTTGAAATATTTTAAAGGTTTTGAAGAAAGGCAACTGTTTAAGATGAGTCATTTTTCTTTTTAGAAAGCCAGTTACCTACTTTTCCTCATTTTCCTTCTTACTTTACTTGCTTTGTAATTTTACTAACTTGAATTTTATCCTTTTCTCACAAAATTGCCTGCATTGAGAAGGACGTAAGCGTAAAAAGCATAAAAAGCATTTTAAGAAACCCTTTAAAAGTCATGATCACTCAAAAGGTGGGTACAATGTAGCCTTCTACATTGCATATTTTATTTGCTATTTGGTTTTTAATAGCAAATGGGAAAAACACAGACTTCCAGGGCCAAATTCTTCTCCTCCATTGTACAGCTTGAGTAATGCTATTGATTTCAGTGTAGTGAAAATTTAGATTAACAGGCTTTATTGCAGAATTTGGCCTATCCTCTGCACATAAAACTTCTGTAAAATTCAAGCTTACTGTTGGAAAAAGAAGGCACAAGATTTTAAAACAAGGATTTTTTTTTTTCTTTGTGTGTGTCACACTATTTCATAACGTGAAAATAGTTGTGGTCATATATCAAGAGGCTTCTGATGCCCACATGACATTGATGGCACAACAGGAAAGCATTGTTTTTCTCAACTCCACTTTTGTTAGCATTTGTTATAAATAAATAATATGCTAAACTCCAAATAGAGTTATTGTAGGCAGATAAGCTATTACAAAGCATATAGAGAATAGAATTCACATCCTCTGATGTTAAAGGTAATGTCAGTGCTGAGGTTCTCTCTTTTTCTTTGTTATTGATTGATTGTACACAAAGCAATACATATGAAGATTTTCAAAGGCACGAAAGGCAGATAGTTTCCCATCCCTTACTGAAAGTCAGTGGGAGTTTGGGAGCCTGTTTCAGATGGATTAATTAGAGAGGACGGAGGGGGGAGGGAAATGGAAGGTACATTCTTGGGTATTCGGGGATTATTTTTCATACCTGGGAGGATCTAGGTGGAAATGTGCAATATATAAACAAGAGGTGGAAAATGAATGATGAGTAGGTGGTCTTGTCATACAATTTTTGCTTGCACACATTTCTGCTCAAAGTTGCTGATGATTGGTTTGTTTATTTGTGATTACTTGCTTTCCATTGAGTGAGCAGTATCATCATTCACCTTCAGTAACAAGACACGTGCACTTTTCCATTTTTGAACAAAATACTCCTTAACTTTGATGTGTGAGGCTTTTTTGAGATGCAGATATCTTCACTTTTCTCTTGAAGTGAGCTATACAGTGCATGTATACTTGGCGTCATATAGCTGATGTTTGTAGGTGTACAATTCATAATAACTATATATTCTATATTTAAGGACAAATGTATACATAAAATAGTTAAGTCTTCAAGATTAAGCATTCAAAAATCAGGTGGGGCTATATGTGCAACCTTAAGTGTAGCCTTAACCCTGTCACTTGTACATAGCTTGGAAGAATTCGATTTAAAAAAAAATATTTTCTACAGATAATATCCATGTTTCTTTTTAAGCATTTTCCCCATTTTTTGTCTGTTTACATTTTCACAGTTGTGGGAAATTATAGGGGGAGTCAGACGGTGGGGCGGGGGGCACACAATTATTATTTAATGGCAGTAGATGTTTTGATTCTGAAAGTTGAAGCTTTATAACTGTTAAAACACAAATTGTCAACATCACATGTCAAAATACACAAAGTAAATATCCTTAAATCAAAATTTAATAAGTTCCTAAGCAGCCTTTTTCTGACTTAGCCTATCTGTACATTTCACTTTATTATTGATGAAAATATTTTTTGTCTCTTTGGGTACAGTGAAATCGACACTTGCAGATAAAAATCTAATCCTTCCAAGCCTACATGTATATAGTATATGCACATTCATGTATACAACTGCTGATAGCCATGCATAGCATTTTCTTTTACAGTGTAAGAGCCTGTGTCCCAGTCAGTGAAATTCCAATTACTTATAAGGTGTATATGTAATGAGCAAGGCTTCAAGAAGCCATACCTCATTGAATTCATAATTGAGGGAGAGAAACACATTGACTGTGTAGCTGAGTCAGCCCTGTACACATGCACTGCAGCCTTGTTTACCTAAATCACCACTTGTAAATGGCTTTAAAAGTCTTACTTGGAAGATAGCACACTCATGTGCCAATCAAACCCTATAACTTGATCAAATCAAAACCATTTTTCACCAGTACCCTCTCAAAACTACTTTCCCTCACTGAGGAGTATCACCTGCCAAATTGCACCTTTCTACTCTTATCTATACCAGTGCTGTCACTGTTAGGCCATTTCTAAAGTGTTGTTTCATTATGGATAAAGCTTGTTTTTTCAATTTCTTATTCAAAACTGGGTTTGTTCAAACTAGAAAAAAATGGCCTTTTGACAGAGATTGGGTTTGAAAAACTTCAACCTGAAAGATGAAAGTTGATTGGTTAGAAGCATATGGCTTTAAGTGGAAATATAACTGTAGTGCAGATCGTGTGTTGCTAGTTCTCTTTTGTTACACTTCATGAAATAAAAACATACATTCTGAACATCAGTATAGGCAGAATTCTTATGATCCACAGAACACATTTTTTTATATAAAAAGATTAACAGAATGTTATGGTTGGGCAAAGGATCAGGGAAATTGTCCACTCGAGAGGGATAAACCAAAGCTGCTGCTTTTGCCTCTTCAAGGTCTGCTGCAGTTCTTAGTATAGTGTATAGTTTGTCAACTAACATAACTGTCTGTCTCCATTCACACCATATTTAATATCTGTAATTCAAACAAGTTTTTAATTGTTCCATTCTTTTGCAATTTCTCCCTTTAGCTTTAATATTTTTAATTTGTTTTCTAAGCACAAAAGGGCTCTAAACAATTTAGACTAAAGCTTAAATGGCAATACTTAATGTGAATAAGTGTGTGAAGTTGTTGAAATGTGGTAAACGAAACTTTGTGTGTCTTGTTGGGCAAAATGTAATGAATGCTGATTTTTTTTTTTTAACTTTTTTTTTAGATAAGCCAAAGGCAGAGAAAAAAGATACATTCTTGGAAAAGCTGGCAACTCAAGTTATAAAAAATGTACAAGTCAAAATCACAGGCATTCATGTTAAATATGAGGATGATGTAAGTGTCCTAAACTTTTTTTTTTTTTTTTTTGCTTAAACCAAATTTCAACTGAGATATCTCTCATTGTGACAATAGGCTATTTTCTATCTGCACTGTGTACTCAGTAGATCTGAAGTAAATCAAACCTCTTGAAAAAGTTTTCATGTGTTTAATACAAGCAAAACAAACAAACAAAAAAGCCCTCCAGGATGACTGAAAACTTAATAACCTGTGATATATAGCTGGACTTGGCCCTCCAATTTGGACAGACAGCTGCTTTTCAGGTCTTTGTATATGCAATTGAAGCTGCTGATTGTTCAGTGTATTATGGGAGGAACAGAATAGTAGGCATCCCCCCGGAGCACTGCTTTACCGCATTATATCCAAATTCGTGTTATATCGGGGTAGAGGTGTATTGAGGCTTAGAAAAATGTCCTCTTATCTCAAAATAGCCTCACTTCAAGACCTATTTGAAGGTGAGAAGCCTTTAAAAAGCAGAATGATGTAACCAAGACAGCTGTTGGTTGGAGAGTGTCGCCATGTGGTTTGTATGGAAAAGGGAGGATGTAGATATGGGGCGTAGGGTAGAGGATAACAGGTTGGCTTTCACCAACTAAAAGAGAGAGTTTGTACTCAATATTAGATGCAAGAAGAGGCTAAAGCTAATACCTCTAAACTGAATGAAGGGACAGATTAATGGAAGCTTTCTTAGAAGTTCCTGCATGGTATCATGCAGATTTATCATGGGCATAGCTAGTTACAGTGAAGTGTACGTTACATTGAAGATTTAAATCCCAAGGCTACAAAATGGAGTCACTGTTTTAAGATGTCTAATGAGCTGATAGGTGTTTGTTTGCTGCATAAAATAATACAGTATTAAAATTTCCTTTTTATCCTTTTCTGTTTGTAGATCACCGATCCCCTTCGGCCACTTTCTTTGGGAGTGACATTGGGTGAACTTAGTTTACTGGTAATGTTTGTTCTAATTTATGACGAAGAACATGGTTACAGGATTTAGAACATAATACAGACTTGCTGAACAGATTCGTAAACCGAATACTTGGATCTGTTGACTTAAAGCTGTGCATGTAGTTGAAAGTAAAAACAAACAAACAATCACTGTCTATACAAATATTATTCATGTTTTTGTGGTTAAACATGGGCTGAGAGCCTGTAGGGGAAGGACTGTCTGTGGCCTAGTTTATGTCACTTGACCTCATGCTTCAGGTCATCTGTGTAACTGGATAGAAGGAAGAGTTTTAATGCTGATTTTTGCATTAATCTGTCCTGGGTAAAATAGGAGAAACAATTCCATGTTGCAGTACTACTCTGAACAATTTTTTTCTAGGTCAGCTACTAGGTACAAGGACTTCGTAGAAAATACAAGTGCAGTCAGTGCTAGTTAACTAGAAAACATCTACAGGAGAAGAGAAAAAATCGTATATGGATATTTTTGCTAAATACTTTTGTGCACTCTCTGATGTTCAGTAACACTTGAAAAATGCAAAAACAAATGTAACTTTCTTTGTATCACTGATCTGTTGGAGAGGCTTAACGTTTTGGTATTAAATGAAAAATCTAGAACAGTATTCTGTGAGTTCTGTAGAGATGGAAGCTGGGATTGTGAAAAGCACTTGGCATTGGCTGCAGTGTGAGCAAAGTTAGCTCAGCACTGAGGGCTTTTGAAATCCCCAGCCTTAATCTTCGTATTCATGTTACTTACACATAGGTCCCAAATCCTAGTTCAATATCCTTTTTTTAAAAAAAGGATATAATCAGCAATGTTGATTCTGGAGTGTACAGTGTGTTATTCCTTATGTATGTGAAACTTGAAATTCTTGTTTGAGGTGGCCTCTACGTACTCCCATTTGTGGGAAACACCTTGTCTTCTGCTGCCACTGAGTTTATGGGAAGAGTTGCTCCTTGGGACCCCATGACTGGTGCCAAAGTACATTCACTTTTCTTAGATGAAATTACTGAAGTGTCGTGTGGCTTGAACCACTCCAGCCTTTGCCTTCTTTTTGTGTGGTTAGCTGGTGTAAGGCCTAGAGTGGCTTTCCCCCAGCGGAGGCCAGGTTGGGGCATTATTGATCCATACATTTCCTTGATTTTTATTAAAACAACGAGGAGTCCGGTGGCACCTTAAAGACTAACAGATTTATTTGGGTATAATCTTTGGTGGGTAAAAAACCCCACTTTTTCAGATGCATGGAGTGAAAATTACAGGTACAGGCATAGATATACTCATACATGAAGAGAAGGGAAGGGAGTTACCTGTGCCTGTATCTGTAATTTTCACTCCATGCATCTGAAGAAGTTGGAGTTTTTTTTACCTGCGAAAGCTTATGCCTAAATAAATCTGTTTGTCTTTAAGGTGCCACCGGACTCCTCATTGTTTTTGTGGATACAGACTAACATGGCTACCCCTCTGATACCTGATTTTATTATTGCTCTGTAATATGGATCATAAGGTTTTTTGTTTTTAAGAAAACGTTTGTTGTACATCTCCTTTAAAACAAACAGCCAAACAAACTAGATCTCTAGTCTTTGGATATGAAAATTCCATGGCCAATAAAGCCTCAGAGGATCTGAATAGGAAGGGCATCGTTCAGTGAAGCATGTCATGTTCCTAAATGATGTAGGGCCAGCATACATACTGGTTTGTTCTGTTGTGGAAACCTATTCCTAGATCACTTTTTGGTAACATAGCAATAGGGAGTGGAGGGTTCCATGCCTTTGTCAGTGAAAAAGGCCTGAGGACCCCGTTGACTATATCTGCCATCGGATTGGTTGTGTGGCCCTCTGAAACCAGAGAGATTCTGCTCCCCCGTCAGTGTCAGGCAAGTCAGGATAAGTTAGGTACTGAAGAAACCAGTGCTAGGTCATGGGCTATACCTGGCTCTGAGAGCTGGGCACTGGGTGTCAGTTTCCATCAATAAATCCTTAATTTTGTACATTTAACTCTGTTGTCTAAACTTGATGAAGTTTGTAGCTTGACACACACAAGTTTAGCCTTACATGAACACCATTCAACCCTTAAAAATGTATAACTCCTGAAATGATTTATATTTAAACATCCACAATTATATATTATAGAGAAACTAGTTTTAAACATATTGGGTTATGTAAGTCTTAAAATCCCTTTATGGTAAAAGGTATCAATATTTTTTTTTTAAAGAAAGTTATGTCTAAGACACTGTTGAGCCTTGTAAATGCGACAAGGTGTTGAAACATGAAATACATCAACATAAGTGGTCAAACTTTCAAAACCAGCCAACAAAATTTGTTTGCAAAATTTGTCCACAGGACATACATATATATATATATATATATATATATATATATAATATAGCAAGCTATTTTGGCTTTCATTGTTTAAATATATGTTAAGTGTTGTAATGTGAAGTTATCTGTTAAAAAGGATTTAAAAAAATCATTGAAATAAATGTTACATACTGAATTTAAGATGGCTTTATGGAGAATAATTTCTAATGTTTTTCAACTTCTAGACAGCCAATGAAAACTGGACACCTTCCATTTTAAATGAAGCTGCAAAAATCATATACAAGGTAATATGTCATTCATTATTTCAGTCAGTTCATTATTACTTGGGTCTGGAGTGAAAATTGGACCAAAAATATCCACTGATAAATTAACTCAATTCAGTAGTCCATGAAAGGGTGGGTGGGGGGAACATACTGGTTTAATGAACCAAAATAAGGAAATCATGGTGCTTTAACTTGTTTTTATTATATTACTTTGTAGCTCTTCATTCCCTATGCCCTTGTTTTTCAGTTGTTTTTCCTTTTTATAACTAGTGAGAAGTAGAACCATGATCACTGCTTAAAATACAAGGCATTTGTTTTCAACTGTGTGTGTAAACGGGGTCCTTATACTAAGCACAAGCAGCAATCTGTTCATGAAATGAACTCTAAGATATTGTTAACCTCATGCAGATTCCAGCTTTCTTACTCAAGGAATCAAATATTGGCCTCAAAAGGCAAATTTAACCAGACACACCTTGCATTCATTTTTTTACCCTCACAAATAGACTTCAAGTACAGAAGTAGGAAAAGAAGGCCAGATTTTTGAGCAAGACATTTAAATCAAATTTGGCAAAAAGAAATAACCCCCATTTTGATGGTATTCACATACATTGAAAGCTTATTTCATTAATACAGAAGTTGTATTGTTTATTTTTCATAAATTGCGGAATCCATTGAGTTTTCTTTACTTTGCAGCTCCTGCGTCTTGATTGCCTCAGTGCCTACTGGAATGTGGGTAGCGAGATGTATTATCATGGCTCCCGTGAACAAATATTGGTAATTTAAAAGGCTGCATACAGAAAATGGTTATATGATATAAATATTATACTACTAGGATAAACTCATCGAGGGAGATTTCAAATGCAAAAATAGAAATTAGGTGCCTAACTCCCAATTCTGATGTAAAAATCTCCTTTGTAGTGTGTATTATGCTCTGATCATTAAGGAAATTTTTAGGCAAAGCCAGTAGAACTGGGTGACTGATTTTTATTCCCCCCACTCCCTTCAATTATCTAATAAAATCATGACTGTAGGAACTGATCCTGTTAATATTTACTAGTTGTTCTGCTGGCTGTTGAGTGTTTGATCCCCACTGATTTGTGAGATCATAAACACTATCAAGTACTATGACTGTAGAATTCATAATGTTGGATCATTCATTATAGTTTCTTATCTCATATATGATGATTATTTATATTGTTCACAAATTGATTGTGGGCTACCTACTTTTTTTCTCATTTAGCAACTTAATTTGGGCTTTGTGTTGGTTTCTCCATTCATAGAGTTTTTAATTTCATTATGGTAGCACCTTAAATCTGAATCAGAGATCAGGACTCTCTTAGGGTACGTCTACACTACGGGATTAATCCGAATTTATATAATTCGAATTTGGGAAACAGATTGTATAAATTCGATTGTATGCGGCCACACTAAGCACATTAATTCGGCGGTGTGCGTCCATGTACCGGGGCTAGCGTCGATTTCTGGAGCGTTGCACTGTGGGTAGCTATCCCATAGCTATCCCATAGTTCCCGCAGTCTCCCCTGCCCATTGGAATTATGGGTTGAGATCCCAGTGCCTGATGGGACCAAAACATTGTCGCAGGTGGTTCTGGGTACAGCCTCACCCCTCCCTCCCTCCCTCCCTGCATGAAAGCAACGGACGGCAGACAACCATTTCGCGCCTTTTTTCCTGGGTGAACACTGCAGACTCCATACCACGGCAAGCATGGAGCCCGCTCAGCTCAAGACAGCAGTCATGAACATTGTAAATACTTCGCGCCTTATCGTGCAGTTTATGCTGAACAAGAACCTGGAAAACCAGGCGGAGAGGAGCAGGCAACAGCAGCGCGGCGACGACAGTGATGAGGATATAGACATGGAATTCTATCGAACCGCGGGACCCGGTGCTTTGGAGATCATGCTGTTAATGGGGCAGGTTATAGGCATGGAACGCCGATTCTGGGCCCGGGAAACAAGCACAGACTGGTGGGACCGCATAGTGTTGCAGGTGTGGGACGATTCCCAGTGGCTGCGGAACTTTCGCATGCGTAAGGGCACTTTCATGGAACTTTGTGACTTGCTTTCCCCTGCCCTGAAGCGCCAGAATACCAGGATGAGAGCAGCCCTCACAGTTGAGAAGCGAGTGGCGATAGCCCTGTGGAAGCTTGCAACGCCAGACAGCTACCGGTCAGTCGGGAATCAATTTGGAGTGGGCAAATCTACTGTGGGGGCTGCTGTGATGCAAGTAGCCAAAGCAATCACTGAGGTGCTGCTACACAAGCTAGTGACTCTGGGAGATGTGCAGGTCATAGTGGATGGCTTTGCTGCAATGGGATTCCCTAACTGTGGTGGGGCGATAGATGGAACCCATATCTCTATCTTGGCACCGGAGCACCAGGGTACCCAGTACATAAACCGCAAGGGGTACTTTTCAATGGTGCTGCAAGCACTGGTGGATCACAAGGGACGTTTCACCGACATCAACGTGGGGTGGCCGGGAAGGGTTCATGATGCTCGCGTCTTCAGGAACATACTCTGTTTAAACGGCTGCAGCAAGGGACTTACTTTCCGGACCAGAAAATAACCGTTGGGGATGTTGAAATGCCAATAGTTATCCTTGGGGACCCAGCCTACCCCTTAATGCCATGGCTCATGAAGCCATACACAGGCAGCCTGGACAGGAGTCAGGAGCTGATTAACTACAGGCTGAGCAAGTGCAGAATGGTGGTAGAATGTGCATTTGGCCGTTTAAAAGGTCGCTGGCGATCGCTACTAACTCGCTCTGACCTCAGCCAAAGAAATCTCCCCATTGTTATTTCTGCTTGCTGTGTGCTCCACAATCTCTGTGAAAGTAAGGGGGAGACCTTTATGGCAGGGTGGGAGGCTGAGGCAAATCGCCTAGCTGCTGATTACGCGCAGCCAGACACCAGGGCGATTAGAAGAACACACCAGGAAGCGCTGTGCATCAGAGAAGCTTTGAAAACCAGTTTCATGACTGGCCAGGCTACAGTGTGAAATTTCTGTTTGTTTCTCCCTTCATGAAAACCAGCCCCCTTTATTGACTCATTCATTCTCTGTAAGCAACCCACCCTCCCTCCAGCTTTCTTTCAAAGGAAATAAAGTCACTATCGTTTAAAAATCATGTATTCTTTATTAAGTGATTATAAACATAGGGAGAGAACCAAGAAGGTAATCTGGGTGAGGTTTGGGAGGAGGATATGAGGGAAGTATAAGGCCACTGCTCAAATTCAATATAATGACAGCCTTTTGGTTGGGCTGTCCACTGGGGTGGAGTGGGAGGGTGCACGGAGCCTCCCCCCCCGTGTTCTTACACATCTGGGTGAGGAGGATATGGAACATGGTGAGGGGGGAGGGAGGTTATACAGCGGCTGCAGCGGCACTCTGTCATCCTGCTGCCATTCCTGAAGCTCCACCAGACGCCGGAGCATGTCCGTTTGGTCACGCAGCAGCCCCAGCGTTGCAGCCTGCCACCTCTCATCTCGAGCGTCCCTCAAGACCTCACGTTCACTGGCATCTTTCCTAAATTTAGATACAGTGTCCTTCCACTCATTCAAATGAGCTCTTTCATTGCGTGTGGATTTCATTATTTCTGTGAACATGTCGTCTCGCGTCCTCTTTCTACGCCGCCTTATCTGAGATAGCCTTCGGGACGGAGGAGGGAGGCTTGAAAAATTTGCAGCTGCTGTAGGGAGGGTTGAAAGAAAGGAGTGAATTTTTTAAATTGATACATTTTACAGAACAATACTTATACTCTTTCATGGTGAAAAACACTATTCACATTACATAGCACATGTGATTTCAGTACAAGGTCGCATTTTCCATCTTAATATTGAGTGCCTGTGGCTTTAGTGTTAGAGATGACAGACGCAGGTCCGGGCAACAGAATTCAGCTTGCAGGCAGCCATGGTAAGCCATTGTCTTTCGGCTTCTGCGCCCTCCTTTCCCACATACCAAGCAAAGCCTGTTGACTGCTGCGGTTTTCCTGTTTAACCTTCAGCAGCAGAAAACAAACTAACCCCCCCACCATCCAATTCTCTGGGATGATCGCTGTATCCCTCCCCCCACCGCATGGCAGGTATCAGGGAAGATCCCTGCAGAAACCAAACTAACCCCACCGCTCCCTCCCTCCCGCTATGAATTCCCTGGGATGATCAATGTACCCCTC
>NW_020664418.1:19531062-19698105 GCF_002925995.2 Terrapene triunguis
CCATGAATTCCCTGGGATGATCGCTTTACCCCTCCCCCCACCGCGTGGCTGGTATCAGGGAAGATCCCTGCTAGCCAAACGCGAAAAGCTCTGGGCCAATTCCCCCCCCGCCCCACGCTTGGCTAACTGCAGGGAAGGATTTCTTATCAGCCACAGGCAAACAGCCCAGTAGGAACGGCCACCTCTGTCCCCTTAATTAAGTTCCCGTATTTCAACCAAGTTACCATGAGCGATATCACTCTCCTGAGGATTACACAGCAAGATAAAGAACGGATGTTGCTTGAATGCCAGCAAACACCGGGACCATACGCTGCCAGGCTTTGTCAGGCAATGATACCAGATTACTTGCTGCAAGCATGGCGTGGTCAAGTGTCCTACCATGGAGGACGGAATAAAGCGGCACTGCCCAGAAACCTTGTGGCAAGGCTTTTGGAGTACCTCCAGGAGAGCTTCATGGAGATGTCCCTGGAGGATTTCCGCTCCATCCCCAGACACGTTAACAGTCTTTTCCAGTAGCTGTACTGGCCACGAATGCATCCCAAGTCCTCAGGGCAAATTAATCATTAAAAAACGCTTGCTTTTAAACCATGTTTTATATTTTAAAAGGTAAACTCACCTGAGGTCCCTTCCATGGGGTCGTGGTCTTGGCTACTGGCTTGGGAGGGTACTTCAGTCAGGCTGAGAAAAAGATCCTGGCTGTTGGGGAGAACGGAGTGCTGGGTGCTCTCTGCAAGCTCGTCCTCCTCCTCCTCCTCTTCCCCATCCGCAGAATCCTCAGGTGTAGAGACTATCCCCGACCCGGATTCCACGATCACAGGTGGGGTAGTGGTGGCGGCCCCCCTAGAATTGCATGCAGCTTGGCGTAGAAGCGGCATGTCCGCGGCTCTGACCCGGAGCGACCGTTTGCCTCCTTTGTTTTTTGATAGGCTTGTCTGAGCTCCTTGACTTTCACGCGGCACTGATCTGAGTCCCTATTGTGGCCTCTCTCCATCATGCCCTTGGAGATTTTTTCAAAAGTTTTGGCATTTCGTTTTTTCGAACGAAGTTCTGCTAGCACTGAATCCTCTCCCTATATAGCGATCAGATCCTGTACCTCCCGTGCGGTCCATGCTGGTGCTCTTTCTCGATTATCAGCCTGCATGGTTACCTGTGCTGATGAGCTGAGGTATCTGTGGTATCTGTGGTCACCTGTGCTCTTCATGCTGGGCAAACAGGAAATGAAATTCAAATTTTCCTGGGGCTTTTCCTGTCTACCTGGTCAGTGCATGCGAGTTCAGATTGCTGTCCAGAGCGGTCACAATGGTGCACTCTGGGACAGCTCTCGGAGGCCAATACCATCGAATTGCGGCCACACTAACCCTAATTCGAATTGACAAAATCGATTTTGGTGCTACTCCACTCGTTGGGGTGGAGTACAGAAATCGATTTTAAGCGCCCTTTATTTCGAACTAAATGGCTCCGTTGTGTGGACGGGTGAAGGGTTAATTCGAATTAACGCTGCTAAATCCGAATTAAAGTCGTAGTGTAGACCAGGCCTTATATTACACTCCCTTCACAGGGTAAGCTAGCCCGTAAAAAGGGTTGGGAAGGAGATGAGTGCTGAAGTCATGTGTCAAGGATCATGTGACTAAACAAGGCCTGCCGATGCAGATAAGAGAAGACTGGTGAGCAGTCATAAGTCCTAGGAGCAGTAGACCTGGGAGATCACAAGAAGAAGATAGCAGGGAGAAGAGACCTGGGAGTCAGCTCTCCATCAAGAGTAGGAGGGCAGCCAGGAGGGTTGGCAATGTAGAAAGAGGCGTTTGGAAGAAGCAGGACAGGTTAATGTTTTAGAGGCAAATAATCTGGTTGTTTAGGGTTCCCATAGTAAAAGGTGGATGTGGGTTTCCCAGTGCTGTTATACTGGAAGGGATGCAGGGTCCTCTGCTGTTAAAGGGAGGATGGAGAGACTTATGCTGCCACCTAGTGAAGTAATATACTAACACCTATGAAAAAGGGGAGCATGAAGACACTGGCTAGAGCCCGAGGGAAGGGGACTGCTGAGAGTGTATTGTGAAAGACAAGACAGACTTTTGAGGAGAAAGGGCATATCCCAGCAAGTCTGGGATAGAATATTAGTTGGTTTGGACTTGAGATTTACTCTGGAAGGAGTGGGCTTTTTGTAAGTTGGCTGGAATCATAGAATATCAGGGTTGGAAGGGACCTCAGGAGGTCATCTAGTCCAACCTCCTGCTTAAAGCAGGACCAATCCCCAGTTAGATTTTTGCCCCAAATCTTTAAATGGCCCCCTCAAGGATTGAACTCACAACCCTGGGTTTAGCAGGCCAATGCTCAAACCACTGAGCTATCCAAGACATCTCAGCATCCTGACCACTTTGAAAGCCAGGAGAACATTTGAGAGAGGGAAGGTGAGGCAGTGGATGGGACCAAAGCCAGACCCAGGTCCCAGCTACACTAGTGTTAGTAGTCCATTGCCGACTATGATGACGATATTGTCACAGTTCTCATCTATGGCTACAAGTAACAAAGATATTCCCTGCCCCAGGGATCTTACAGTTCAGGTGTTGGAGAGGATGTGACATATCAATAAAACCAAATAAAGCAGGGTGGGAGTAGACCTAACAAAACTTAGGTTGAGCATTAAACTGGACGCCTGTTTGCAGCTTGACTAACCACTGCCCGATGGAAGTGACTTGTAGCCATCGCAGTAGAGAGAGTTTTAGAGGAGGCATTTGAAAGATGATAAGGTGGTGATTTATAGATTTTTGTTGTCGTCGTCCCCCCCCCCCTCCGTCATAAGATTCAGCATTAACAAAAAGATGGAGAGACTTGAGGGAAAAGCAGACAACTGCATGAACAAGGCTGCCATTGTTGGCAAAGGAAAGATAAAGATCAACAGCTCGATAAGTTGGTATATATGAAAGATAGGGTGAGGCTAAACAACAATGGGCTTTAAAGATAAACAGAAGGAACTTAGGTTAGATATGGTGGTGGATGAGGGAGATCCAGTAGAGTGATGTGAGTGGACAGTTGGTATTATGAGCCAGGAAGATGGTCATAGCAACAGTATTTTGTATGTGTTTGAGAAGAATAATGAAGGTGACATGAGGGCCAGGGCAAGACTTTACCACGGTTTGAATATCTGGGCTAAGAGAGAGTGCCATATCTAGGTTTAAGGCAGGTGGTCTGGTTTTAATTCCTTCAAGCTATTATTATCTAAATGAGCAATAAATCATAGAATAATGCAATTTTTATATACACAATCTTTATCTCTGTTAACTAGCAAAGAAGACTTATTGTGTTCTGTAACAGTTTCCCTTTCTTTGCAATATTAATACATTATCTTGTTGTAAGATTAACTCTGGCAAAAGCAGGAGTTGTGAACATAATGCATTAAAATATGAGCCTAGCTATGATCGCTTAACTGAAATAGAAACTTAAATTGACTATCATGCAGGCTTACTTTCTGCTGTATTCATAATCTAGTATTGCCTCTTACAAAGCTGATGATTAGCTAGCTATTACATTTCTTCAAAGCCAGTATATAGATTTAAGAAACCCCATAGACCCTTGCAATCTAGTTTTCAATCACAGTTAATTTGGATTTTAATAATTGTTACAATGGACAAATGTAAGCCTTTTTTTCTGTGCACTTGTTAAAGACCTCTGACGTGCCAAATCACAATTTACTAGTAAACAGATTACATCATATGGCTGCTTCAATAATGTGATTAAATGGGTTGCCTCATTTTTAAGTAATGACTAACAGATGGTACTTTGACATTTGTTATTTAATTGAAGTAGTACATTGTTCAGTATCTTGCAGCTTTATGGTCCTTTGTGAAGTATGCTTTCAGAAGTACTATACAGGAGTTTTACCTTGCTTTGAAAGTTTTTGAAGACAGACATTTAATTATTTTTTAAATTGAAAATTTTTTCACTTACTGATGTGAATGTTTAGTCAAAACCTATGTAAACTACTTATCTTTCTGTGCAGCTTATGAAGGAGTGTGATCTGTTCAAATAGATGATTCTGATGCGAAGCTTGTACAGTTAGCTAACTGATGGCTTAAGAAATAATTCTACTCAGAAGACTCAATTTTCAAAAGCTTGAACACATGCAAAAACATCCCCCGGGAGGGGAGGGGGGAGGAATGTGTGCGTGGATACTAGCAGAAATTGAATACAAATGGATGTTTCAAAGGGAGAGGTGGAGTGTGACACTGGTGGGTCTGGTGGGTGTGGCTCAACTGTCCTGTATGGCCAATCCTGTAGCTCCTTACTTATGAAAATTTTGCTTGTGTGCTTTTGCACCTGAACAATATGCACTGGTTGGTAATGTGCTCCACGTGGACCCTGCAAACCTGGCTCTTTAGTGTATCAGAACAGCAGTATAAGCACTGAAGGTGCTCATTTGGGTTTTACCTAAGCACTTGGTGACTGTCACATGAATATGGGTGACAAAAAAATGTAGCTGAGGGTTTAACAAAAGGTATTCACTAGAGCAGGTCAGAAAATCTTTATCAAGTGTTCCGTTAGAAAGTGCCATTTTGATTAAACCAAAATTTTACATAAAATCATATCTGTTTAACTAAATTTCATGTAGAAAAATGGAAAAACATTTGGAAAATACCCCATTTTGACATTTTTAGAATACATTTCAATTTTTCATTTTGAAATGACTTCTTGTTTCAGAATTTATCTTTTGGGTAAAAGAGGGTCAAAACTGAAACAAAACATTTCAGATTCATCAAGATAAAATATTTTGGTTGTCCCAAAACAAATTTTTAACAAGTTTTGGCTTTTTGTCCTGATTAAGGATGAAAAAAAATCACTTTTTGTGTTTAAGCATACATTGTATGTACCAGTAATTAGTACTATATGTTAGGGCATAAATCCACAAATTGCATTCTCAGGAAATATTTGATTGCTGCATGCATAGATTTTATAAGGGGATGATTTGTGCTGGATTTTATAGAAGACAAGGTGGAGAGTGGCTTCCAAAAATAAGTAACTGAGGTGGTCTATCTGTGTGGAAATTGATTGTGATTAGGTTCACATATTGACAAGATTGGTTTAATTCTCACTCATGAGAATTGTTAAGTGAATACAGAAAAGTAGATCTGAAGAGCATGATAACATTGAAAGAATGAAGAAAGCTGACTTAAGAGGAAACAAAAAAGGAGGTAAAAGAAGACTAGTAAACCGTGGGGGACTGAAGAACTAAAAAAAAAAGATTTGAGGAGTGGACCTCATATGATGTCATGTTCCCCACCTACTGCAACTTCTGTGATCATTACAGAATACAAAACTGAACTGCCACAGTGTGAATAAACTTTCAAGGTCAGATTAAGACCTCATTCGAGCATGAGATGGTCTGCATCTTTGCCAGGACAGAGAGTGCTTACATATTTATCACAGTCACAAACTCCACGAATAATGACAGTTTCTCTACTTTGTTCTGTGCTTTCTCCAGCTTCCTTCACATGGGGAAGAAGTCAGGGCTCAGGACACTGAGGGCTCCAGGACACTGATCCAGCAAGAACCTATTCTTCACTGGAATGTGTCCACATTCTGCTGACAAGCAGTTAATAGGTTAATGCCCCTCTGCTTTTTGATGGACTCAGTGCAAGAATATACTGCCCTATAAGTTTTAAGCTTTAAATAGTGTGTAACCAGTCACTGGCAAAATTTGTTCTTCTGCTCTAAACAGGTTTGGAGTAACATAGTTAATTCTGTAGTTATGTCAGCTAAATTTTTTGGCTTCCGCCTATCACTTAAATTGGCACATAATTTTGTTTTATTCCCTTGTAGCACAGATGAGACAAACCATGTTTGTGTAACTGGTTTGGTTGTTCATCTTTGTTCCCATCTGTTTGTGCACTATGGCATCCCAGAGTATGTTGCTCCTGACAGACTGACAATATCCTGGACAAACCGTATGGAATTAAGATAAACTTCACGGAATTAAATTAAAATTTACTGACTTAGGTTTAATATCTTTGGGGTCCATTGTATTAAAAATGCAATTGTTGTGTTTATAAGACTGTATGTAACTTCTAGGGAAGTGACTAATGTAAATATTAGGAACTCCAAAGAACTGTTTCGCACAAGATGTGTGAAGTGGGTTTCCTAGGAGGTACTCGGGAAGCCTGTTGAAACTATACCCTGGAGAGACCCTTTATTTATTCCTGGAAACTCCAGATCAGAGACCCCTAAACAGTATAAAAAATGGACTAAACTTTTTGTGAGGGTGCATGATCTGAGCAGATGAACTTGAAACAACAGTGAAACCCCTTGGGTGGGGTTTTGAAGGGCTGTTCCTCAGAGAACCAATGTTAGGTTTGAGGTGATATCTGGTAAGCTTATTAGCATGCATGTAGATTCTTTTATTGTTTTAATGGTTTCTCTATAGTGCTTTCACCTTAAGAATGAAATTGGTTCGCATAAGAAGCTCTGTGTGGTATCTTATAACTTGGTAATCACTCTGTTATTAGTCTCTGAAGAGAAGGCAAGTGAAGCTTGCTTAGGCAGCCTGTCTTTTGCTGAGAATAAAGCAGGGTAGGCAGGGAACTGTTAATCATGGAGATACTCTGGTCAGGAGGGAGAGAGACAGGGTCTCCACCCAAGAAAGACAAAAGCTAAGGAGCTTGGAAGCCTGACAGTGGGTGTCCTTGCTGAACCACTAAGGGTGCAGTTGCCCTGAACTGTGACACAACCCATTGGCCATGTTCTCCAGGTGCACTCTCCCTTGTTGAAGCAATGAGTTATCCATACCTTCAGAATGGACTGATAGAGAAAAGATTAGGGAACTTGATAAATGCGGATATAAAAAACATCTGTGTGCACAAACTGGACCATGTTACTTGCAATCAGTAAAGGTAGCAATCCCTCTAACTGGTTACAAATACAAGGAAAAGTGTGGGCAGGATTTCTTGGCCTTTGTATTGGGGACCCCATGATTCCTTGGTTACAGAATTGTGTGGTGGAAATGTGGAACATCTAATCTCTCAATTTTAGAGTAGAAGTGTCTAGTTTTCATGGGAACAATGGAAAAATTTTAAAATATGAATTAATTCAGAGATGTTTTCCCAAACTTTCAGATGAGCTGAACCTATAATTGAAAAGCATGAGCTATCAAATTAATCTTAGTCTCTGAAGTATATTATGATGACAATGATTTTACATGTCAAAATCATTTTATAGATTATTTTAGCAAAAACATCTAGCTGGCAGGCTTACTTATCTACTGTTATTGGATGGAATGGGAAAAAACTAACTTTGACTGGTTTCTGTACCAAGGGTCACTGCGGTGGGGAACTGGGCATGTAGGCAACTCTTCGCTACTCACCCCCCACTTCCCCTAGTGTTGTCACCTCAGATTCTTGCCCATAAAGGAAAAAGTGAAGACTAACAACATTGCTTAAGCAAAATTAGTGCTCACTGCCCAACGCTTCAGCTGCTTTCTGTGCGCAAAATAATGGGGCCTCCCTTCTTGCACCCCTCTGACTTTTATCCTTTTAGCTTGCTTGTTGCAGCTGTTCAGACTCCATTACTAGTACACTATTAAAGGTGATTGGGGAGAGAGAGACACTTAAAGAAACAGAGAGATCTTTCAGCAGATGAAAATTTAAGACTAAATTACTAAGCAAAGGACTTTTTTTCTGTCCACAATTTTTTTCAAACTAGTATTAATATAGGTTAAACTTTGCAAAAAATGGAATGGTATATCAAGATTTTTAAAGAAAGAAACAAATTAAAATACAAACTAAACAGAAATATCAAATTGTTAAGCTTGCAAAATTCAGTTTCCAATGACTGTGCTGGGATTTTTTTGGCAAACTTTTTATTCATTAAAACGCATGTATCTATGAAATTTGTAACAAGATGTGTCGCTCTTGAATTGGGCTTGTCATCCAGAAGCAGATTCATCAGGCATCTGACTAGACCTCTTACACATATACCATGATCTATGGATCGACAGTTGCCTGTATATTCAGTAGCTTTATCTTTGTACTAAGAGTAGAATTCTGCTCCATGCTATTCAGAGGAAAACATCTAATTTACATAACATTCAGTAAACCCTGTTTCCCAGAGGACTAGTTCTTCCTTCTAAACAGGATGTTTGGGTCTTAATTTTAAGATTTATTCTCAAGAACTCCGTTTGATAAATGGCTAATTAGTCTGCTTTGTGTTAGTGGTAATAAATTGTGTAAGCCTTAGCAATCTGTCATTTTTAGAGCAATGGGCTTGGTGTTTCTAAGTAACAAAAATATAAGGTTGTTTGCGAGATTGGTTATTGCATATTAAATATCCCTATTTGAATGTTAGCTTTCATTAATATAGCCCAGCAGACAGGATATATGATGAAATACAAATATTGTGAATAGAAAGGTACCTCCTATTAAATTACAAATTAGCTTTACAGAGGAAGCTGGGAAACGGAACACTTTGAAGAAATTTGTTGCGACAAAATCCCCTTCTGGTAAAAACATTATTTTTTTAATATCTGGTTATCTTTCCAATAAAGAAACACTTGTGTAAACTATCCACTGTATTCTAGTAACATCTGGTAGGCAAACATTGATGCATTTTTGGCTGAATTGTAGTTCGTTCTTGAATAGGGATATTTGGGGCTAAATATGATTTGTAGTTTGTTACCTATATTATATTTGAATAGGCTTTAAGTGCTTCCCATGACTAATTTTCTTTTTTGGAGTGATATAAAATACGTGTTTCTTTTTCCAAAATAAAATTCTACAAATGTACTTAAACCATGCACCTAATTTTGCCTTTTTGTGATATTTTTAATCTAAAAGCTGTAGTAAAAACAATATAATGCAGTTTTCATAATACAGTAATTGCAAAAGGTATTTGAAATGTGAGAACATGACCAAGGTAGACATGAAAAGTTTCTATTTTCAGAATATACAGGAAAACAAGAAACAGAGTTATTGGTATCTACTGAAATGTTCATATCGGGAGACTGTGTAACCCTTACTATGACCCGCCTACTGCAAGCTTGTTTCCTTCATCTCCTAGTTGTGGAACCTACTCACAACCATATTAAGAAAGCAGACTTCTTTGCTTCAAAGGGGATAGCAAGTCATGATTTTGGCTCTGTTACCTTTGACCTACTGTCGTTGAAGAGTGATTATTGGTGTTGTTTTGGTGGTGCTGAATAGATCTGCTGCTTTGCACACAATAGAGCAGTTGTTGTAGAGCAGCTTTTCATTGTGTAAATGGATTCTTTACTGTTTTTTTGTTTTTACCTTCTGATACTCTGGGACAGGGATCGGTAACCTTTGGCACGTGGCCCGTCAGGGAAAGCTGCTGGCAGCTGGGATGATTTGTTTACCCGCAGCGTCCGCAGGTTCAGCCGATCGCAGCTCCCACTGGCCGTGGTTCGCTATTCCAGGCCAATGGGAGCTGCGGGAAGTGGCGCGGGCTGAGGGATGTGCTGGCTGCCGCTTCCCTCAGCCCCCATTGGACTGGAACGACCAGTGGGAGCTGCGATCGGCCAAACCTGCAGACGCTGCAGGTAAACAAACCATCCCAGCCTGCCAGCAGATTTCCCTGACGGGCCGCATGCCAAAGGTTGCAATCCCTGCTCTGGGAGTAGCCATGGCCTAGTTACCCACAGGTCATAAGCGGGGGAATTGGTTAATTGTTCCTATGCTGAATACTGTATATGCTTTTCTGAGACCCTGCTGCATCTACATGTGCATAGATACATGTTGGATTCTTCAGACTCATGAATATGGAGTGCACGTAACTGCACTACTATGGCATAAGAAGTGTTACACTCAGGTTGTATATCAGATGGTAATATGAGCATTTTAAACAAAAAAAAATCTAAAGCGTCACTGTGTTTTATCTCCAATATTTGGCTTTGATAGTTTTGGAATTGAGAGAAACTCAATTGAATTAAAAGTTAAACCCTGGATTAAAGATAGAGGGAAAACTTAAACAGAAAGCTTGGTTGGAGAGCAGCAGTGTAAGAGGTAAGGAGTACTAAATAAACTGTTGCATTAAACTTCTTCCCATCTGATCTGCAAAATGGCAGTGCGTGAACTTGAAACACAGGCTCAGTTTGACTTAATTAACAGCTCACTAAGAACTTTCTACACAGTAGTAATAAACACAGCCAAAGCCTCATAAAGTTAAACTGTTTTCATTTGCAGGATCAGCTAAAAAGAGGAGTTCCTTCTAGCAGAAATCAACCTCAAAACTACCAGTATAGTAAGTATGCTGAAGAGTGTATTCGTATACAGCACTTGTGAGTACTTTGCTGTGCTTAAGGTTTTTAAAATGAACGTTGGGAGTCAATTTTTGTGATAATTTAAAATCTTCTGTTAAACGAGACCTGTGATAACACTTGTGATTGTAGAGGGAGAGGAAGATAGGTTGTGCCATATTTCGTTTCTTTGCTATATAAAGAAGACATTACAAATTTTATCAATGTGTCATCTCATTCTCCTCCACTTCCCCCACTTTTTTGACATTAGAAGTTACAGATACTGTTGATCCTATTTTCATAAATGACTCGACACTACTGTAGAGGCAGCATGATATGACATCATGGGTGCAAGGCGAAACCTGAACAATGAGGCAGCTGAATACAAGTCTCTTCCTTCAAAAACAATAAAGCTTAATTCAAAAGCTTGGAAAAAACAGAAGAAATGGTTCTTGTTAAATATTTTCCTTTTGTACACTAACGGTTAAGTCTTGAAATAGCTCCCACAAAATTCTTTGGTCCTCCATGGACCAGCAAAAACAGGAAAGTCAGGATTTGATATTCCTGAAATCAGGGTGGATTTGATTTAAATCAAATCGATTTAAATCATGATTTAAATCACTAGTCGAAGACTCGATTTAATCATCGATTTCTACATAAAAGTGCATTCTTGTTCATTGTTATAACCTTAATACATATTCTTCACAATTCAGAGATAGATGTAGGTTTCATTTTTAGAAGGTACACACTATACATTTTGGCGGTCAGCACATCCCTCGTCCTGCGCCACTTCCCACTGCCCCCATTGGCCTGGGACGGCGAACCGCGGCCAATGGGAGCCGCAATTGGCCAAACCTGCCGACGCGGCAGGTAAACAAACTGGCCGGCCTGCCAGGGTGCTTACCCTGGTGAGCCGCATGCCAGAGGTTGCTGACCCCTGCTCTAGACCTTTTGTACACTGCTCAATTTCTCTTTCATACGCTTTATCCAGCAATTTGCCTGTGACATCTGCTCTGTTGAATGGACTGTATCCTGGTCTTTATGACTGAACCATGTTAATGAAGTGTGGGTTCTCAATCATATGGAAAGGAGAGTTTGTTGCATAAACAAACTGGGCAATTTTTTCATCAATTACCTCTTTTTGTAATCTGCTGGTTCTTATCACAAACTTATCTATGATTGTTTCTGGATGATGGAGATTTTTTTTTTCTTTCTGGATGATGGAGTGATAATACTGTGGAAAATGATGGTGATCTTGAAGGTGGATAGTCTTCAGAATCCTGTATATTCCTAAACAAAATAAGTCAATGCAGTTATTTAATGTTTATTACCATACTGCTCATTTAGTATTACTCATTGCATTCACTGACACTCAGTACTACTTTAAAGGTGAAATTTTAAGAGGAAGATCTGCCTATTTCAGCTATATATTTTTTTATCACGACTGCATCTAAAATGATAGTACCATAGAGTAACGACTATATTTTTTGCTCAAACATGAGAATTCAAGAATAGTCCAGAAGGAAGACAGGCAGCCCTTAAGAAAGAAGTATGAAATAAAAAAGTTTACCAACCTGAAGATCCTGCATGTTCAGACGTGTTCCTTTCATCATCTTCAATGCAGCTTCCTCCTGGGAGGGAAAACTTCTCATGATGTTTCATCTGGGCAAACAGGCCTTGCATTTCTTTGTTGCACTGTTTGCATTTTGCACACATGCCTGTCTTACCCACAGTTAGAGGAACATCATTAAAATATCCCCAAACTGTGTCTCTTTTACGGCCTGCTGCCATTATAGGTTTTCCCTTCTAGTGAGAGAATGGTATAGTAGATCTCAAATCAATGAAGGCTACACTCAGAAAGACCTCAAGACTTCTGGAATATGCTGCTAAAACAGTTTCACTTTTGTTTCTACTGCCTCTTCCTCCCTTCTCACATTTTAATTCAGACTTCTTCTCCTTGTCCAGATCTATTCTGCCCCCAACAATCTTCTAGCCACTGAACTTTTTGAAAGTTTGCACTTTTAGAGAGAGATAAAGGATTGACTCAGTGTACACACATTTGCAGAGGGACAATAGGGTTGAGGTCTGTTATTTCTCACCTCTATTTATTTATTTATTTATTTATTTATTTATTTAAAACATTTTTGCTGTTAACAAGCATGTTATCACTGGAGAGACAAATCCACATTTTGAGAATTGGAAAACTAAACATCTCTGATGGTATCTTCTAGACTGAGCACTGAGTCCCATTGGGTAGATAGAAAGATTAACCTAAATAATCTATACAGAAACTCCTGGAACTCCATAAGATTGGGTCCCTAATCCATGAACTATTGGAACTGTATGCAAAACTTTTCTTAAACATTACGTGAATATATTGTGTCATACTATAGAATTAGAATTTATAATCCCTATTCCATGATGAGATATCTTTTTGAGCTATAATGTATCTTAATTAAAACTATCTTTAGATAGGTTATTTCCTCAAAAAGCATTTTATCAAAAAAATTAGATTTAAATTAAAAAAATCTGATTTTTTTGATTAAAAAAAAATCATTGATTTTTATCCATCCTACCTGAAATTTAAACGAAACATAAACCTTTAAAATAAATACATACCTTGTCTATACATTATGCTGAAGCAAAAAGAGGCACGCATGCCATTCTTTCCCCTTGAAGAGTAAGCTTTATTAAAGCCAATCTTTTAAATGTATATAGTCATTAGTAGAGTTTTATAATATGAGTAATTAAACATGGATTTAAGACATTATTATGCCATTTAAGCTTGGACTCCTGCTTTGTGTAAAGTGTTAATGCTGAAATAGTAAGGTAGTGGGGGTCTTAAAAATATTAGAAAAAGGACAGGTTGCGAATTTGCTGATAGAATCTCTTCAAAAGAGAGATGCTGAGCCAAATTACCTGGGTTGGATGTGATAATCACAGTAAACTTTTCTGTTTTAAACAATAAAAAATGCAATTCTATAAAACCATTCAAATGTATGTAACAAGCTATCTTAGTCAAATGTCCTCAGAGCGAGACTGTACAGAGGTTCTAGAAATTAACCAAATAAACATTTTTAATTTTTCTTATATTAACATAGTAAACGGTGTATTATGTTGTGGCTATTGTCCTTGTAATGAATCCCTTTAGTGTTCTTTAAGGGGATCATAAAGAGCAATGTGGGCTTCAGATAACTTAAGTAACTCTATAAATCCATTACAGACAGTACTGCGGAATGAATCCATCTTTGTTTTCTCCTCTTGTACCCCAAATTTGCTTAGTTTGGTTTAAAAACACTTGTTCATCTATAACAGTGTATTCCTTAAGTGTGAAATTATAATTTTTCCTTCTAAATTCTAATCTGTGTTGCGAAAACTAGGTTTGATGGAGTATTTTTGGTCTTTTTCTCCAGACATGCTGTAGACTAGAGGTTCCTTCTGGTAACCAGTACTGCAGTCCTCATTTTCTTTTATGGACTCCTCGTATAGTTGATTTGTCTATCACAGAAGCATCTGCCATAATGTGTAGCTTTAATGCTCCTAGCTTCCTAAGAGCACATTTCTACTGCAGCTGATTAAAAATAAAAATAATCATTTTGTTGTCATCATTGTGATAGTTTTGAAGGGGCACAGTCCAACTTAAATAATATTTATCTGAAATGTTGACCTACTAGTTATAGGTAATGCAAGATTAACAATTTATGAAATGTTTAATTAAGCTGAGCATCACCCGCTAGAACTTTTGCTCTTGCCATTTTGTCATAAATATTGCATTGACGTTTTTCTGTAAATATAAAATGTAATAATTGATTTAGGTTCAAATTAAGAGTCATAAACAGATCGACTACATCATATTGTGCCCTGTTGATTACGTTATATCACAGAATGCTTCAGAACATCACCAGTGGCAGAATTTGTGTAGTAGTAGTTTCCTTTACTAGGTTTTAGTAATTTTGGGCCAATCAGAAGCATGGTGTTATACATGTTTTGTATCTTGAAGTTTTTAGGCCAGTATCAGCCTCTGCAAAACTCTACATCAACCCGCATGCAGAAACTGAATTAAAAACTCCAAAGCTTGATTGGAATATAGAAGTACAGAATATTGCCATTGAACTCACTAAGCCACAGGTAAGTTATCTGGCTATTTTTATTCTCTGTTTAAGGATTATGACATTGCCTATATATATTCAACCAGACAGGTTTGTTAGTTTAATTGCACACAAGTCTAAACTACCTAATGGTAACCCTGGGAAAGTGCGGCAGCTTCTTTTTGTCTGTGTTGTAACAGGCATTGCCTGGTGTTGGCTCATGATACTTTCACTCAGTGCTGACTGTGGGTAAGATCCCAGCCGATCTATGTTTAACACTTGTACATTGGCATGTTTCCCACCTATTTGAGGTGTCTTTCCTGCAGGGCTATTATATTGTTTGCCTTTGCCCCACATAAACCTAAATTTAGCACAATGAATCAGGGTTATGCATGCTGAGCATTTTGCTCATATTTTGGATAAGGCAAGCAATAACTTTTTCAATCCAAGTCACGGTGTCTCCTAGTTTATCTTTCTGATTCTTACCATTTTCAGATACAGGCTTTTGTTTAGTATATGAAAACTTCATGCTAATTTATAACTTGATCTTAATCTAATTGAATTTCCTTCGTGCTAATGTTGTACATTTTCTGTCAAGCATCCACATGTGCCTATTAAACCTTAAGTTTTTCATAATGTTAAACAATATTCATTTCTGGTAGATAATCAGCGTTATGATGATCTGTATAAAGGCATGTGGTAGTGCTCAGTGTTCACATAGGACCTAGTTTCTGCATCAGAGACGATGCAAATATAAGAGCATGGTAGTCGCGTGACTTGGCATAATGCAATCTAAACAAGTAGGAATGGCTGTATGCAGCCAAGAGAGGACTATGTATTGGAAGTATTTAAAGTGATTTAGTATGTTCAGGAGAGAACCATGTAGAAGAGCCACACACAGTCATATTTAAGGTTACAGAACTAAATTGCATGTTTTTTTTTTTTTTTTTAAGTCCTCGCTTTGAATGTTTTGTAGAAATGTAAGCACCTCACTAGGAAGATGCTAATTACAGTATAAAATAGACTCGGACAATAATGTTCTGTAAGTTTGAGAAGTATATGTAAAACTTGAAGAAACTTACAAAGTTTAAGCAAATAGAATGGACATTTCAATCAAAATACAGCAAAAATGTAAAATTTTAGTGGTGGGCAATTTATTTTAAATTGGTCAACGTGTATTTTTTTGAAATAATCCATGCAAATTAAAGTGAAGTTGAGGTAAATGAATAACAGTGAAATTATAAATGATGTTCACGGAAACCATTGCACCTGAGGCTTTTGAAGCATTTCCAAGAAACATTAAACAAGAGATTAGTGTAGAGAATAGCTAGTACCTGGTGTAGGAAGTTGGGCTTGATAACATGGGATTCTTCACAGCCATGATTTTGGGGCTGCTGCATGACTGCACTGCAACAAATTAAAAGCTGTATACGTTTTTCAGTTTTATAGTCCTTTTCAGCAGCTTAGAACTTGGTCAAACTTTTGTGTTTAGACTAATGTTTTTCAGGTCTGGTCTAATTAGGGTGACCAGATGTCCTGATAAAATTCAGTTGTTTGTCCCGCGTCCCGATATTCTTGCTTCGACGGCGCTCTGGCTCGGCTTTTTTTTTTTTTTTGCTTCGGCAGCGCTCCGGACCTGCCCCCCCCCATGTGTCCCGATATTTTGTTCATGTCATCTGGTCACCCTAGGTCTAAACCAAGAGTGTAATCTTGTGGCATACTGGCTGTATTACAGAAACAGCATGGGAAATCCAATAAATCTCTATGTGGGTTCCAGTAATACAACTGAGACACATAGGATAGTGCATTGTGGAGAACACACAGAGTGGAAGTGAGGGAAAGAAACCAATTTGAGAAGCTCTACCACAGGGAGATGAGCACACTAACTGAAATACAAACTCTGCCTTTTGGTTGTCATTTACGCAACCAACAGTTTATATTGTGTGTCATGCATGCAGCTCTATACTTTATTACCCCCAGAGCATGCATTTCTATATATTTCAGGAAAGACTGAAGACCATTAAATAGCTCTAAGTATAACCCAATCATTGCATGTAATTAAACTTTGTAAACCTCTGGTGGTAAGAAATAATGTTTTGTTTCATGTGTGTAGTACCTCAGTATGATTGACCTTCTGGAGTCCATAGATTACATGGTTCGAAATGTACCGTACAGAAAATACAGACCAGATGTACCTCTACATAAAAATGCCAAACAGTGGTAAGTTGTAAGTGGTAAGCCTTACAGAACTGCATTAAATTATCAGGATTGGTACTGCATATCATGAGTAATAAATGCTGGAAGCTTTCATATGGGCCAGGACCACTGTTCATGCTTTCTCTTAAGGATAAGGATTTGTTACCCTCTTGATTTTACTTTGTTGTTAATATGCTTTAAAAATTGATGAGATGGTCTAGGTACTACTTGTCCAATGTTAAGTTCTCATTTCTAAAGTAATGCCAGTAAGGAAAACTGTATTTAAATAAGTAGAGAGACAAGGTGGATGAGCTAATATCTTTCATTGGACCAACACCTGTTGGTGAGAGAGACAAGCTTTTGAGCCATACAGAGCTCTTCTTCAGGACTGGGAAAGGTACTTTGAGCATCACAGCTAAATGCAAGGTGGAACAGATGGTTTAGCATAAGTAGTTAGCACATATTCTAAAGGACCATTCAGGGTAGGGTGGCCTTTGGTCACATAAGCCCTCCCCGCTTCCCCCTCCCCAACTTAAAAAAATGCCAAATTTAATTCTGGAAGTAACAGGGTATGTTCAGAGGAATTAAACACCTTTCTTCTGTACATCATTCACTATTTGTTTAATAATGGAACTTGGGTTCCTAAGAGTTGTATTTCAGTGCTTCTTGAAGACTTACAGGTGAATAAGCTTACCCATTCTCTTCTGTAGAACTTCCTTTGAGCTACTGGCAAAATATTGATATTCTGAACTCCATGGAGAAATGGTTAATAAGCGAACTCCATGTTCTAACTGGAAGTTAAACAGAAAAATGTGGGAACTTGCTATAGCAACTTGTGGGGTCTTCCTTAGAATGTTTAATAGATGAGCTCATTCAAGTTATTAAGGAAGAGACAGAAGCAATTGATATAGAATGCCATAGCCAGTAGCTTTCTGCAAGCTATTCTAAATGGGTAAGCTAGTGCATTTCAGTCAAAACATGCAAAATGTTGTTCCAGCCCATTTTATTTTGAGCAGTTTGCCTATTGTGCCAAGTTCTGTGTTGTTGGAATCAAATAGGTTAATTTGCAGTTGGTCCTTGGATGAGACCACTGAACATGAATAATTTGTGATGTGATTTGCTGTTTGTAACATAGATCGAGTACAATAGCAGTTCTTTTTCCATCCAACTTAATGTTGGACTGTATCGCCAGCTTCAGCTTTACCCTATTCAGAGTGAAAATATAGTTAAAGCTTATAGCCTGGTAACTAAAGATAAGGTGAATCGGAATGCTTGTGTTCAACACTTGTGAAAATCAGACATTGGTTTCAAATTTAATTTATTAAATTAAACAATAACTGGAACAACTCACCTTCTAGTGTAACTCCTAGAGTTACAACTTGTTCAGATACTATGAACAAAATAATCAAACCTTGATTTACTTTTTTTCCCCCACAATTAAATTTTAAGTTGTAAATCATAAAATGCAGCCAGAAATAATTAATGCAAATGAAATTCTTGCAGGTGGAAATATGCAGCTAACAGCATTCTTGACATTCATATCAGAAGATGCACTCGCGTGTGGTCATGGAGCAACATGAAACATCATAGGCAGCTTTTGAAGAGTTACAAAAATATGTACAAGAACAAACTAACACAGAGCAAACTATCAGAAGAAACACAACGACAAATTCAGGTACTTGCTATTAATATGGCGGTATATTTGACAGTGGAGTACATCTTAATGAATATTTTAGTACATGAATATTTTAGTGTATTTTTTGTAACATTCCTCTTGCCAACCAATATGTTAAATTCATTCCTCTCTTATAGAAAAACCTTGCTTAATATTCACACTTGACTAAAACTAAGGGAAAATCTGGAGTAGTATTCTTTACTTCTGCTATGTTTTTTAAAACAAAAATGTTTTAAAATAACGATCAACCTTTTATCTAGGGAGAAGGAGAGCCTGATTCTTCAATGTAAAATGTGTGTTAAGTGTAAAGTCAGGAATAATAAATGAATTTGTGAAATGTACCAAAATGAAAAATTAATTTTCACAATTTGATGTTCAAATAGCACATTAGCCATTTGGATAGTGTCACTTTTTTAATATTTCAGAAATAGAGCTTAAAACTTGAGGGAGGTTGAAATTCTAATCGCTATTACTTTTTTTCCCCATCACTACAATTCTTGACTTTTTGTTAAAACGTACATGGGAAAAGAAAGCTAAGATAATTAATTCTTTAAACTTAGTAAGATAAAGTTGACGGCTGGTTGCTTTCCATACTGCAATTCTGTATGAGTATATTTCAATTTTCAGCTCCAAAATATCAGAAAACCTCCATATTATTGTTAATATGTGGGCACTATTAAAAAGGATTTGTGAACTTCAGTTATGTTCAACTTCCTGAATTATAGATGAAATGCACTCCCAACATTTATTGAACTGGAAAACTGGTTTATTAAATATTCTGTCTTAAGCCAACTTTCACCTTCCAGTGACTTATTGTAGAGAGATGAATTCTAAAAGGCAGAGGCTAGAAAGGAGACTTAAATGGATTTGTGGAAGTGGATTTGTGGAATGGATTACTGCAACAATTTTTTTAAGAGGCCGTAAGTTAATTCATCTTGCACTAAACAGGATATTTATTTCCTTTGTTTAACAGGATCTAGAAAGAGCACTGGACGTTTTCAACATCATTTTAGTAAGACAGCAAGCACAAGTTGAGGTAACAAAATAAATAAATCAGTTTCTAGTGTTTAGTAGCAGATATTTATGTATATGACGTTAAGGCATGGCTTGTGGATATTTTCTAACCTTCAGGAAAGATTCATAGATTCTAGGACTGGAAGGGACCTCGAGAGGTTATCGAGTCCAGTCCCCTGTCCTCATGGCAGGACCAAATACTGTCTAGACCATCCCTGATAGACATTTATTTAACCTACTCTTAAATGTCTCCAGAGATGGAGATTCCACAATCTGTGTTTCACTGCTGTAGTCATAGAATATCAGGGTTGGAAGGGACCTCAGGAGGTCATCTAGTACAACCCCCTGCTCAAAGCAGGACCAATCCCCAGACAGATTTTTGCCCCAGATCCCTAAATGGCCCCCTCAAGGATTGAACTCACAACCCTGGGGGGTTTAGCAGGCCAATGCTCAAACCACTGAGCTATCCCTCCCCCCTTACTTACATTATAGAAGCATAGAGGGTAGATGGAGAGGAGCTCTTGTGTTATAATTCTTGCTTTTTGCTGGACAGTTTAATATATTATCCTAGTTTGGTGTTCACTCTTAGATTTGTATCAAGCATTGAGACTTCTAATACTTCTGCTGGCATAGTATCCCATAGTATGATACACCTTGCTGTCATTTTTTCCTGATAATACACCTAAGTATTCCCCTTTCTTTATTCCATTACAGAACTACTTATATTCCTGCATGACCTCCTAAATACTTGATCTCCATCCTTGATGTTATATTCCCCAAATATGTGACTGTTAGGTCACTTCTCTTTATCACCTGGCCAAGCTTATTCCTTCTGAGGCAGAGATGGAAGCAATGAAAGACACACCAGAGTATGGTTAAATGCAGTGATCACAACTTATTAAGCTATTAAACAACAAGGAACCACTACTTGGCAGGCCTGCTACAGTGCAGAATTTAACTGAGCACCACTAACCTTGTGTTCTACAAACCTGAGTGTATATATATGTAGGCAGTGCCCTCTGTATATCCACTGGCCTAGTTGGAGATCCTGGCATGAAGCCAGAGTCTCAATCTATTCCCTTCATCCATGTTGGATGTAGGAGAGGAGAGAGGAAGGAAATCCTATACTCCGCAAGACTTGGAGGCATATCTCCTCACCGTGCAATGTCATGCGTAGGCCCCATGCCCAAGCAGCCCACTGGTTTACGGGGTTTTCACATCTTATCCTTTCTCAACCCATCCATTGCACTGGAACCCACCACAGGGGACGACAGCAATTAGTTTATGTCTACTCTCGCACTGATGAGCAACCAGAAAGGAATCTGTATTAGATCGACCAAGGAAATATCTGTACCACGTCCTCCCTAAACCGCTCAGAAGCAGTATACTTAATTCTTCAATGGGAGATCATTACACCCCTTATTGTGGTAATATACTTACTCGTTTCCCAGTTCACCTCTTTCCACGCTTGGTTCATTATTTCTGGTCTGGCGATTCCTTGCCAACCCAGTTTTGGAAGGTTTTTCGACCAGACCTAGGTAACACAAGGGGAAAGGGCTGAAATCTGGCTGACATCTCTCTTTAACATAATGATCAGACTAATACATTTTGCTGTGCTTAAATCACAATAATGAATGAATTATGATCACCTGTGAAAGATAGGAACAGCCTGCCTAGGGTAGATGAGTGGGGCCAGCAGGTCCCACAGCATTTTTCTCCTTCCCTGCCATCTCAGGTGGGGAACTTAATTGGAAAAGTCTGAATGGAGTCCCCATGTTTGCCAGACACCTTTTTTGTGCCTAATGAAAAATACTGTGCCCACATACTGAGATATCTATAGGTGTAGCTTTTCCATGTGATCCTGAAAAAGACAGGCAACTTACTTAATAATGAAATTTTAAATTGATGTTACCCATTTGGGGTGGCTTAATATAGGATGTAAACACCGGTCCATGTGTGCTAGCACCTGATAGATTGTATCTCATAAGCACCAGGAGGAGGCTAGGACCCTGTTATGGAACAAGCCAAGAAATGCTGGGCAGAAACAATCCCTACTTCCTCCCACTGCCTGTGAAGGTGTAAGACAATCAGTCAGTCTGACATGACCCCACACATGCAATGGCAGCAGCAGTGGGTGGGATGAGCTCAGATGCTATTAGCGATAGCCCCCCTGGGAAGGAAGGGGAGAGGAAATAAACACAAGCTAGAGTTCCCTCCTGCTTTCCTTTTCTTCCACCCAAAATGGTGGGAGGTGGTTGGTGGTGCATGTGTCATCACTGCCCCTAGTCGTATCAGTTACACATCTCGGTAGCAAGATGAGCACTTAGGTACTCTGTGAATAAAGTTGATGTGGTTTTCTCCAGTTTTTTTGCTCTTTGTTGTAATTGCTCCAATTTTTAATATCTTTCTTTTAACGCAGTGCCCAGAATTGAACGTAGTATTCCAGGATCAGTTATACTGGAGCCATATATAGGTTGTCTTGGGCTCAACAAGGGATAATGTGTTACCCACACCACGCCTCTCTGTTCCATGATATGATGCATTTGTTTATAGGGCTTGATTTCGAAAGATGCAGAAAAGTCTGGCAATCTGGCAAAGTATTTTTCTCTTTGCTGACTGTCCTATTGCAAAGTCTTTTCTATCTTTTAGTCTGCTATGAGTCCTCAGATAAACTAAACATAGCCTATGTGTTTATAGTGCCATAATGAGAGGAAACCATTGATGTAGTTTAAATTTGCCAAGCATTTATGCTAAAGGTAGCTGAAGAACTAATGTAAGACATATCTTTAAATTGCAAGTTCTTTGGGCTAGGGACTGTTACTTAGAATTTGAGGTAATAGGGTCTTACTGCTGTGACAAAGTTCCTCCTCTGCCTTGGTGGGTTCTGCGCTTTCTGGCGGATTTGCTCACCTTAGAGGTTCACGGCAGTCCTCAGTTTGGCTCCTTTTGTTAGTGGCACAAACCTGTCGTTCACTTGGCTAACCTCATCATTGGCCAGCATGGAGAAAGGGAGGAGAACAATCCCTGCAGTCTCTGCTGACCCACCCAGTGGGTCAGGGGATAGGCCAGGGATCTTCCTCTCTGGTGGGACCCACAGTCCAGGTCCCCTCCTCTTGTCTTAAATAGGGAGTTGAGGCGGATGGGGGCAACCCGGGCCCGCCCTCTACTCCGGGTTCCAGCCCATGGCCCTGTGGATTGCAACTGTCTACAGTGTCTCTTGTAACAGCTGCGTGATAGCTACAACTCCCTGGGCTACTTCCCCATGGCCTCCTCCCAACACCTTCTTTGTCCTCACCACAGGAACTTCCTCCTGATGTCTGGTAACGCTTGTACTTCGCAGTCCTCCAGCAGTACGCCTACTCACTCTCAGCTTCTTGTGCCTCTTGCTCCCAGCTCCTCACACGCGCCTCACTACTGAAGTGAGGTCCTTTTTAAAACCAGGTCCCCTGATTAGCCTGCCTGTCTTAATTGATTCTGGTAGCTTCTTAATTGGCTCCAGGTGTCCTAATTAGCCTGCCTTAATTGGTTCCAGCAACTTCCTGATTGTTCTGGAACAGCCCATTATCTTACTCAGGGAAAAGGGACCTGCTTAATCTGGGGCTAATATATCTACCGTCTATCACTCTCCTGTAGCCTCTCTTCCGGCTCCTCCAGAACCTCTTATTGAGGTTCTGGCTGCACTTTTCCTCGCACTTATTTCTTTATGCACACCCAATCCGAGGCCTCAGGAAGTTGCGGGACCACCTCGTCAGCCTCCTCCTAGCTATGGCCAAGGTGGCCATTCGTAACACCAGGGAGAAGAGGTTGGCAGGCGGGGGGGCTGCGACTGTGGGGCCGTTTTTTGTTCTTTCATCCATTCACATATCTGGGCAGAGTTCCTCTCGCTGTCTCTCTCGATGTTTTCGAGGAGCAGTGGGCGCTGTCCGGGGTTCTCTGTTCGGTGTCCCCTTCCGGTTCCTTAGTTTTGGCCCTTTGACCCCCACGACTGTTCCTGTTGTTGCCTTTGTTGTCCCCCGAACTCAGTTGGGTTCCGGGTTTAGTAGCCCCTCCCTAGGCTGGAGAAGGGGCTTTCAGCAGTGGGCGAGATAGTTAGCGCTCGCCCACGTCCTGGTACTCAAAGGGTTCACTCTCCTGTAGCCATCTGGCCTGACCCTGTCACACTGCTTACAACATAAAAGTGGAAATCTGAATAAAAGAAATTAAAATGGTAGAACTATCAAGATGGATTTATAGCAAACCTGAAAAAGTCTCTAAACTATGTTAACAGTATATAGATGTTAGGGCCAGAAGTTGTCCTTCACTTCCTTTATCTCCCTTGCTTTAGTTTTGTTTGTAGATCTCACTTGATTTGTTTGCAATTAGATTGGAACCTCTTTGGAGCAATGGATTACAAGTAGCTAAAGGGCACAACACAGAATAAATGTCATGTTAAGCAATGAAGCATTTTTTCCCCTTTAAAATACGGAGACTAATGTAATAAACGCTTCCATCTTATGCTGGGACTTAGTCTCTGATCTCTCTCATTACTGAAAATGCCTGTACATCATTTGATGTATCCATTGTTTAGTTTCTGGGAAAACAAAAGTTAATACGCAATGGTTCTAACATTTATGTTAATTTAACTAATTATCTTTGGTTTGTAGGTGATAAGATCAGGGCAGAAATTGCTGAGGAAGAAATCTGCTGATGGAGAGAAGAAAGGTGGAGGATGGTTTAGTGGGTTCTGGGGTAAGAAGGAATCTAGAAAAAAGGAAGATGAAGAATCAACAGTTCCTGAAAGTAGGTTTGAATTTAAATAGGTCATTCTCACATGAAGCTTAACAAATAGTACTAATATTTAATTCACTTGTGGGTAGGTGACTGTCTGTCCTTGGGTATAGGAAAATGGAGTGCACTGTTTTCTTGTTTTTAATTTTGGGTCTCTGCTGTTATATCACTGAATAGCTAGTAGTAATTCAGTGAAAACACAGTAATAAAATATGTCAGCAAATAAGCTGTGGCATCTTGTAAATGATGTATGAAAATTTCAGAAGTGCATTATAAAGAAAAAATACTGAGTTATTTATGATAGTTGTAAAAGGCAAGTATTCACTAGCAAGTTCCTCTAGTGACAGTTGGCTGTTTGGGCCAGGAATTCTTAGGGCAGTGTTTCCCAAACTTGGGATGACGCTTGTGTAGGGAAAGCCCCTGGCGGGCCAAGCCAGTTTGTTTACCTGCTGCGTCCGCAGGTTCGGCCGATCGCGGCTCCCACTGGCTACGGTTCACTGCTCCAGGGCAATGGGAGCTGCTGGAAGCGGCGCGGGCCGAGGGACTTACTGGCCGCCACTTCCAGCAGCTCCCATTGGCCTGGAGCAGCGAACCGTGGCCAGTGGGAGCTGTGATCGGCTGAACCTGCGGACGAGGCAGGTAAACAAACCGGCCTGGCCCGCCAGGGGCTTTCCCTACACAAGCAGCGTCCCAAGTTTGGGAAACACTGTCTTAGGGTATTGCATGGTGCCTAGCACAATGGGGTCTTGATCACAGCTGGGGCTTCTCTGTGCTACTGTGATGCAAGTAATTTCGGCGAGCTTACACTATGTAGGTATATATCACTTACTAGCCTGTGGTGGGGGAATATGAGTCACATTGCATAATTTACGATCTTTTTGAGAAATACTTCAAAGCAGAAATTAAATTAAGTGCCCTGGCAGCATGTGGTGTTAAGGTATATTTATTAAATTATGTTTTTCCTGTACCACTTATGGGTACTAATGTGAATTTGAACATTTTTTTTTTTTTTAAGCCATTGATGACCTCATGACCCCAGAAGAAAAGGCTAAGCTCTTTACTGCTATTGGGTATAGTGACAGCTCTCACAACTTGACTTTACCTAAGAAGGTAAACTGAATATTTTTAATGAAAGAAAAACAAAAACTTTGTTGTCCTGGTATACGTCAGTAATACAGGAGTGATGTTAGGAATGACTATATTTTGAGTGCCAATCGTTCATTGATACTGATCTGCCAAATATATATTCACTGTGAGTTCATATTCACAATCTGTAGACTAAAAGATCATTATATTGGGCTGTATAAACATCTGGGCTTGTTGAGATTTTGGTGTCCAACAGTCAAATGCATCCAGACAAATCAGTCGCTTGATGTTACTATCAAGATGTCAAAATCATTCATGTGTGATCTCTATTCCCAAAATTATGTGGAAATGGGTAATGGGAGCAGAATGAACTGAAAGATAAACTTGCTGCTTAAAAGAGAGGAAAAATAAAAAGTTTGCTGTAAATGGGGAAAACAAAACAAATTCCAACAAACAAAAAAACAACTAAAAATAGTTTGACCTCTTCAGCATCTCTCTTACTGAGTGTTGGAGGCAAGAACTTAAATTTATGTTAAACTCAGAATCCCATGGTAATTAGGTGAAATAAATATGTATTTAGGTCAAATGTTAGTATAGTATTGTTGATGCCTTGGGTCAACAGTTAACCAATATTCAGAGCTTGGCAGGGTTGTTCGTGTTAGGATGAGAAATTGATTATATGAGTCAGGTGTATATTCACTGTGTAATTTTGTTGGGTTAAAAAAATATATGCACAAGGTGCTGTTTCCATGAACACAATAAAAACAAACAGCAATAAGCAATTAGATTGCTAAGAAATCTGCAAGTCTGCCACTCCAGCTAGTTATGTGCACAAGAAGCTCACATGGCCAAAAAGCCATAATTACTCCAAGTAAGAAAGAGGACAGCTTAGGCTAAAACCTGTCCTGGTTTACTGGTGAAGTACAGGTAGCAATTAGAAATTAAAAAGCAATACACAAAAAATGGAAAAAAGAGGAAATAGATAGTAATGAGAATAAGTTAGAAGTTATGAAGTGTAGAAAGTTGATAAGGGAAGCTAAAGACTTCAGGGAGAAATCCATGGCTTGCAGGGCAAAGGACAATGAGGAATTTAAATATATTAGGAACAGAAGAAATCCTAACAGTAGTATAGACTCATTACTAGATGAAACAGTAAAATTAATGATACAAAAAGGCAGAAGTTTCATAAATATTTCTGTTCTGTATTTGGAAAGAAGCAGGATAATGTACTAGAATCATAAAACATCTGCTAGAGATGAACCTTTTTAAATCCGCAAGCCCAGGTAACTTGCACTAAAGAGTCCTAAAAGAGTTGGCGGAGATCTCGGTCCTGCTGACGTGAATTTTTTAATATATCTTAGAATACCTAGGAAATTCCAGAAGACTGGAAGAGTGCTAATTTTGTGCCAATATTCAAAAAAGACAAACTGTATGACCCAGCTAACTGTGGACTGACTAGCCTGACATCAGTCCTGGCCAAAATAATAGAAAAGCTGATTTGGGATGCGGTTATAAACAATTAAAACATAGGAATATAAGTAATGCTAGTCAGTATGATTTTTATGGAAGAGAGTTCTAGTCCAACTTGATTTAAATCTTTGAGACTATCAGTTTGGTTGATAAAGTTAACTGCATAGATGTAATGTACTTAAACTTATGCAAGTCGTCTGTCTTATTACCAAACAATGTGCTAATTATTTAATAGACTTACACGCTGTCAATATAGCCCATATTAAATGAATTAAGAATTGGTCAACTGACAGATTTTAAAAAAGCAGTTGTCAGTGGGGAATCATTATTGAATAGGGCCAGTTGTAGTGGAAAATCACTGCTGATAAAATTTGCAGTTGTCACAAAGATTGGCAGAGCAGTAAATAATGTGGACAAGGCAGTTGTACGGATGGGTAAGATGGGCCCATTCAAACAAAATGTGTTTGAATGCAGCCAAATGCACTTATACATCTAGGAACAAGGAATGTAGGTTCTACTTACAGAATGGGGGGTTGAATCCTAGACAGATGTAACTCTGAAAAGGATTAAGGGGTCGTAGTGGACAAGCAACTGAACATGAGCTATGGCAAAAAGCTAATGGGATCCTTGGATATATAAACAGGGAAGTAATGAGTATGGATGTGACTTTACCTTGGTATATGGGATTGGTGAGACGGATGCTGGAATACTATGTTGAGTTCCGGTGTCAACATTCTTTTAAAAAGAATAATGAAAAAATCAGAGCAAGTGCCACCAGAATAATTGGAGGGCTGGAGAAAATGTTGCTGTACTTTGATTTACAGCATATTACTTGAACTAAGAACCTTGCAGTAAATCAGAGAGCTTCAAGTATACAAAATATTGTTCTTGGCAGCTCTACCCCTTTGGCACAGAGTGGACTAGCCATTTATGTATTTGTGATATTGTAGATATACAGAAGTTCAGCAAGTGTTATCTATTTGAATGTGACTTTTTTTGTCCTGAAGACTTAACTAGAGATCTTAGTAGTGTAATCTGAGTTGTAACTTCTCATAAGTGAAAGAATGCTCGTGAGAGATGGAAAGCAGCCTGAAACAGTAATCATCTATTTTTCTCAATGAAGTGTTCACCCTCAAGATTGAACCTGAATACTCTTAACCCTGTTAACTATTTGACTGCTGATCATTTCATCTTGCTCTGTTGATCCTCTCAGAGGTTTGTTGATGCTCCAGTAGGGGTTCAAAAATACACCATTGGAAATAGTGCATAATGCAAACATAAACATGCAGAGATTAACTTGGAAGTGATTACTTCACTATATGAAGTATGCAACATCTTACTGAGTAGAAAGTGAAGGCACATCCACCAAAAAAAAATTGCAGGGCAGTATCACAAGAAAATGTTCGTACTTTTACAAGGTTGATTCTGTAAGCTTCAAAGGACACAGCCATTCCGAAAATCTCCCAGACTCTTTGTGGCCATAGCAGAGATAATTAAGGGACAGCACATTTCCACCCTGAGGATCTCAAAATGGGTCTCAGGATGCATTACACTCTATGAACTAGCAGGATGATCCCCACCAACTGGCATACAGGCCCATTCCACGAGAGCACAAGCATCAACTACCGCTGCACTCCATGACATGCCCCTCTTGGACATTGGTAAAGCGGCCACATGGAGCTCGGTGTACTCCTTCTCTTCTCATTATGCCTTGGTGCATGATTTGGCAAAGGATGCTTCATTTGGTACAGCGGTCCTTCATTCTGTGGTTCTGTCATCCTCTTCGCACCCTCCTATATAGGTACTGCTTGTCAATCACCTCAGTGGAATACAATAGGGACCATCACTCGAAGAAGAAGGGGAAGTTACTTACCAGTTACTGGAGGTTCTTTTGAGATGTGTGGTTCCTATATGTATTCCAGACACACACCCCTTCCCCTCTGCTGTGGATCTGAGACGTCTACGGTGGAGAAGGAACTGGAGACGTGACTGGTCCGCCCTGCCCTTTATTGCCTCGGGTGAAACCACGTGGCAGCGCAAGGGTGCATGTGCAGACTGATGGACACTATTTTCAAAAGCTCCAGCTCAAGGGGCATGAAGCATGCACATTACCCTCAGTGGAATATAGGTAGGGACCACACATCTTGAAGAACCTCCCGTTCTGTAGAAAAGTCTTTCACACAGGAAAAAACATTTATTATTGAATGCGGGAATCTTTAGTGGTAGCAGTACTCTGTCAGTATACTCGGTGTACATTGCTACCCTCTTAATTTCTCTCTCCACACTGGTAGTCCTGTTCCTTAGGTTAGGGCTGCTAGTCATGTACACAGAAGAATGTACAGGTTACATAACTGTTTCTTTTCCATGTTTATATGGCAAGGAATGTTCCAATCCTACTTTTTTTTGTTTCAGATAAAGAGAAATCATTTCCTATTGTTCTCAAAAAGGAAAAATGTGCTCCGATTGTTATGTGGATGCACTCAAACATAGGTCCCAGGAAGTAATCCAGTAACTTTGATCTTTCTTGCTGCTGAGACTGACATACATATGTGTAAATTATTCAAATCATGAATCAAAATTAATGATCACACCTAGTAATTATATCTTTTGAGTTCAACTAGCCATGGGATTAGGAGTTGCCTGGCTACACTGGATTTCCATCAAAGTAGTATGTCTACATCTCGAGTAAAAATAATTACTGTTAGATGGAATTGATGTCCGTTCTTTCAGAGAAAGGAAATACCTCAGTAACTTTTTTTTTTTTTTTTTTTTTTATTTTAAACTTGGAGAGAGAGGATGATGATTGAATTCAGGGGACTGTAACACAGGTTTCAGGCAATATGTTGGGCCACTGGATTGGCTTCACTAAAACTATATAAAACAGTGGAATATGTGGTAAATATAAGAAAATAGAAATTATCATGAAGCATTTGTGCAAAGACTCTTAATCTCTTTTTTTTTTTTATCTCCCCAACTAGTATGTTGCTCATGTAATGACACTGAAGCTGTTAAGTACTTCTCTTACAATTAAAGAAGACAAGGATGTGCCAGAGACTCTTAAAGTACAGATAATTGATCTAAGCACGAAAATATCTCAGAGACCAGGAGCACAAGCACTTAAGTAATTACATGTTTGCTTTTTCATATTTCTGTGAACAGTGATCAATTATATTTTCAGTGTGCTAATTTCCACTATGCTTATCCCTTTTTGAAATGAATGATTCTTGAACAAAGCAATATGTTGTGTATGACTCTCCTGATTACATTTTCTCAGATTTTTTTACATCTTAAAACTTTTTTGTAGGTAGATGAAGTTTTAAATAGTGATTTTAAAAAACAAAGTTGAAGGAGTGAGCCGTACTGGCTTGCCTAATAAAGACCTCTTTTGGAGCCCTGCTTCATTCAATGTTTAACATACATTGCCTTTTTTTTAAGCTAGCCATTCATACATTTGCAGCTTGTCTTCAAACCATATTTTGTTAAAAAGTGCTAAAAGTAATACCAAGCCTGGCTCCACAGTCAATGCCAAATGCTCTGGCCAGAGTGCCCCTCCCGCCTCTTTCCCCCCCGCCATGTTAAGTTGGTTACCTTGATTGTCACTTATACAGCTAAAGGTAAATACTGCTTTGCACATAGTTCTGTTTCACCTGAAAATCTCAAAGCACTTAACAGAGGATTAACCCCGCTTAAAGGGTGACCTAATCAAATACAGAGATTTGAAATTATAGGTATGATGATGGACAACATGACCTGTGTCCAGTATATGGGTCTATCCTCAGCTCAGAGTTAATTTCCCAGCTCTGCCACAAACTTCCTTTGGAATCTTCACCAAGGAACCAATACACTCTCTCCCTTAGTTGCTGCATCTGGAAAATGAACCTGTGCACACTTTTTCTAATTCAAGTTAGCATATTGGTGGTGAGAGTAGGAGAAGTAATTTTAACAGATCCTGTTTTTTCCCCACTTTTCTTTTATGCAGAACCCAATTTCACAGAATATCTGTTTAAAATATTCTGTAATGTGGTTTCATTGGACAGATTGAGGGGCACACAACTAGCACTTGGCCCAAAAATAAAAAAGGAGACATTTGAAAGTATAGTTGGCAATGAGACTTAATCCCAAAAATGTGGAAGTGATAATTTTGCTAATAAAATTTCATAAAGGAAAAGATGGAGCTAATCTGCCTTAGTTATTCTCCTTTATTTTAAAAGGTTAAAAACATCACATCTCTATGAACCTGGGCCTAAACTGACTTCCCTGTTTTAAACTCCCAAGTCTTTTTACCACTAAAACTAAATGAAAATCTTAATAGTCAGTTGTAGAAAAACCATGTCTTTTTTTTTCTAAGGTGCAACCAACCAACATAATCTCACATTCAGAAATCTGGTTCCTGCTTCCACTGAAGTAAACAATCAAGGACTTCTATTGATATCAAAGGGAGCAAGACTGGGTCCATAACTTGCATTGAAATCTGCAAGATTGGGCTTCAAACTGGCTCTCCTAAGTCATTAATAACTTTTTTTTTAATATAGCACAAGTGCACTGTCTCTGCATAAGAGAATCAGTTACAAGAGAAATGTGAACCTGAATTTAAAATGAAATAAAGTTGAATGTAGATGGTAAGGACATTAAAATTGCAGGGCTTAATTTAGTCTCCTGTTGTATTCTTTTCTTTGGGTAGCTTGTGTTGTCACTTAAACTATTTAGCTTCATTTAACCTACGGTATTTCTTTGTTGCCTTTTTATATGCAAGAATCTCCTAAAATTCTTTTGCATGTAGTTAGTCCTATGAATTTAGGATACTTCTTGAGACAGTTCTGGCTAATGATTAGTTGCCCTGTATCTTGTGTTCACTTAGTTCTTGTCTAAGACACTGTGATTTTTCCTGTTTCATGTTGGTGCAAAGTGAAATTGCAGCTTGTATTCCATTGATTCATTTACATACTATTGAATATTCATACAAATTGCTTTAAAACAATTCTTGTCTTCATTTACAGACTGGAAGCAAAACTTGAGCACTGGTATGTAACAGGACTGAAACAACAAAGTGTTGTACCTTCTCTTGTGGCTTCTATTGGGGATACCAAATCATCTTTGCTTAAAATAGTGTTTGAGACAAATCCAGAGGATAGTACTGCTGACCAGAGCCTTATAGTTGAATCACAGCCTGTGGAAATCATATATGATGCTGTGAGTAATATTCAAATTAGAAATGTATGGGAACACCTTTTGTTCTCTCTCAATCTCATTGCCTTTCCATCTCCTTTCAAATACTGTACCAAAGTAGTTTTTCTTCCTTTCCTTAATTTTTTGCCATCTCAGTTTAATTAATATTTAATTTATATTTTGGAACTGATGCAGTGTGTATTGGATGATTGCATATAAACTGATATTATTTGTTTTTAAAGAGAACAATAAATGCAATGGTGGAATTTTTCCAGACAAGTAAGGGAATGGATCTGGAACGACTAACATCAGCCACGTTGATGAAGTTGGAAGAAATTAAAGAAAGAACTGCTTCAGGTAAATAGATAAAAGTAACTACCATTGATAAGTGAACCCTTAAATATTAGCAAAGAGTCTGGGGGCCTTACTTGCGAGGCAGTATTAGTATTGATGTTTGAATAAACATCATACCATGGGATCTCTGAATCAAAATTACTTTAGTTCTGTTTCTCTTGAGTCAATACACTGATAAGTGATTTAACCTCCAAATAGAATGCCTTCTAGCAATAAATTGAAAAATTGACTTAAAAACTTACAAGATGTTAGTATATAGAGAAGTTAACCAAAAAGATGTCTGCATTAAAGATTGATCACTTTTAATCTGTAACTGCTCCTACAGTGAAAATGTGACTTTTACATTGGTATAGTATTGTTTGTTCCACGTCCCATACCTATTGGTTACAGATGTGAATATATTTTCATCTTTTAATCTATTCTTTTCCCTATTTAAGGACTAGCTCATATTATTGAAACACGGAAAGTCCTTGACTTGAGGATTAATCTGAAACCATCCTATCTTGTGGTTCCACAGACCGGTTTCCACAATGATAAGTCAGACCTTCTTATTTTGGACTTCGGTACATTTCAGGTATGCAGTTGGTTTCCTCTGGTTTCATTTGCATTCAAGAAAGAGGGAAATAGTACAATTATTTGTTTGTTCCCAGGAGGGTCGTTTTAAGACTGACAACAGGGCTGATCAGAGGTCAGTGGGTTTTTGTAAACCCACTAGTATCATTTGCATAATAACCTTTGTCATAAACACATGAATAAGAATCATCCAGAAGAACTATATTTCATTCTTTGTGAAATGTGGTTCAGTATATCAAACAAGTTAAATTGTAAGAGCTATGTGATTTTTTCAAAGCCATATCTTTCACTTGTTCATAAAGCACTGTGTACCTACATTTTTTAGTTAAGTAGTCTTCCTTTTATTTAAGAAATAAGAAGACTTAAGAAAAGCTATTGAGCTACTCTGGAGCTGTGAAAGTTGATGCTATGGTGGTGGTGTAAAGCTGAAACTTGAAGTCCTATATAAGTTGACTAATATATTGTTGTAGACATGACATGATTTATTTACAAAAATAAAAAAAAAGTTACTGAACTTGTTCTATTTTCAGTTATGATATCTTAATTTTCATTAAGGATAACGGCGTTGACATTTCTAAAATACCTCTTCTGAGGTAGTCAAACCAAAAATTACAGGCTTTAAAAATCTAGTAGTTTTACCTGTACAGTACTGAAATGAATAATATAGTGAGTGTATAAATACTGTGCTTTTAGTAGACATACTTTTATTTCTTTCAATCTGTCCCACCAGTTGACCAGCATAAATCAAGACGGTCATCGAGCTTCCAGTTTTTCATCCTTGGAAGAGATTATGGACAAAGCTTATGACACGTTTGATGTGAAAATCAATAATGTACAACTTCTCTTGGGCAGAAGAGGTATTAAAGCATAATCACTATCTAATCAAAGAAGAATAAAAATGTTTAAATGTATATTAGTAGATAGTGGTTTGTTCTTAAAATAAGTTACTTATAATGTAAAGAAAATACAAATTAAAACTGTAAAACTTCCTTTATTTTGAATTTTCCAGTATCTTGAATAAAACGCCCATTTGTTCTCTGGAAATCGATATTATTGCTGTACTCATTCAAGTGTTAGCAAGTAAATTAGGGTTAGGTAATTTAGTATTATGCACCTATTGATAGGCTCATGAATTTTTTTTTGATTGGATTAATAGACAGCTCAGACTAGCTGCAAAATATATATGATGGTCTTTTATGATGATTTACATGTGGGGACTCTTACGTTAGGAAAAATATTGTGAGGAAAAGAAGAAAACTGACATTCTGATAATGGCTGAGTTCATAGCTCTTGCTTCTGGGTTTCAAGGTTGTAAGTGAAAATACTTCTTGGTTTTGGCCCATGCTAGATGCTGATAAAGCATGGAGTTAGGGGTGGTTGTTTTCTGACCTGTGGAAGTCCATGCAATATCTTGCCTATATGAACTTAGGTTTCTGCAGTTCATTAGATGGGCTGGATTTTTTAAAGTAATTCTTAAATGATTTTTCTGGATTATTTTTATACGGTCTCTTCATTACAAAATAAAGCTTGTGAAGTTTAATTTTTAAACTGGATAAACACTCCTTCAGGTGAAGACTGGAAGAAGGCTCGATTTCAGCATCCATCAGCTTTGCACATATTGCAGCCTATGGATATGCGTGTGCAATTATCCAAATCAATGGTGGAGAAAGACATCAGAATGGCTAAGTAATGTATCAGCACTATCAGACAATTAATTTTTGCTTGGTTATTTGTGCTTATTGAAAAAGGGCATTGTCACTGAAGCCCAATGGGACAAGATGGAGTTTGAAGACTTATATGCATGGTCTTAATTTTCTCCTTGTTATGGGCAAAGTCAGTAGCTACACTTATAATTAAGGCTGTCTAACAGTTTACATGTTGCTTGTAACTTCTCCAAACTTCAATCATTTGGGCTGAAACTTGCCATATTGAGTGTTTGCTGCAGGCTAAGAATTTTGTAAAGTTTCAGCTAAAACAATGCAGCCTTTTGTGAGAATCAGATAAAGGAAAAACACCTTGTTTTGCCCATGTTAAATTGCTAAAGCGTGTCTATGCTTTAGAGCAGGCCCTTAAGAGAATTCACTCTCGTGTCAAGGATGTGCTTTTTGTCATTCGTGTGAAAATTTGGCATTAGTTGTGAGCCTCTGAAAAATGGCACATGGATACTTGTTAGTATTTGGCAGCTAAATTCTCAGAAGATTCTATCTGCACTGACTATGCTCCATGCTCATACAGTTCCTATTGGCCTGCAATAACCTATTCTTTGAATGATTGCACATGTACATTACACTCTTGGTGCGGGCACATCCTGAGCACAGTTTTCAGAAATTTTTCCCTCTGAGTTACCCTTCATGGCAGTTCAACCACTCTTCCCTGTCGCACATCACTGTGTGTCAGTATAAAGAGAAAAGCCACCCCTCCATCCCTCAGTTCCTTCTTACTTCCTGTGACGGTAGTTGGGGTCTGTTGGTCTTGCTTTAGCAAGTGCTCTCAGCTGGTTTTTTTCTTACATATAGTTAAATATTTATAGTTATTAGGGTTAGTTAGTGTTTGTTGATTTAGTTTAATGTCTTTTAATTTTTTCTTGATTTTGGGTTTTTCTTGGTTTCTGGTTTGGGGTTACATTACTGATTCTGAGGAATGTCTTGATTACCAGGCTTCAAGCCCTGCTTGTTTACAATGCCATGATTTTGTGACTGGGTATGAGGCTTCTGGGACATATGGCCTCATGCATATATGTAGTGTGGTGTGCCAGATTTCATATCAGGATTCTACAAGGTTGGATGGCCTCAGTATTTTTGCCAAGCTGTCACTATCTGAACACTGTGCTCAAGGGGCACCTCACATCTTAGATTCTCTAGACTAGATTGGTGGGAAAATCCTGCCAACATTTGTGAAGGAGTTCATTTGTCCTTCTGAGCCATCACTTGTTCTAGTAACAGATGCATCTGCTTTAGGTTGGGAAGCTGATCTGGTTCCCTTCAGTTTTAGGGGTTATAGTCTGCAAAAGACCTGACTCATCAGGTAAGGGGAGTTGAGAACTATCTGGCTGGTGTGCCCAGTTTTTCTATCCTATTCCAGGTAAAAAACTTTCTCAGTGTCACAGACAACACAGCGACAATGTTCTATCTCAGCAGACAAGGAGGTGCTTACTCATTCTTGCCCTGTCAAGAAGTGCTTCTTCTGGAAGTGCAGAACAAGCTGGCATATGACCTAAGCAGGTCATTGATGAGTCACCATGAGTTGTCTATTCATCCAGATGGAACCAGGTTCATTTTCTCAGCCGTATGGGGCTCCTCAGGTAGACCTGTTTGCAATGAGATAAAACAAGAAATGCCAACAGTTTTGTTACCTACAGGGTCACTGTCTGGGTTCCCTAATGGACATTTTCCTGTTGCCTGGAAGAGCAATCTCCTGTATGCTTTCCCATCAATTCCACTCCCTCACAGTGTGCTACTAAAAAATCAAACTGGACCATGCCTAAATCGTTCTTATCACCCCAGAGTGGCCAAGGCAGCAGTGACTCTCCACTATCCTGTACCTTTTGGTGAAAAAGCTGATACTGCTTCCATTGGACCCGGATTCAATTTCATAGGACTGAAAGGGACCTCGAGAGGTCATCTAGTCCAGTCCGCTGCACTCACAGCAGGACTAAGTATTATCTAGACCATCCAACAGCTTATTTCTCAAGACCAGGTTGTCTGCTCCACCCAAACCTGTAGAGACACTATCGAACGGCATAGATGCTCCATGGTTAGACTCTGGGGAGCAGTTGTGTTCAAAAGATGTGCTACTGAATAGTAGAAAATGATCTACTACATCTACTTGCCTCTCTGGGTATGTCTACACAGCAAAAAAAAACCAAACAGCCAGCTTGGGCTCGCAGGGCTTGGGCTGCAAGGCTGTTTGATTGCTGTGTAAACTTCCAGGCTTGGACTGGACACCGAGCTCTAGGACCCTCCCACCTCACAGGATCCTGGAGTCCAGACTCCAGCCCGAGCCCGGAAGTCTATACAGCAATCAAACAGCCCCTCAGCCTGAACTGTGCAAGCCTGAACTGGCTGACAAGGGCGTGTCGCAGGTGTCTAGTTGCTGTGTAGACAAACCCTCTTAGCAGAAGCATTTCTCTATCTGGTCTCATCTGTCTGGAATTTTGCTGATATATTCTTCAGTCCAGTATATTTTGGACTATCTTTTGTACCTAAAACACATATTGGTTGTTAGTTCCATCAAGGTCCACTTAGTTGTTCTCAGCCGTGGATGACGGCTCTGTCTTTTCTAATAGAATGTCAATACATTTTTGAAAGGCCTGGAAAGATTGTATCCTCAGGTACAAGATCCTGTTCCCCATGGGACTTAAACTTGATACTGGCAAAGCTTATGTTCTTTCTTTTAAGCTTTTTGCTATCTGCTCTTGTCTGCCTCCTTCAGTGAAAGTAGCATTTCTGGTGGCTATTACTTCTGCTACGAGGGTAAGTGAGCTGCGGGCCCTGATGTCTGGCCCTCATTCTAGTGTTTTCTCTAAAGACCAAGTTTACCTGTGTATTCATCCAAAGTTTCTCTCAAAAGTGGTATCTAGTTTTTATATCAACCAAGCAGTTTACCTACCTTCATTCTTCCCAAACCACATTCAGATAAAGATGAAAGGAAGGCTACACGTACTCTGGTTATTAGGAGAGCGTTGGCATTCTACCCTGACAGGTCCAAACAGTTCTCTCTCTGTCTTCCCAACTCTTTGTGGTGATCGCAGACAGAATGAAGGGGCTCCCAGTTTGTTCTCAGAGCATATCATCTTGGATAACTTCATGCATCCGCCTGTGCTACTATTTGGCTAATGTTATCCTGCTAAGCGGAGTGACAGCATGTTCAACGAGATAGCAAGCTGCTTCTGCAGCCTTCCTGGCTAAAATTCCTATCTCAGACATTTGTAAGATGGCAACTTGGTCTTTGGTGCTCATGTTTGCTTCCTATTATGCCATCACTCAGCAAGCTCAGGATGATGCCAGATTTGGGTGAGTTGTCCTTTAGTCCCTGTGCAGATTAGGCTCTGATCCTGCCACCTGTTTCCGTGGCTTGTGAATCATCAAGAGAAGAATGCACATGTGCAATCACTTGAAGAAAAAAAACAGTTACTAACCTGTTCCATAATTGTTGTTCTTCGAGATGTGTTGCACATATCTGTTCTATGACCTGCTGTCCTACCTCTCTGCATCAGTGTTTTTCCGGCAAAAAGAAACTGGGGGAGGGCGGTGGTGACCGTGTCCTTTTATACATGTATGCACAGGCATGCAAGAGCAGAGAGCTCTCGAGCTGCCCTGATGGGTACTGCTGAGGGAAAAATTTCTCACTGCTGTGTTCAGGGCATGCACACACCAAGAGTGGAATGGTCATGTGCAACACACCTCGAATAACCACAGTTGAGGAACAAGTTAGTAATTGTTTTTTTGCATACCACCTATTGAAGTTTTCAAGGAAAACTTGTCTGAGGTGTTTTTGGCCACAGTCTCAGGCTGCAAATAATTCCTTTACATTTCTGTCTAAAAGCACAAACTATTCTGCTGTTCACTGAACAAAAACTTTTGAACATTATGGCAGTTGAATTTATTTTGAATAAAGTAGCCCTGGATGGGTTGTCCCCACATCTTAACTTTTCTAAGAAAAACAAATATCACAAGTTAAGAGCAAAACCAGTGACCTGAATACCTAAAATGTATGTAGAGGCATTATTCCCAGCTTTTGGGGCAAGTATCTTATATTGTTCTCCAGCCATCAGTATGGCTAACACAAAGAAAGAGCTGAGAGGAGGAAGGAGTTATGACTAGCTTCTATAGGAAGGTGGGGGAAAGGGGTTATCTGTGAAATTCAATAGGGGGAAAAAAATCTCCATTTAGCTTGGGTGTTTAATATAGTTCCACTGACAGAAGTTAATTTTTATGACTGTGTTCACTACACCTCTACCCTGATATAACATGAATTCGGATATAACGCGGTAAAGCAGTGCTCCGGGGGGGCGGGGCTGCGCGCTCTGGCGGATCAAAGCAAGTTCGATATAACGCGGTTTCACCTATAACGCGGGAAGATTTTTTTGGCTCCCAAGGACAGCATTATATCAGGGTAGAGGTGTATAAGTATATGTACTAGCAGGCCCCGAACAAGATGCCTGCATCATGAGCTTCTTTGCTCCAACAGTTAATCACCTGTTAAAATTAAAATTTAGTAAACCTCTTGGCATCTGCTGAAAAGTTGGCTTACATGCAACTTCATTCCAATATTATACTGTTCACAATGCCGTTTTTTTAATTCTCTACCCCCCAGGTTTAAAGTTTCAGGAGGCCTTCCCCTGGTGCATGTGAGACTTTCTGACCAAAAGATCAAGGGGATTTTTGATCTGATTGATAGTATTCCATTTCCTCAGATGTCAGCCATGTCAGTTCAAAGCACAAAGGTAAACTGACTAGAATAATGGTAAACTTGAACTAAAACATGATAGTATAACTGCATAGAACCCTTTTAGTGAGTGCATTCCTTCATTTAGTATTTATGGAAAGCAGATATTGGCAGGTAAGAGAAGGCTACAGGATATCTGAAAAAAAAAAAAAAAGACAGTAATATGTTCATGTGTTGCTCTAAATGATGATGATGATGATGATGAAGACAGTCTTCAAAGTCCACTTGAACACACACAACTAGTCTTATTTGAATAGGCAGTGTATTATCATATGTTGACTTGAAAGTTCAAATTAAAATTTGAGTCTTATCCACAAATTTTATTTGGGAAGCAGGGTGGATTTTCATGAGAATATAAATGAACATTCTGAAGTCATAATAAGTTATTGTAGATAAGTTTCTATACTTGGCAATTTTTTTCTAGGTACCTGCTATCCCCATGATTACTGATGCAAGGAAAGGGTTACTTGACACATCAATATTGCTGGAAGGAGTAGAATCAGGTAAGAAAATATTTTTAACTATTTCTAAAACAAAACTTTGCTAGGTGTTTCTGATCATGAAATGAGTGTTCTGTGGACAATAAATACCTATGCATACCTATGAATTGCAAAATTTAAGGTGGCCTTGCAGATCTTGCTGATACTATCTTAAGACACTAAGCTTGCTTTTTAAAAATACATAATTAGCTTTTTTTGTTCAGAAGATACATTAATTTACATTATGAAAGCTATGGAAAGCTTTCCTAATCTGAGATCAGTCATTCAATGGGATGTTAACTTGTGGTATCTGGACCCTGATTGTCTCAACCACCTTGCGCTTATAATTATCATATTTAGAAAATACTTACATGAAGAGGCCTCAAACACAAGTAAATACAGAATTGATAATTACAAACAAATCAGTATGTCAAGGTACTAGCCATTGCAAAGAGAACATTTGCTCGCTTTTATATTTGGCTGTCAGTTCAACAGACAGCATAAAAATATTACATGTCTTTATTTCCTAGAGTCTGATGAATATTTTGATGCTGAAAATTCTTTTTCACTAACTGAAAAGGCTCTACATGAAGGACATGAACTAAAAAACAAAACAGAGACTATTAATGAGGAGTTCACAGACCTTCAATTGAAGTTTGAAATTAAAGAGGCATGTGTTTTACTTTCCTTTCTTCAAATTGCATTAGTCTCTCTTAATCTGTAGGACCATTATAAAGCAGTTATTATAGGATCCGTTACATGTCAAAGTGCACCCCCACTAGTCTGATGAACAGCACAACATTGATGAAGTGTAACCTCAGAAAATAATACATTTACTTTAGCACCATAATCCAGCAAACTTCCATATGTAGTAACTTGATAGTAATGCCACATAAGAAGGAGGAAGTTGAAACATCAGGAGAGTCATTAACAAAGAACCAACTCTAGGAGTTTGCTTCCGCTTTGTAATAGCAAAATTCTACTTAAAATATTTGTTCACCAAGAATTAGAAATTCCCTCCCCTTTCCATTATGCTTCAAGTAGTTCAGATCTTGACAGCTCACCTTCCGTTTCACACTCTTGTGCAAGAATGCTAGTTGTTAAAGAAAATAAAACAGTAAAGGTAGCAGCAATTTCATTTTCCTCTTTCTGATTAATAAAAAATGGAACATCAGATATGAAAAGAGATGATCTGATACCAGTCTATTACTGACATTTGTGTAATTCTTATTCATGTAGGTGGTTTTAGAACTCACAAAGCAACAGAAAATAGAGGAAACAATACTTGTATTTAATGTAATGCAGCTCGGAACAGAAGCTACAGTCAGAACATATGACTTAACAGCTGTATCTTACTTAAAGAAAATCAGCTTGGATTACCACAAAATTCAAGGTAATGAAAATAATAAAACAAAATGGAGGATAAGAATAATAGTGTCTCTGCTTAGTAGACTTCATAGTTTAAATCTTTTTGTATCAAGGTTTCGACTGCCTACCCTAGCCTTTCAGAGAAAAGTTCTACAGTATGATAGTTAGGTTTGATATTTAGAATGAGCCCCTTCTCTGTTAAGGCTGCAGTTGTGTGGGCCCATATAATTGTGTGCAGTTCTCCACATGGAACTTATGTGCCGGTACAGTTGATGCCATTAAGACATTCACCTGGTTTTCTTTGCTTATCTAGTAAATGTGTAATTTTAGGTATCTCAGTCGTAGCTGCAAAATGGTGGAAGTCAAGTTTTAAAAATCTGGCCCTTACTCTTTGACATACATGGAAATTTTTAGGAAGATAAGTAGCAACTAGAAAATGAAGTCACCTTTCTTAGTAATACATATGTGGCAATGTATCTGTTGTAGAGTGGGAAGGGGTTAATTTAAATTTGGTTCAGAGAAACAAGAAGTGGTAGCCTACCTCTTACTCATTCAGGGAAAACCAAATCAAAAGATGGAATCTTTGTTACAGGCTAATTCATGAGACTATCCTCAGGCATTATGATGCCTACTATTTAGTCTCCAGCGGTTCTTTTACATACCTTATGGGACACCATGATTGAAGCCAAGTAAAATAATCACAGTTATTAACTATGGCTGTTTTATTATTAAGGAAAGGAAAAGAAAACATTAAACAAAACAGACAAATGACAGAGCACACTGATAAATTAGCTGTTTTGGTTAGTCTAGGTGCACGAGTGCATGCTAGCCCAATTCAAGCCCTATAAGAAGAACTTCCTGATACTTGTTCATTTAATGATTTTGGTGTACACTAAATTTTGTCCATGTTGATGTCTTTACTAGTTATAGATAAAGGATTCAGTGTTGAGATACTGAAGCAGAGCCTATTCCATTTGTCACTACTATTTTTTTTTTTTTAATTAAACCGAATGCTTTGTGAAACCTTTTTCAGAGGCACATATCAACATTAGTCTCCCAGCACACATGGACTTCTAATGCGAGTTTGGCACCTACCTTTTTTGAAAATTACAGCCCTTTAAATGTTTTAATATTCTCATTCTTCAATATCAGTATTTTAAATATGGCAAAAAGAAAAGGTACAAGCCTGTGTAATGACAGTGTTAACTTGTCATTGCCTGTCTAAACGTTCAACTCAAGATGTAAACGTGGATTCTAGGTTATTAGCACAATGCTTCAGGCAGCAACACATTTTGAAGTGTTAAATAGAAAACGATGTTCGAGGAGAAGGGTTTAATAAAATCATTTCTCTGCCTGCTTCAATATTGCGAAAGCTGAATTCTCAATATGCTCTCATTTGGTATGTTACAGATAAAAAACGACCACTTCACTTAATAAGCTCTTCAGATGGACCTGGATTAGACCTTTTGAAAGTGGAATATATCAAGGTACATGCTTACTATTTAATAAGTATTTATTAAAATGATCTGTGAAGTGTATCTGGTAATAAGTTAAAAATTTAGTACACAAGGTATAAGTGAGTGCAGTCTACAATGCAATGGCTCATTCAATTTGTCTATCTTTAACCTTTTATAACATGTTTCCCTTTTAGGCTGACAAAAATGGTCCAAAATTTCAGTCAAGTTTTGACAACACTGAACAAACACTTCAGGTAAGTGAATTTTTTTCCAAGTGTCTAGTATTAGCCTCTTTACTTAGCAGGTACCTGCAAGTCAAAGCTGAGACTCACTGAAGAGTGGAATGTTAGCCTGACTTCCCTAGGTAAAGTGGTATGCTCTTATCTCATGTTAGGTAACTTAAGGTAAAATATTAGTAATGACAGGGCAACTTGTAGTTTCAGCAGGTCAAGTTGAAGCCTATGCTCCTCCATAGTCTTATCTTGACCTGCAAACTGTTGTGAAAACTACCAGCTGCTTGGTCTTCACTAGGGTTTTAACTAGCTAACTTGAGTTAATGAGTTAAATTTTTTTATTAAGATGATGTTTAAAAAAAGTGAACGGTACAGAGTTTAAGCATAGAAGTTTCTGGTTATCGGGGAATAACATACAGATTATCAAGGGGTGCGAAGTTCGGTTTAAGATCGGGTGGCATAAGGAATACATAATCTGCAATATCCCTGATTGGGGATGAAAGGTTGATGACAGACAAACTACAGACATGGATGTGTTGGGGGCAGGGCTGGAGTGGTATGAAGTTGAGATTGCCACCATACCACTCCAGCCCTGCCCCCAACACATCCCTGCGCCTTGGGGTTCATAGGAGATGGCTATAACAGCTGCCCCGACCTAGGAAAATTATCAGTTGCCCACTTAGGGCAGTTTTAGTGTCCCTTCGTGCCACTCTGGCAGTGCAAAGGAGCCCAACTCTCCTAGAAACTGTTAAATTGCGTATGGATCAGAAGTCTCAGCCAATGAACTGAAATATGTGCTTAAAAGCCTTACTTCAGGCACCAAACATTTTAAAATGACTAGATAACTGTAACAGTTGGCGGAGCGAGCAAGCTCTGTACTAATGCTTTTTTCCTCCTCAGTTTGTGAAAAGGAAATACACAGCATACATTTAACTTGTGGTACTCCTCAATATCTAATGTTCGGGTGAAATGTCAGAAGAGATTAAAACAACCTTGGGGGGTGGGGAGGTAAAAAAAATCTCCATTAACTGTGCCTGAGATTAAAAATGACAAAGGCGGTCAGTTTTCTTACTTTGGGGCATATCGCCAATGGGTGTCATGAAGAAACTTTTTCCCTGGTGTAAGCTGTGATTGATGTAAGGAGTGCCTTGAGGATGAAGGCACCTTCTTTTGAAGTATCTGCCAGTCACAGTTGAACTGAATATTTGACTGAAATGGTCAACTAGAATGCTCTACATTGGGTCTATGAATTCTGTTTGTTCCCAGTTTAGATATTTTTAATATTTCTGTGAATCCTATAGAGTTGAAGTCTTTGGTACACATTTAGTGTTAAATCTTTACATTCCTTAATATGAAACTGTCAAGGTTAGTGAAAAGTGATAGAACTAGGCTTAGGTACATCAGCATAATTTTCATGTTGATGGTTCCCAGATGAATTTATCAAGTTATGGCCTAATTAAACCACATGTATTGCATCTTGTCTGTCTTTTTATGTGTTTGGGACAACTACGGTGTGGTATAAGCCTGGCAAATACCTCTGGTATAGCACGGGATTTTTAGTAACATTCAACTGCAGCTTGCTTGAAAGGTTTATTTTGTCCAGCTGAGAACAGACAGTTTAATAATGCAAGTGTTCCCCTGAAGAACTTTCTGGGAAGGTATTTTCTGAATCTTCTGGTAATTAGTATTATGCATTTTCCCCAACAGACTAAGTTCTCATGGCAACAAAGGTTAAGAGAACCAGAAAATACAAACTTAAAAAACAGATCAGGAAAAACTACTCAAAGAATATACTGGAGTTAACTAAAAGGAAAAAACCCCACAACTAGTCCAGTATTTGATGTCTTTTTAGTTTAGTTGCATGTCACCTTGTTCTTGTATGATGGGAAGATGAAGCCAAATATTTATTGGTGATTACATATCTGTGTCATTTTCCCGTATAATTGTCACCCTGCAAGCCTAAATCCCAATCCATTCAGCATGTCTACTCGTGGAAGTGATCCACACGCTAAATGAATGTTATCTGTAGTTTTACTTTTTGTGATTTGGATTCTTTTGTTTTAAACAGGTGGCCTTTTCGTCGTTAAATTTTCTGCTACATACACAGGCCCTTCTCTCTACTATCAATTTTCTAACAGACGTTATTCCATCAAGCAGTCCAAGTACTGGTGACATAGGACACTTGCAAACACAAGGAGAAAAGCAGCAAAAAGATACTAGTGTGAAGAAAGGTATAGTTAATATTTCTGGCAAGTCTAATGTTGTTCAGTGTGTCATGTTGGAGTGAAAGGGTAGATTTAAATTGTTAGACACTAATTTAGTTTTAAAAATTATTAAAATATTTAGTTTGCAGAAACAAGAAATGGTAGGCCAGTTCTTACTAATTTTCTTTCACTGCCAACTTAGAGGTATCCACTGTTTAGTCACAGGAATTATTTTACGTAATTCAGGGGACACCATGATCAAGGCCAAGCAAAATAATGGCAGTTATTAACTATGGCTTTTTGTTATTGAAGTAAGGAAAAGAAAATATTAAACAATACAAATGATAAGCTGGTTATTTACATTACAATTTCTGTGGTATATCTCTCTGTGGAAAGCTTTTAACAGAGATTACAACCCTGAGAATGAACACCTCTGAGGTGTGCTTTCCTCTTGGTAAGTTAAAACTAAAGTATATTTTCCCCAAAATTATTGTGAATCCCTTTAGTATATCCTTAGATAAATAATAATGTTCATAGATGGGCAGAAGAATTTTGTTTAAAGGCAGGTTGTCCCATTGTTTATTAATATATAACCAGTTAGTATATCAATAAGCCAGTTTATAGTTGGCAAAGTAAGCGATCTTAACTGCACCTTATGAAACTGAAGAAAACGTGGAAATCAGTTACTTAGAAGAAGCCATTTAAGGAGCAATCTTGAGACAGGCCAGTTAGCCAATATTAAGAATCTTAAATCCAATTAAATCCCAGTGTATCTCAGTTTACCAGTGTTTAGCCTCTGTCTCCTCTCCAGGAATACAAGGTTTAACCACTTCGTGATCAACAGGAGAAACTTAGTCTTTTAAGTATCAGAGGGGTAACCGTGTTAGTCTTTATCCACAAAAAGAGCAAGGAGTCCAGTGGCACCTTAAAGACTAACAGATTTATTTGGGCATAAGCTTTTGTGGATAAAAAAAACCTACTTCTGTTTTTTATTTTTTTTTTAACCCATGAAAGCTTATGCCCAAATAAATCTGTTAAAGTGCCACCTGACTCCTCGTGTGGTTTTTTTTTTTTTTTTTGTTTGTTTGTTTTTTTTTTTTTTTTGGTAATTAGTTTAGCCTCAAATGACCTTGGCATAAAACATCTGACTATTCATATATCAATGAAATTAGGAAGTTGTTAAATGAAGGCATTCATTTAGATACAAAATATTTGCAAATGTGCATATTAAGCATTGGAGAACCAACAAAGGTTTTCATCTCTAAGTGGAAACATGAGTTAGAAGTAACCAGTATCTTCTGTAAAATATTTCCCACCATAAATGTTCTTCAAGTTCAAGGAATGAAGACTTTAATGTGTTTACTAAAGAAATTAATTTCAAAAAGAATATTTCTAGTTATTTGTGAGAGTTTAAATTCAGGTTTTTCTTTGAAAAGAAAAGTGGGGGTGGTTGGTTTAGACCCACTTTACTTCTATATTTATTGCTCTGACAACCTAGTCCTGCATTCCTTTCACAATTAGGTTGCTTCTGAAAAGTGTTTACCTGGTTTGTCTGGTGTTTGCTGTTCTTGGGAGATAGAAGCAAAAACTTCAATAATATCATATAATAATAATATAATTAATTAGCCTTCTATAATGTCTTGGATTAGCTTCAGCATTTTGTCACATAATTAGCTAAACATGTATATTGTTAAATTTCCAAGCCTCCTGGCTATAAAACTCCAGTATCCAATCTTAATGGCCAGTAAAGGGTTCAGTCATGCAAGATACTAAGCACTCTGGCCCTGACCTAGCAAACAAGTTAAGAACAAGTGCTTAACTAACAAGACTATTTGCTTACTTAAAGTTAAGTATGTGCTTAATTTGTTGGATCAAGATGCAGGAGCATGGATGTGATCTAAAGATAGGTGTGGCAGGTATAATACTTAGGAAAAAGGGGGGGGAAATGGAACGTCTGTCACCTGTGTTGTCTTCAGTTGGGCTTTTTATTCCTATATATGCTTGTTTAAGAGCTGCTTCACATGTGGCTCACTCAAACTGAGGTATGCCAATGACTTTCTCTCTCTGCTTGTGGAATAAAAAGTAAGGCAGGATCTTAATCCTCATTTCAGGGTAATACATAGAGAGAAGAGGCACACATTGCTTTCTGCAAGTAGTCATTAACTTAAGAGCTCGGTGCTGAGCTAGAGAATGCAAGAATAAACCTTTTCTGACAAGAGACTTGCTGAGGAAGTAGCGTGTTCCTTTTTTCAGCCTAATGAAAATTCTCTACGTGCTTCTGGAACATAGGAGCAAAAGATGGAGAAATCTCAAGACAGTTGGTGACAGAGGCAGCAGTCTGTGCCAGCTTCCCAAGAGCTATAAAATGTACTTGGCAAGTGTCACATGGGCCAAGAAATGGACTACTCTGGCAGAAGAGCAGTCTAAAGCAGTTTATCGAGCTAATGATCTGTTTATGGGTGATAGGTTCGCTCCTTCTGCAGACCAGTAACAAAGTTACTCCACAGATAATTAACAAACTATGAGCATTTAAACTTCAGTGTTGAGCATTACTTTTAACTATGGTCAGTCAGCACTTTTATTAATCAACACAAATATTTAGTCTCAAATTTTAAGAAAATCCTTTCTTATCCAAGCAATAAAATTAATCATGAAAATAAGGCCACCTGTACATAGAAGATGTAAATAGATAAAATGCTCAAGGGTTTTCATAACTAGAAAATATTTATCAATCACTGTAACAACTCATATATTTTATAGTTGATGTTTTATATACAAATTAGTTTAATTAACATTGACTGCACTTAAGCCTAATGTAGCCGTACTTGATTTCTCTAAAATTGTTGATACACCAGAGGTAGCAGAAGTGGGTGTGCTACTTTCAACAGAGCTCCAGGCAACTCTGGCATTTAAAACATGTCCTGTAGACTAGATCTGAGCAATTTAAGATTGGTTAATTTGTTCATTGGTCATCTGGAACCCTGTCAAGATTAGCACCACCATTGATGGTATCAGCAATGAAGATGAACCAGAGGCAGCAGTGGTTAGGAGTTCTTAATTTAAAAAAATAACAAGGTTAATCTTAGTGGATGTAGTCCTGTCAACACTGGTTCTCCACTTGTAAGGTTAATTTTGACACTCCCTTTGTCTACTTGACAGAGGCCGAAGAGCTTCAAAGTATATTTAAAAAAAAAAAAAAAGTTATGATATTCTTTGTTTTTACTTAGTAGTGACCAGAACTGCCAAGGATAAGCATGTTATTGACTTCAAGCTGTTTGCCAAGTTGGATGCCTTCTGTTTAAATGTGTGTGATGAAAAGAACAATATTGCTGAAATCAAAATACAAGGTAATGGTTTCTTTAGTAAAGAAAGTGATTACTGGACTTGTTAGTAAATTAGCAGTAGTTTCTTTGATTACTTTTTACCAGGTTATAAAGTATATCTTACCATGAAGGTGTGAACTTGAGTTCTTTCACTTTTTGGGGATCTATTTCTGGTGCCCCAAGTATGTATCCTGAAGCCATCTGGTGCCCCAAGTTTTAATTTTTTAATAATCACACGTGATGTAAAATGTTTCCACTTTATAAAATATAAATAAAGAAAATTTTACTGACATTATCTGTGATGTAACATTAACACTTTCTTAACTGAATAATAACCAACTCTTTAAAAAAGCATTTTTCATCCATAGATCTCAAAGCACTTTACAAAGGAGGTCAACATCATTATTCCCATTTAAAGATAGAGAAACTGAGGCACAGGGCAGGCAGTGACTTGCTCAAGGTGACCTAGCAGGATTAGGACAAAGGCCTCCTGAGTCCCAACACAGTGTTCCTTCCTCTAGACCACACTGCAGCCAAACACATAAATACAGACAGGAGATGAGGAAAGGGACGTGGGGAAGCAGTTCCATTAAACACAGATGTGGGTGGATTGTTGTGATGTTAAGTCAGAATGGAGTTGATACCTTCTCTTGGCAAATAGGAACAGTTGTCCATATACTTTCAGGGGAGGCTTGCGCATGAAGCTAGAGACTCTGTAGCTGGCTGTTAGACTTGTAGTTAAACTTTGTGGTACAATCTGCATTTGCATGAACATAACTGAAAACAAGCAGCATTGGATCTGATTCTGAAGTGCAAAGAATGCACATTTCTATCTGCTGCTGGATAAAACACATTTTTGTTAGTGTCAGTAGCAAGACAAAAAATAGATGCTTGTTTCTCTTCAATACCGGCAATCAACATAGGAACAAAAAATAGCTAATGGCATACATTATGTTTTAAAAATAACAACTTCTTCAGAGTTCTCCGAGGAATTCATTTACTATCTATCATACATAAAACTACTAGACAAATATTTCTGAAGCAAATAATGCTGTTAGGTAATTTGGAGTAGCACTTACCTCTCATTCTCTTGCAGGTGTCGATTCATCGCTCTTCCTTCAGCCAAGTCACACGGTGCTCTTTGCCCGTCTTAAAGACATAATTGTCACAGATGTTGATTCAAGGACTGTTCATAAAAAGGTATAATGCAGGATAAAAGTGTATTGCTATTTTACTTGATCCTTGGTTACTTTTATGTATATAAACCATTTGTGACAGAATAATTCACCCGAATATCTTTAAATGTTTGATTTGCTAAGTTCTAACAAGATAAGATGTTAGAGACACCAGGTGGGTGAGATAATACTTTTTATTGGACCAACTTTTACAAGATATTACCTCACCCACCTTCTCTGTCTATCTTGGGACCAGCACGGCTACGGTAATGCTGCATACAAGATCTGATGTGTAATATGTAGGTGGAACTGTAAAGTATGAAACCACTGGTAATGCTTTTTTTTTTTTTTTTCCAAATGTGTATTAAGTAGTTCAGTGGGGTAGCATTCTCTCCTTCAAGTAGGCTTTACATGCAGGTCTACAGTGGTGAAGGTTTGCAGATCTGCATCGGTGATTCCAGAAATCTAATTGTAGGTGGTATTGATCTTGAATCACAAAAACTTCAATTTGGCACAATAGCCGTTATGATTCATGAGTCCCAATCACCAGAATAGCCAGGGAATATTGCAGGTTTCAATAAAAGTGAAATTGCAGAGTTACATTTGGGCAATTGCATAATGTCCAGTCTTCGTGGCTCAAAATACTGAGTTTCACAGGAAGTAAGTTGACATGAAAACTTATTTAAAGTTTACATCCCTCCCCCTTGCTAACCTAATGGGAAGCATTATCACAAATCAACAGATGGATTTAAGGCTCGCGTTTGGGAGATTTTTATAAAATTTGGATAATTGTATGTTTCCTCAGTCTTGCTACCAGTTTCCTTGTTGCTACTGGACATAACTATAATTATTTCACCTACTGTGGCAATTGTCAGAATTTTACATTTCAGATCATTATGCTGAATTGATTACTGTTTGTACTCCTTTAAATAAAAATAAATAAACATTTAGATAGGAGTGATATTGAGTTGGTTCTTAATATTTTACCTACAAGATTGAAAATTACATGAAAATCCAGCAACATGTTAACTTGCAACTTCTCAAGGAAGAAGATCATGTAGTTCCCAGCAGCCTTATTTGTCTTACTGCATATGGAGTTACATTAAGACATTTAAAGGTGTGGTTAAAACAGTGGAATAATAGAACATTCTAATTGTTTCTCCCCAAACATTGAACTGCAGTGCTATGTTGTCATAGTTGATTGCATTTTCCCACTTTAAAAAAGGAAAAGAAAAAGGGGAGGAAAAAACTGACCAGAGATACCAGATTTATTTGATGAAGGGAAAGTCAAATATATATTCTGATTTTTACTCTGACTGCACATACATGATATTAAAATTAGACTTACTTTTAAATTGTATGCCATAAAGAGCAAAAATTACAAGCATCACAGCTCAGAGTTTGACAGAAGTGTGGGGCTTTTAATGCCTTCTTAATAGTACTGAAGATTCAGAAGACTTTAGAAAAAAAAAGGAAAAAAAAGATTATAATGCAAAACAAGCCCTAGGGGATCAAATTTTGTCTGCAGGTATCAGTCACAAAATATCTGTGCTGCATACGTTGATAAATGAGGAAAATGGTATACTGTGCACAGACAGTATGTTGTCACTATTCCATAACTTTTTGATACTTAACCAGTTACTCTTGGACTTAGAATGCAAATCAATTCCTTATTGATGTTCATGCCAAGATTGAAGATTAAATGAGGACAAATTACTGGATTATTGGAGTGCTGTGTGAATATCTGACAATTAGTTTTAAAATATTTTCGTGATCATAGGTCTGAAATGACAAAGGAATTCTTAACAAATTTCAGAAGAGTTAAAATAAATATCTGTGCTCTAAGAATGAGAAGTTTCAGATGTAAGAATTGTTTATATTGTACCTGTATATTGAATTTTGTATAATTTAAAGGGCTCCTTAATTTTAACTGGAGCATGAAGTGTTTAAATAGACTTTGCGAATGAGCACCCCTCATTTAGCTTGGCTTAACTTCAATATTAAATGAGTTATAGACTATTGCATGCATGTACTGCATTGGAGACAATCACTGAAAAAGCTAAATTACCTCCAGGTGGGCTTAAAATAAAAATATTTTGTGGTTATGAAGACAAACTAGCAGATGGATTTGATATTTGAAAAATGGATGTGCAAATTGTTTTTAACTTGAAATAAAATCTTTTGAGTACCCATTTTAGACTAATGTATTTGCTTTCTCTGCTGTTTACATATTTAGTTTCCTACTTTATTCATAAACATTCAGGAGAGTAATATGAAAAGTAGATTAAAATTTTGTTTTGCATTTACTTGAGAACCGGGAATAGTGATGTGAGGATCCTGTACCTATGTCTTCTCCAGGCTGTCTCTATAGTAGGAGATGAAGTCTTCAGTTTCAACCTGGCACTGTATCCAGATGCTACTGAGGGAGAAGCTTACACTGATATGTCCAAAGTGGATGGCATTGTCTCTCTGAAAGTGGGCTGCATTCAGATAGTTTATCTTCATAAATTCCTCATGTCACTTGTGGTAAGATTGCTGATTGTACCGAATTACCAGTTCATGTTGTTTGAGTACCTTCTCTGTATGAAAGCCACTGGTAGCTTGCAGTTGCCATTACAAAAAGGACAGATTTACTGTTTTAAATACATACTAGGAGGACAAAGGTTAGATAAAAGCATTAATTTGTAGAATAAATTCTTAATTTTAATATATGTTGGATTTAAAAAGATGATGTTGATCTACAAGTGCTTGAAACTCCTTTTACAAAAATGAGACATGGCGTTAATCAGAATTGAAACGTGTTTTTTCTCTCAGCATCACACACGATGACTTAAATTCATCATGCAAAACCCAGCATTATTAGAGATGATCTCTTGCAGTTGATTACCTCTACCATAACCTACAGAAGCTCATGAGACTTATTTCTATTTGCTTTTCTGCTCTTCATAACATTGATGAGTTAAATGTTTTTATCTAGTTTACAGGCTGCAAACTAAGTAGGATGTACTACAAAGCTGATGTCATTATGACCTCTGTTCTCCATATTTCAGAACTGTTTGCTGAAAAATGACTTTTTAAAATGCAGTTAATGAATGTTGTTTATCTTAGCCACATCTTGGGTTTCTTTAGCTGACTTGTGAGCAAAAGAGCAATGTTGCTGTGCCCTGAGGCTAATGAGTTTTGATTCCTTTCATGAAGGCTGGCAATTTGTTGACATAAGAGTGAATCATGCTAAAGAAATAGGTTTGTTACATTTGGATAAATAGCAGAATGGGGACCCCTTCAATCACTGGTGAAAATTGTTAAAATGCCAGTTTAAGCAGGACAAGCTGTTTACACTGTTACTGAATGAGTGTTCTAGAGTGTCCGGTAGCCCCATTCTCTTATCCAGTAGAATCCTCAGTCTGTGATCTCTGGGGTAAGTTTATATTCCAAATTTTTCCTCTTTTGCTTTAACTAATGCACAGCATTATTTTTTGTGTATTCTTTTTACAAGACTTTTACTAGTTAATTTGTGGTACTTCTAATTCTGAATGTCCCAAGAAAATGGAAACACATTCTTTTAGGAGTAATAGAAACCATTGTACCTTTGGTCTGGGCTGAGATGTTCAAAGCTGAATGTCCAGTTTATATTAAAATGATTTGAATGCCCAATTTACATTAAAACTAATGAGACCCAGGTGTCCAAATCATTCAGGTGTCTGTGAAAATACATTAATAGTTTAAGGAAAAATAACTACACTTTTATAAAATTGTGGAATATTGGTATGGGCATGCCTAAGGGGAAAAGATTTATTTTTTGAATCTGGAAATTAGGAAATAACAATTTTGATGAGGAAGAGAGTGACATATCAATTAAATGTGTACAATACAATGTTATTGCTGAATTATCCCCTAGCATATCCATGTATCTTCCTTTAGTAAAACCTTAAACACATGTGTATTCTCACTCTATCGATCACAGATATTATTAAATCTAAAATTATTAGAATTGCCAGTATTTTTTTTATATTCCTTTTGGGAAGACTCTGAAGAAGCCATCATTTACTAGATTTGTTAAGCAAACTAGAGGAAAGAGCATAAAGCTTAATATTTTTAATTTAGCTTTCAGTTTCACAAAGTTATCTCTATTGTTGCCTGTGTCTGTTTTTCAAATTTTCTGTATTAATGTTAACATTATTCACTATCTATCCACGCATTGATTTCTTGTTGTGAAAGTGGCACGAAAAAGGGGTGTTTGGCTTGTCTTCTCCCAGTAAGACTGGTAGGTGCTAGTGAAAATATAATTTATTTTGTGCCAGGCTGCACCTTTTTCTCTCCTCTCAGCAGACATGCTCCTCAGCTCACTTCTTGCTTTGCTTGAAGAAGCAACTTGTGTCTCTGGCTGAGGTGCTATCTTGGCTAGATCGCTGGTTGCCTCAACTTTTAAAGTACCCAGACTTGTCCATAGGAACTTCACCAGGCACATACAGGCCACTTACTTACTTGGTAAAGTCCCAGAAATCCATCCATTGAGGGCCTGGCATCCTAGAATCCTCATTCCTGGTATTCCGAGCTCTCTGTCCATGGACAGGAGACCCATCCTACAAACTCAGGCACTTACTGTCTCTTTTCAAGGGATCTAAACTCTTTTCGTATGGGTTCTGGACGTAACCTCGAAACGTCAGAGAAAGTCTAAAACAGTTTTCTTCCTATTACAATTTCTGCTTTCCACAATAATCAGAAGATTTAGTTCCCACAGTTCTGAAATCGCTAAATTGATTAAGATCCTCTGACAGTCATTCCCATAGAACTCTTAAACTTAATCTAGAGGAGGAAGTCCCACTCTCTCTTTACCCCAGCTCCAGATTTCAAGGAAAAAGAAGAGGCCTGTGGATTACCTCTCTCTGGCAACTTCTGATTTTGCTCTCATTTAGCTTATTACATGGTAGACTCATGATTAACTTAAAGCTTCCACTATATTAGTTGCCACCATGTGAGAAGAAAGAAGATTGCAAGGACTAATCTGTGTGAATTGATTGTACCTGTGGCATTCTTGCTATTGGAGAATCACGTATCTTACCGGTGGTATTTTTCCATGACGTGGTGACATTGATGTAGTTACTCACCATTTAGGTACTGGCTTGAATAGCGATAATGCTACCAGGGAGAGAGAACCAAATGAATAGGCATGTCAAAAAGTCACCAAACTGAAGAGCCGCCTTGTAGGGAATAGGTGATGGAGGTGTAGATGAGTGCAAAAAATGCTTAATTCTGATTGGCAACTTCCTTCCTGATTGACAGATAACAGGACATATCTGATCTGTCAACCCATATTATCTTGCCATGGGAAAAGGTTAACAGATAAGAAACTTGCTTTTAACCATTAGTTATACAATAGAGAGCAGCTAAGCTGTATCTTTTATTTTTTTTCTTTCCACCCCCTTATATTTGTTACAGAACTTTCTGAACAACTTTCAAACAGCAAAGGGGGCACTGAGTGCTGCTACAGTTCAAGCTGCAGAAAAGGCTGCTACCAGCGTGAAAGATCTGGCTCAGAGGAGTTTTCGCCTTTCAATGGATATTCACCTGAAAGCGCCAGTTATAATCATACCTCAGTCTTCAGTGTCCCATAATGCTGTCTTAATAGATCTTGGTTTGATCAGGGTACAAAACAAGTTTAGCCTGGTATCTGCTGAAGGCTGCTTACTTCCTCCAGTCATTGATAAAATGGATGTGCAGCTCACAAAGCTTAAGCTGTCTAGGTATGATAGTTGATTTTACTATCTTGAGCTTGAACTGAAAATTCAACAGTTAATTATTAGTAATTTACCTGCTATGAAGTTATTTAATGCAACTCCTCTGTAGTTTAGAATTCTATGTGATAGAACAAAATATTACTTTTCAAATATTGCTTAAATTAGTTGATGAATTTAGGATAAAAAGGTGTTTGTTTTTTCTATTGTGAAGGTAAGTAAAGCTGTAAATCATTAAATAGTGAGTTGACTGATAACAAAAGGCAGCATTACCTCAAATAGTGTTCTATTTATGAAAATATAAACACACTTCAAGAATGTTTGTATTTGAGCTTTGAGGTGTTTTTTGAAATGTCAGAACAATGAATTAAATGAAATTTAATGTGGATAAATGTAAAGTAGTGCACATTTGGAAAAATAACCCCAACTATACATACAATATGATGGGGGACTAATTTAGCTACAACTAATCAGGAAAAAGATCTTGGAGTCATCGTGGTTAGTTCTCTGAAGACGTCCACGCAGTGTGCAGCGGCAGTCAAAAAAGCAAACAGGATGTTAGGAATCATTAAAAAGGGGATAGAGAATAAGACGGAGAATATATTATTGCCCTTCTATAAATCCATGGTATGCCCACATCTTGAATACTGCATACAGATGTGGTCTCATCTCAAAAAAGATATACTGGCATTAGAAAAGGTTCAGAGAAGGGCAACTAAAATGATTAGGGGTTTGGAACAGATCCCATATGAGGAGAGATTAAAGAGGCTAGGACTTTTCAGCTTGGAAAAGAGGAGACTAAGGGGGGATATGATAGAGGTATATAAAATCATGAGTGATGTGGAGAAAGTGAATAAGGAAAAGTTATTTACTTGTTCCCATAATATAAGAACTAAGGGCCACCAAATGAAATTAATGGGCAGCAGGTTTAAAACAAATAAAAGGAAGTTCTTCTTCACACAGCGCACGGTCAACTTGTGGAACTCCTTGCATGAGGAGGTTGTGAAGGCTAGACTATAACAGGGTTTAATAGAGAACTGGATAAATTCATGGAGGTTAAGTCCATTAATGGCTATTAGGCAGGGATGGGTAAGGAATGGTGTCCCTAGCCTCTGTTTGTCAGAGGGTGGTGATGGACGGCAGGAGAGAGATCACTTGAGCATTACCTGTTAGGTTCACTCCCTCTGGGGCACCTGGCATTCGCCACTGTCAGTAGACAAGATACTGGGCTGGACGGACCTTTGGTCTGACCCAGTACGGCCGTTCTTATGTTCTTAACATATGGTTTGTTTCATATTTTTGTTGGTTGTTTCTTTACTAGGACAATTGTACAGCCTGGTTTTTCACAGCCTGACATTCAGATACTTCATCCTATTAATCTGAATCTGTCTGTGAATCGAAATCTAGCTGCAACTTGGTATCACAAAATTCCTATGTTGGAAATCAAAGGGCATCTTGACACAATGAATGTAAGTATTTTTTTTTTTTTTTTTTTTAAAACACACTACTTTCAGATTGTGTTGTGTTGATAGTGTGAACCTTTACATTGTTGTTAATTCCATGAATATTCTTTGTTTTAAAAAAAAGTTACAGGTTGGTTAAGTCTATGCAGGTTTATTAGGGCCAAGAAGAGACTCATCGTGTTGTGTTAGGTTTAGTTGGAATTAAAAAAAAAAAACAACTTTTAAAAAATATTTTACTGCACAGGAATATTGAACTAAAATGATGTTTTTAAACTGTTAAAGAAAATACACTGTGATCAAGAATGTATATACATTTGTATAAAAAGAAAATCAGATGAGTTTAAATCTCATAACCATCTGCTAGAAAGAACATATTGTAAATAAGACTGAATTCTATTGTAGATAGTCAGATTCCTTTTCACAGTCCTAAAAAGTCTTTACCCCGTAACTTGTGTGTTGTTTTTTTGTTGTTGTTTTGTATTTCTTGGATGGTCACATATAGAGCTGCATTTATGAAAGCCATATTATTGTGGTGTTTGATTCTTTTGAGTGGTACTGCTGAGTGAGACGTGATAAATAAAGAGTAATGTATTCCTGCCATAAAGAGCTGCTTTGCTGATATAGGTGAACAGTAAAAGGAACAGATATACAATTCATTTTTAAAAACATTAAACTGTTACGTTACAGGTTATTTTAAGTCAAGAGGATTTGAATGTTCTGCTTAAAGTATTGACAGAAAACCTTGGTGAAGCAGATGAAATGTTAAATAAAGCAAAACCAATAGTGCAAGAGGAAGGTAAGAGACTTTTTCTTCTGCAATCTTCAATTTTAAATGGGTGTTAGTCTTCATGAAATTTTCAGTGAAAGTGAACAGTTAAATGTAAATGAAAAACAAATCTATCCCTAATTTTTACTACACAATTGTTTGTTCTCTTGCTTTCTTGTCTTATTTATGTGTGTTGATGTTGCTCATATGTAAACATATATTTGAAAGTGAAAATATTGGAAGTAAAAATGAGCAATGTTATTAACTAAAAATCTATGTGGAGTTAGCCAATATTGTCATATTGTGAGAATATTTGTAATCAACAGTGCTTCCTTCTTCCATTCTTTACTGAAAGGCTCAGTTGAAAGAAATTTTGTACATTTTCACTAAAAATCTTTAAATATATAAAATACATAGAATGTGTTTCTTGTGTGAAATGAATTGTAGTAACACTTCTTTGAATGAAATTAACAAATCATTGAAAATGGCAGGAAAAATTAAAGGAACTGAGATACCTCTGTCAACACAGAATGAGAGTACTTCAGGAGAAAGCTTACCTGGTACAACAAAAGTAGCATTACATGAAGATGTAACCAACATGCTCCTTAATTTCGAAATCAAAGAGGTATATATTTAACTGTACAATATCTTGCTTGTGGCTGACTGTGAGGACCAGGTTTTGTATCCCTCTGTGGCTGCTTTGTACCAACCAGGACAGAGTAACCATAAAGCCAGTTCAGCAGGATACTCAGATTGCCCTTGGTTAAGGATATCACTAGTGGGTGGAGCTCACTCAACTCAATGCCAGCTTCCTGGTCCCCAGTGTAGCACCTTTTTTCCCCCAGCGGTTCTTAGTTACCCATCTGTTACGTGCTCAGCCAGTGAAGAAATGTTGGTAAGAGATGGATGCTGCTATAGAAAATAATAATTTCCCTAGGTAATTTTAAATGGACCCAAATCAAATGTAAATACTGGCAACCTTCTGCTTTTGACCTTTAGCAATATCAGAATGTTGTGTGTCAGTCCAAATAAAACCTTGGATTCCAGCAAAGAAATCTTGTGGTATCCAAAATAGTCCCTAGAATTACTGGTTTTTAGAAGAGTTACAAAATGGAAAATAAAAATTCTCATCCTCAAAAAGAAAAGAGCCTCTAAGTTTTTCATTCAGTCAGACTTAATTACATGCTCTGATTCATAATGTACATACTGGCCCAAATTTTCTCCTTTTCTGAGAGGGTGGGGGCAATCCAGGAGCTGTAATCAGCTGCCTGATCTGTATTATGAACCCAATTTGTTTTCCAGAGACTGTCTGAATATGAAATGTTCTGGCTGTGGCCCCAGTTCTGTTGTAAATTGGATCACACTAACGGCTGTATTAACTTGATCCCCTTAGCTCTGGCCACTGTGTGGATATACACTAGCTGAGAATTGACAGAATGCAGATGCCCATGACAGGGTTTGTGGGACAGTTGCCATAGGATCAAGCTGGTCTGCTTTACGCCATCTGAGATTTCACCCTATGCCAGGGATACTCTCCACTGCTTCAGTTAGGGACGGATTAGGTCTCTCTGTGCTTCATGCTGCAAAATGGCCAGAACTGGGGATAGAATCTGGGTCTTAACTCATGATTGTGTTTGGGAATAGGGGATATCTCATTTAAAACATTGTCATTTTGATTATAAGATTGTATGTCCCTCCGAATATTTTTGACTCACTATAATTCTAGTGCTTTCTTGTCTTCATGCCTCTTATCATGCTGCCCCTCTACCTGGAATGGTTTCCTCATAATATTCTAACAAGCACTTTATTATTTTTCATCTAATTCCATTAAACTAACTGCATCCTGCAATGCTTTCTACTACCACATCAATCTCTTACCTAAAATTGCTGTGCTCTGGATCTGGACTCATGGTGGCTTTCCCCCTTAGCTCAGATCATAAGGTGCTGAGGGGTAAGCACTGTGTATTACTGAGATGGGGTACATTGATGGTGTTGTTGAGGTTATTTTTTAATCATCTTGATTCTAACTGGAAGAACAGTTATTTACTTGCACATTCTGTTCATTCAATTGAGGATTTAGATACATTACTCATCTAAAATAGCACATGGTTCACATTAGTGTCAGTTCCCCCCTCCTTGTCCCCAGAGAGGGCAACTTAGTATTTTTCTAAGTGTTCATTTGCTTGTTTTGTGTACAACACTGAACAAAGTCTTACACTAAAGAGTTTATAATATAAAATTGATCTAGATAAGAACAGGAGGTACTGAAAAAGCCAGAGAAAGAGAACCTTTTTCCCTTTTCATACCGTTGCTATAGATTGTAAGTGAAGATTTTTCTGGAGGGATTTTACAGATATAGTGGCTTGGCTGAGTGGAATTTGGAGAACATTACATACATATAGAGAAGTATGGAAAAAGCATAGATACAGGCATGTGTGAGGTAAATAAACAAGGTGTCAAGGCTGTCATTGCTGATGGTGTAGAGTTATGGACATTACAATTACCTGCTATAACCAGTGAATACTTTATTGGAATATAACCTTAATTTATCCCCCCCCCCCCAGGTTGTGGTAACCTTGATGAGACAGGTGCAGAAGGAGGGGCATCCCTTACATATTCTAACTGTGCTGCAGCTTGGAAGCGAAACCAGAATTGGAAACCACGATATGACAGCAACAGCATATCTGAATAAAATTACTTTGAAGTGCCTTGAAATTACTGGTAGGTACATTGTAACTTGGCACTTTGTATATAGTACCCAAACATTATAGCAGTAAGGTTGTACAGTTAAAAATTTTAGCATGCAGAAATGAATTTCTACAGCAACATTAACTTTGTGACATTGTCCTTAGGTAATGGTGCTGCAATAAGTCAGTCTTCAATGGTCTAAGGGCTTGTTTTTGGTGTAAAAGTTAGCTTGAGGTAGTACACTTAAGCCTGTTCAAATGGAGTAACAGCTCCAGTGAGAGCAACCACACTGCAAACCAGCACTTGAGGTACACAGAGTGATTAGATTAGCAGATGATAAATTTTAACTCATGCTGCTGCATCCTCAGCAATTTTGAAGCTTCAACCCTTTAGTCGGGCCAGCTAGCTCAAGCTTGAAGCACCACTTAATTTGAGCTAGATGGTTTTGTGTATGACAGGAGTCTGGTTAAGAACAAAACTCAGGTGATAGCTTGAGCTAAGAACACAATAAAGACAAACTGTCAATTTAATTGTGCAACCTTAATATTATATAGTGTAATAAATATTTGATAGCTGTACTGTTTCCAAAAGCAAATGCTAAAAAATAATTTATCAGCGAAAGTTTCATTTTAATTGTATGACTTCATACTCAGCTAAAGCACTACTCATTAATAGATATATGTTAAGATGAGAACTCCAGCATTTTTTATTGTGTGTTTTTTAAATAAGGAAAAATCCATAAGTAAATTTGAGCCCAAAAGGAAGACTTTTTTTCCCCTAAGGGTGTGTCTACATTGAAAAAAACAAACAAAAAATCAAGCAACCAACAGAAAAACAGCATATGGCAGCAAGTCTCAGAGTCTCGGTCAACTGATTTGGGCTCACACTATGGAGCTAAAAATACACTGTAGATGTTCAGGGTTGGGCTGGAGCCTGGACTCTGGGACCCTCCTCCCTCATGGAGTTTTCAGAGCCTGGGCTCCAGCCGGAGCCTGAAGATCTGCGCTACTATTTTTAGTCCTGTTGCACGAACTTGAGACAGTTTATCTGGGTTCTGAAACTTGCTACTACTGGTCTTTTTTTGCAGTCTTAGATGTATAATTGAAATAACTGAGTAGTGATTCTGACTTTTGCTACAAAGAATGGTATACAATGATGTCATTATGATGATGTAAAAGTAGCAGTGGGAAGATACACATTTTTTCCAAACTGAAATTTTTTCATGGGTTTAACGTAGTATAAAAACGACTAAAACCATTACTTGGATAAAATTACATAAAATATTTATTTTCGTTAGATAGCTCTTGATCTGTGGTCTTTAAACTGAAAATGACTACTTACAATTATTTTCATTATGACCCATTACTTGTTCACTTTCAATAGCTGAGTCGATTAACAGTTAAAGCATTTGCCTGGGGGCTTGCTTCCTTATAAAATGTGTATGTGAGACAGTGTGATTTGAAGTAATATAAATGTATATGTGCCCTTTTGTCTACAGACTCAAAAGGAGATCCTCTTCATATTATTAATTCTTCAGAGGAGACTGGTGAACACCTTCTGAAAATGGAATACATAAAGGTTTTAGTATAATCTTTATTGAAACCTCTGAATTATTTTAACCAGTCTTAAAGCCCTGATCCTGCAAACACACCTGAATTAAACTTCAATCACAGGCAGAAGTATTTGTAGGATTGGGGTCTAAATGATCAAAGTCCTGTGCCAGTTGTCAGTTTTCAAGAATAAAATCTGCATTCTGCTCTTACACTAACAAGCATAGTGCTCACTGATGTGAAGAATCAATATGAAGTAATTCCAATGATTGAATGTATCCTCTCCCATTGGGAACAAGATGTGTCAGATCCTAGTGAGCACCCCTTCCTGGCCACCCACTAGCATTGCTGTGAGGGGAATCCAAGCCTCAAGTGCTTTGGATTCCCAGTGGTGTATTATACTTCTGGAGTCTGAGGAGAGTCTAGCCACTGCCTCAATTTTGGGGTGACTAGATGCACTCTCAAGATGCAAACCTTCTATTTAATAACCTCCTTCGAAGTGTTGGAACTGATTGTCCAGATGCCTAGCCTTCTGAGTGCAGAACAGTAACCCTTCAAATTTCCCAGTGGTTGAACATACCCCTGTCCCAGAACTCAACTCCAAAATTATGAAACTTCTGTCTTACAGTTTAACTCTCTTAGGGGTGTGCAGCTGTTGTGAAGCAGTTAACACACACTTTGTACAGTCCAGCATCTTTATGCTCTTTATACTTAATCATGGAAAGCACAGCAGAGTACAGATCGTGCAAAACAGTAAAACATCCTAAACACAATGTCCTTCACTAGCTCACCCTGTCCTTGGGGCAGGGATCATCTGTGTTCTGTCAGGCAGGATCTTCCACAACTTTACCTACCCTGCCCCTGCAGCAGCCTGTTATCTTAATCTGATGCAAAATGGCTCTATCCACCCAGCTCCTGCCCATGAGTCCCTTTATAAATTCCTGCTGGGAGTCACCTGCTTCTTTTATTTTCCTCCTGCTAACTTTGCACTTACAAACTCCTTTTCCTTCAGACAAGAAGTGGAAGTTTCTTCTGCGAGTTTGAGCTATCACATTCTCTCAAGATACTTTACTTTAAATAAATGTTCCTTGAATGCTGATGACTCACCGTAGTCTCTGGCCTGGCAGACACACAATAGAACCCTGTTAACTCATGGGGGATCCACATACATGTAGACTTTTCATGATACAATAATTACATGATACAATTTCTTAAAACTGTCCACAATTCAAAAGTGGTAGAGACAGAACCCCCAATTCATCACACAAGGAACAACCTTATTTGCAAGAAAGCGCTGTTAAATGGAATGGAACATTTGCTCATATCTATTTGTGTGGCAGGTACCCCTTTAATAGTGGTACTGGCTCAGTAGGGTTCACAAATTGTGGGGAATGGACTCTGAACAAGGCAGCCTCTCAGAGGGGAGTGAGCTATGGATGTAGATTTAGTTATAGCAAGAGAGAACCTACAATGCAGGATATCCTTCAGAAGGTACGTGGTTATTAGGGAGAAAGTCCAGGACACCATCTCAGTCCAGTAGTCCTTAACACAAGTGCATTCCTTTCTCTTAGTGCGTTTTTGTCTTTTTAATGTGAAAGTACGTAATTGTAACCAACAAGAGATAGAAGAGATCAAGCTTATTACATTCAGAGGGGTAGCCGTGTTAGTTTGTATCCACAAAAACAATGAGGAGTAACAGATTTATTTGGGCATAAGTTTTCATAGGTAAAACCCCCCCACTTCTTCAGATGCATGGAGTGAAATTTATAGAAACAAGCATAAATATATATTGGCACATGAAGAGGACGGGAGTTACCTTACAAGTGGAGAACCAATATTGAAAGCCAATTTAGTCAGGGTGGATATGGTCCACTCCCAATAATGGATGAGGAGCTGTCAATACCAAGAGAGGGAAAACTGCTTTTGTAGTGAGCCAACCACTCCCAGTCCCTATTCAAGCCCAAACTGATGGTGTTAAGTTTGCAAATGAGTTGTAGCTCAGCAGTTTCTCTTTGAAGTCTGTTTTTGAAGTTTTTTTTGTTGAAGTATGGCTACTTTTAAATCTGTTATTGAGTGTCCAGGGAGATTGACATATTCTCCTACTGGCTTTTGTATGTTACCATTCCTGATGTCTGATGTGTGTCCATTTATCCTTTTACGTAGAGACTGTCCTGTTTGGCCAATGTACATGGCAGAGGGGCATTGCTGGCACATGATGGCATATATCACATTAGTAGATGTGCAGGTGAATGAGCCTCTGATAGCGTGGCTGGTGTGGTTGGGTCCTATAATGGTGTTGCTAGAGTAAATATGGGGACAGAGAAGGCAGCGGGGTTTGATACAGGGGTTGGTTCCTGGGTTGGGGTTTCTGTGGTGTTGTGTGTAGATGCTGGTGAGTATTTGCTTCAGGTTGAGGGGCTGTCTGTAAGTGAGGATTGGCCTGCCTCCCAAGGCCTGTGAGAGTGGGGGATCATTTTCCAGGATGGGTTGTAGATTGTTGATGATGCACTGGAGAGGTTTTAGCTGGGGGCTGTACGTGATGGCCAGTGGTGTTCTGTTATTTTCCTTGTTGGGCCTGTCCTGTAGTAGGTGCTTCTGGGTAACCATCTCATTTTGTCAATCTGTTTCCTCACTTCCCCAGGTGGGTGTTGTAGTTTTAAGAATGCTTGATAGAGATCTTGTAGGTGTCTTTCTTTGTCTAAGGGATTGGAGCAAATGCGGTTGTATCTTAGAGCTTGGCTGTAGACAATGGATCATGTGATGTGGTCTGGATGAAAGCTGGAGGCATGTCAGTAGGTTTCCGGTATAGGGTGGTGTTTGAGACAATCACTTCTTTGCACTGTAGTGTCCAGGAAGTGGATCTCTTGTGTGGACTGGTCCAGGCTGAGGTTGATGGTGGGGTGGAAATTGTTGAAATCCAGATGGAATTCTTCAAGGGCCTCCTTCCTGTGGGTCCATATGATGAAGAGATAATCAATGTAGCATAATTAGAGAAGGGGCATTAGGGGGCGAGAGCTGAGGAAGTGTTTTTCTAAGTCAGCCATAAAAATGTTTGCATACTGTGGGGCCATGTGGGTACCCATAGCAGTGCCGCTGACTTGAATGGTATAAGTTCTCCCCAAATCTGAAATGTTTGTGGGTGAGGACAAAGTCACAAAGCTCAGCCACCAGGTGTGCTGCGGCCTCATCAGGGATACTGTTCCTGACAGCTAGTAGTCCATCCTCGTGTGGAATATTGGTGTAAAGAGCTTCTACATCCATGGTGGCCAGGATGGTGTTTTCAGGAAGATCACCAATGCATTGTAGTTTCCACAGTAGTGTCTCGAAGATAGCTAGGAGTGCTGGCAGCGTAGGGTCTGAGGAGAGATAATAGCCAGATAATCCTGCTGTAAGAGTGCCAATGCCTGAGATGATGGGGCCTCCAAGATTTCCAGGTGTATGGATCTTGGGTAGCAGATAGAATACCTCTGGTCCAGGCTCTAGGGGTGTGTCTGTGTAGATTTGTTCCCATGCTGTAGCAGGGAGTTTCTTGAGCAGATGGTGTAGTTTCTTTTGGTACTTCTCAGTGGGATCGGAGGATAGTGGCCTGTAGAATGTGGTATTGGAGAGTTGTCTGGCAGCCTCCTGTTCATAATCCGACCAGTTCATGATGACTGCAGCACCTCCTTTGTCAGCCCCTTTGATTATAATGTCAGAGTTGTTTCTGAGGCTGTGGATGGCGTTGCGTTCTGTACAGCTGAGGTTATGGGGCAAGTGATGCTGTTCGTGCACAGGCTGAAATTGTGAACATCTGCAGAAGCACTCTGTGTAGAAGTCCAGTTTGTCATTTCGACCATTGGGAGGAGTCCACACAGAATTCTTCTTCTGGTAGTGTTGGTAGGAGGGTTCCTGTAGGTCAGTGCTCTGTTCAGTGGTGTGTTGAAAATATTCCTTGAGTCAGAGACGGCGAAAGTAAGCTTCCAGATCACTGCAGAACTGTATCATGTGGGTAGGGGTGGTGAGGAGAAAGAGAGTCCCTGAGATAGGACAGACTTTTCTGCCGGGCTGTGTGTGGTTGGACAGATTAACAATATTGTTGGGTGAGTTAAGGGTACCAGTGTTGTAGCCTCCTGTGGCATGTAGGAGTTTAGATAGTTTACTGTCCTTTTTCCTCTGTAGAGAAGTAAAGTATGCATTGTAAATGGCTTGTCTTGTTTTTGTAAAGTCCAGCCACGTGGAAGTTTGTGTGGAAGGTTGGTTTTGTATGAGAGTCTCCAGTTTTGAGAGCTTATTATGGTATTTTCAGAATGGCCGTCAGGTGGTTTGTAGACGTAGATTTGAAGGCAAGATGGGCTATTATAATTGCTTATTCTAACCCCCTTATTAAGATAGGCTATAGAATTTCACCCAGTAAATTTGCACATAGACCCCATTAACGTATGTTGGCAAAGTAGGAATTGTTTAGAAAGACATCCAGTCTTAATTTTAAGGTCTCTGAGAGATGGAGAATTGATTACGTCCCTTTGTAATCTTTTCCTTTTATTAATTATTCTCATGGTTAAAAATTGGCATCTTATTTCAGTTTTAACTTTGTACTTCATCTATTAAAATACAGATACTGTTACTGTGTGTTTCAGTCTTGACTCTTTTCATAGGCTGATGCAGATGGACCAGACTTTACTACTACTTACAAAAATACCAAGCAAGCTGTCAATGTAAGTATAAGCATGTAGACTTCAGCAATCTTTTAAGATGAGCTCCTATGTTAATATGTAATTATTTTGAAAGATTAACTAAAAATATCTTTTTTTTAAACAGTACACTTGGTTTTAAGGTAACTTGAAAAATGGTGTGTCTAGAATTGATTATTCATTTTTAAATGGGAACTGATGAATTTTTAATTGGTTCTTAGCTAAGTGACAATGCCAATTTCTGACAATAGTTTTTGTGGGATGTGATTTGTTAAAAGTGAGGAGGAGGTGTACTCTAGAGTAGTAAACTTGTTAATATATCAAATGGGAACATATTTGTGGTAGAAAAGTAAAAGCTCTTAGAAGCAGAGTGGGGAGGAACAGTTGTGCTATGTAAATGCTCTGGGTGGCTTTTAAATTATGACGTGAGCCAAGCAGGCTCTAGCACTGTACTGTCCCAAGTGGACACAGGAGACAGTGTCACAGAGAAGCTACTCCTTGATTGGAGGAAGAGTTCTTCACAATGTTTCCTTGGTGGATAGACTGCGCCCCAGGTGAACTAGCTCAGCTCTATTTTCCCCACCCCCTTTCAGTATCCTTTTGAAGCAAGCAAGCCAGCTCTGTACACAACCCAGATCACATGGACGATAGCGAGCAGCTCCCGTGCAGATGTAGTATAGAAGAGTACTTGCTTATTTGCAGGGGCAACTCACCTTTTGAACCTCATTAAGTGATGAAATACCATATATTCTTGTTCATAAGCCGAATTTTTTTAGTAAAAAAGGGAAGCACCAGAGAAGGGGGTCGGCTTATGAATGGGTATAGAGAGGGAGAGGTGGGACACAGTCCCTCCCCCCAACAGAGGGAGAAAGGAGAAGCAGCACAGCCAGCAGAGACAGAAGGGAAGAGGAGGGGCCAGAGTCTCTCTGCTTCTGACCACGCTGCTCTCCCCCCCCAGCCTCCGAAGCAGCTGCAGTTCCAGGGCTGGCAGGCTGCAGCTGTGCCGCTTGGCCCCGCCCCCCAGACCAGGCTGCGGCTGTGCCGCCCAGCCTGCCGTAGCACACTGCGGCTGTGCCGCCTGGCCCAGCCCGCTGGAACATGCTGCGGCCGTGCCGCCCGGTCTGGCCCGCCAGAGCAGGCTGTGGCTGTGCTGCCCAGCCTGCTGGAGCAGCTCCAGCCAGGTCAGAGACATTCTCCCCGGCCCTCCCCAGATAAGGTGGGAAGGGAGAGTGGGGGTGTCCCGGGCTAGGGGTCATGTGGGGGGTGGTAATGGGTTACTCCCCTGACTCCCAGCTTCTCCCCTGCCAAAAAATTTCCCCACCAGTTGCTGTCCCGGCCCGTCAGGGTAAGCAGCTAGCATGCTGGGACACTTTGTTTACTTAGGTTTACCTCCCTGACTGCGGACGCTTGAGGTAAACAAACCATCTCGGACCACCAGCGGCTTATCCTGATGGCACGGGAGCCAAAGTTTGCTGACCCCTGAATTACAGGGTCGGCTTATGAACGGGTTATAAAAATTTTCCATTTTTACTTATCCATCTTGGGGGAGGGTGGGTCGGCTTATAAACAAACCAGCTTATGATCAAGTATATACAGTATGCACTTCAGAGATGAGGGGGGAAGGCCAGAGGGACCATGGTTGTTAATAATATAAATATTTGCCAAAAGTTAATACAGTACAAGGCAATACCATGCTAACTTACATTCTGTCATATTTTAATGGTATAGATTTTAGTGACAACCACTATAGCTCACCCTCTATTGTGGATGCATTGTTTGAAGCCTTTTATTATCCTAGAACTTCACCTAGATGTAGTAGGGGCTCTAGACAGAAACAGCTGTGTGTCCTTGGATGGCTTTTTCAGAGCCCTAGTTAAACATGCAATGCTTTCTGATCCTGAGCTGTGACATGGAGAAGGATTAAGCAGTATAAACTAATATTAATACTGTATATTATATTCACCTAAGTAGCGCTAGTTAAAAATCCAGATTCACATCAAATAGCATATTTTATATGTGGCACAGAATGTGGTATAATGTCCTTGTAGGATCGTCTTGTATCATTCTAAGCTTTCATGTGACAGAATTTTGGCGCCTTTCTTCTCTATTGCTATGCAATGCTATGTTGGTCAAAAATGTAGGATTACATGAGTAGAGAGTAAGTAATTTTTTCTACATTTCAGTGGTGATAATTTTGAATTAGTCATACAAACACATAACGTACCAGTATGATATGTTTTAGTTAATATTACCATTTCCCCCCTTCCCCCCTCTCTCTCTCATATCATGTTAGGTGTCCTTTTCATCTTTGGATCTAGTACTCCACACAGAAGCCTTACTTTCCATCATGAACTTTGTCACATATAGTGTTCCATCAGGTGGTCTTACCAGCTCTGATAAGGGATTTGACCCAAAACCTCAAAGAGAGGAACAAAAAAGCGCTGTTCTCAAAGCAGGTATTGTGATATTGGAAATTCCATGTCTTTTATTTGTGATTCAGTAGCATGCCAGCTGCTGTCAATCAACATTGTTTGCAAGCAACACAGAGCAGTTCATCTGGCAACACATTAGTCACACACCCAGTTGTACATGGAAAAAGACAATAGTAACTCACAATGCTAAATATCTGTTTGAACAAAAATCACAGAAGATGAGTTTCTAAGGATATTGACTCTTCTTTTTGGTAATTGCTAAAAACTTTCTTGTTGCACAAATACTACTAGCATTAGGTATTTTCCCAGATAGTGAATTAATTTTTACAGACCGTTATCTTGACTGGTTAATTTGCCTGACATTCACATCCACCAAAAGTCTAAAATAAACAAAGTTGGCTTTATCAATGGTTAAGCTATTTCATTAGTATGAATTAGTGAGATTAGGTATGATCATTTCACACTCCCACTTCTTCTCCATTAGCCTCTTGGATAACTTTAATCACCTGAATGAATTAAAACTGGTCACTTGACAAATACATTTCTTTACTATTCCTTATAGGTAGATAAAGTAGTATCCTAATTGAATATTAACAATGGTTGTGAAAAACTAGGGTGATTCTAGTAAAAGATGACAAGGTAGCTGCCATAGTATGTATACCCCTTCACTGCATTTTTCAAACATGTAGCAAGAACTTGTTGGTAGCTTTAACATCTCACTGAAGGAGACAGCATGATAAGTTGAAAAGGCCAGACTAACTTCCTGCAAAACTTATTGGAGCTGCAGAGGATGAGGCATCGTTGTCAGATGTCTTCACTGAACTATGACTCATCAAAACTCACTACACATTACAGTAGTGAAACATACCTGAAGTGTGGTGCTTCATAAGTGTATGTGCCACAACCTCCTCTTGCTGCCTAATATGACAATTCCATATGAATGCTTGCATCTTTTGAAATTTCACCGTGTATTTGCCAACTTTCAGACTATACGGAAACACAGTTTATAAGAGGAATCCTAAACCACATTTTCTATTTGTGTTATGCTCGTATCAGCAAGTACTAGTGAACAGTAAAGAGAGTTTTGTTAGAAGCTATTTAAGGATTGGCTAGTTTGGGTTTTTTTAGGGTTATTTTTAAGCCTGATAGGCTTGAGCTTGAAATTGGCTGATTGTCCTAATTGGTCTTGGTCTGTGGCTTAGGAGCTGCTTTTCTTCCTACACCTGAAGGCTTTCCTTTCTGTCCAGGATAGACAGTGTTGAGAGTGATTTCTCACCACACTGTGAAGTCTAGTTTTCTTTCCTGAATGTAAAGAATGAACTACAAACTGTGTTTGGAATTATACTATTCTCAGAGGCAGGGCCGGCTCCAGGCACCAGCCCACCAAGCTTGTGCTTGGGGCGGCACCTGGAGGGGGGAGGCGCGGCGCTCTGGCCGCCGGGGAGAGCGGGGCCACAGCCGGGCTCGCCGCCCTCCCCCCCGGGCTCCGGCCGCCCTCCCCCCCGCTCCAGCTGCCCTCCCCCCCGCGGGGGGGGGGCGCGGCCGGAGGCTTTTTTGCCTGGGGCGGCAAAAAAGCCAGAGCTGGCCCTGCTCAGAGGAAGTTTCAAATGAGGCATAAATATGGAAAATGTAACCATATTCTGTTTTGAAGTGATTGCTATGCCTATATTTCATTTGGCTGCTGTTTTTGTCCCGGAACAATGATCAGTCTTCTACACAATGTAATCAAATTTTGCCGTAGCTTTGATCAAATAGAGTTAAAATTTCCAAGGTGTTGCAATAGATAACTTTTGAACAGTGTGTATATATAAACCTTAATTACTACAAGATGATTTGCATCTGTTATATTACTGAGATGAATGTGCGCTCTTCTGACCATGGTTATTTCTGCTATATAGTATTTAGTGATGCAGCCCATGAAGATGTATATGACTTGAAACTTACTGCAAAGCTGAATGCATTCAACATTTTTGTCTGTGATCAGAAATGTAACATTGCAGATATTAAAATACAAGGTAAGTTATCAGTTAAGTATTTTGACTAGTAGAGTTTAAAGAGATGCATCATTGCTTTTCCCCCTAAGTTTTTAAAACGCTACTGTAGAAGTTGTACATTAATATTTCAATAGCATTTATTTAAATTTTTAACAGGAGATGAGAGAGCAACTGAGCATTAATCTGAGATTTTTAATAGCCAAGATAAATGTGTGATGGAGGAAAATGTATTTGGCAAAGTGCTTAGTTTTTAATGGGGTGAATTAAAAAAACTTGAGTCGCTAACTCACTAGAAATACTGTGGACTTGAAATTCTCTAAGAGTTAGGCACTCATCAGTGTTAGTAACTGGTACTCAACCCTGTATTTTCAGAGAAAGTTAGAAATGGTCTTGTCTCTTCATCACTAACTAAGACTATGTGGTAGAGGGCATAAAGCAAATTGTTAGATCAGAAACTCCTAAGGTTGAACAGCTTGTACCATTTTTGCTAAAATTCAAGAAAGAATGTGTTTTTATTAATGTATTTATTTGAAGATCCTATTGTATCAGAATCCCTTACTGTGTTTTATACCTGTTGTTACTATGAACTAAAATTGGATTTTTTTCATCAGGAATGGATGCTTCTGTTTCTATGAAAACTAAAAAGATAAAGGTTTTTTCCAGACTTGAGGACATCATAATCACAAATGTTGATCCAAAGACCATTCATAAAAAGGTGACTTGTGCAATGAGACAAGATTATAGAAATGATGATTTTTAAAAATATATACATTGATTAAACAGAGCACAATCAATTGCTTAATAAATTTTATTGAGATATGTATGTGGAAGACAAATGTGTTGCTTCAAAAATTGTCAAATTAAAAAATGAAGGAGTTAAAAACTACATTTATACCAGGGAAATAAAATATTTTCTTTTGAATATTTCATTATTTGCTTAGGTTAGTGTTTTGATATCCCCTTTGGCAAAATGACTAAAATCTCCAGTAAGACAGAAATAGCTAAATGAGATAATAGAATTGACTGGATTCACTCAAACTTGTGTATCCAGCTATGCTGTATTAAACATAGAATCATAGAAATGTAGGACTGAAAGGAACCTCGGTAGGTCATGTAGACCATCCTGACAGGTGTTTGTCTAACCTGTTTTTAAAACCTCCAGTGATAGAGATTCCATGCCCCTTCACCCCCATGTCATTTGTTTCAGTGCTTAACTACCCTTTCAGTTAGGAAACTTTACCTAATGTCTAAACTAAATCTCCCTTGCTGTAAATTAAGCCCATTAATACTTGTCCTGTCCTCAGTGGCTAAGGAGAATAATTTATTTTTCTCTTTATAACAACCTTTTATGTACTTGAAGACTCTTTATCAAGTTCCTCCTCAAGGTCATGTTTTCTAGACCTTAGATCACTTTTGTTGCTCTCCTCTGTTTCTCCAATTTGTCCACATCTTTCCTAACTGTGGTGCCAAGAACTGGACACAGTGTTGCAGCTGATGCCTTATCAGCACTGAGTAGAGTGGAAGAATCCCTTCTCGTGTCTCAGAATGTTTACTTTTTTTTGTGAGAGTATTTAATTGTTGACTCATATTTACTTTGTGATCCACTATAACCCCCATATAATTTTTTGCAGTTCTTCTTCCTAGGCAGTCATTTTTCATTTTGTATTTGTGCAGTTGATTATTCCTTCCTAAGCATAGTACTATGCATTTGTCCTTATTGAATTGCATCCTATTTAGTTCAGACCATTTCTTTAGTTGAAGATAATTTTCAATTGTAATTCTGTTCTGTCCCTCCTAGCTTGGTGTTGTCCTCAAACTCTGCCATTTTCCAAATCTTTATGAAGATACTGAATAGAACCAAACTCAGGACAGATATTTACGGACCCCACTTGATATGCCTTTCCAGCTTGACTATGAACCATTGATAGCTACTGTCCGCCAGTACTCAAAGATAATCACTGATGGCTCAGAGATCTCTTTAGCAAGATCTTTCTTAAGATGTACTTTGTTAGGCCCTGCTGACTTGAAGATATCGAATTGTCTAAGTAATTCCTAACTTGTTCATTTCCAGTTTGAGCCTCAGATCCTATCCCATTTACACTGATGTTGACCATATTAGTCGTCTGATCACTGCTAATTTTTTTGGTGAAAACTGAAACACAAAAGGCATTTAACGCTGTGTTTTCTGTTACTGTCTTTTCCTCCTCATTGAGTAATGGGCCTACCCTGTCCTCTGTCTTTCTCTTGTTTCTAATGTATTGGTAAAATGTTTTCTTGTTACTGTTTGCCTCTCATTTTGTGTCTTGGCCTTTCTCATTTTGTCCCTACATGTTTGTGGTGGTTTTTTTTATATTCATCCTTCATAATTTGAACTGGTTTCCACCTCTTGTATGACTCTTTTTTGAATATTAGGTCATTAAAGATCTCCTGGTTGAGCCAGGGTAGTCTCTTATCATACTTCTCATCTTTCCTCAGCATTGGGATGGCTTGCGCTTGTGTCCTTAATAATGTCTCTTTAAAGAACTGCCAACTCTCCTGAACTCTGTTTTATCCCTTAGACTTGTTTTCCACAGGATTTTACCTACCAATTCTCTGAGTTGGCTAAAGTCTGCTTTGTTAAAGACCATTGTCTTAATTCTACTGTTTGCCTTCCTACCATTCCTTAGAATTATGAACTCATCATTTCATGATCACTTTCACCCAAGGTACCTTCCATCTTCAAATTCTCAACCAATTCATCCTATTTGTCAGAATCAAATCTAGAATAGCCTGTCCCTTTGTTGCTTTCTTCACCTTCTGCAATAAAAAGTTGTTTCCAGTGCATTCCAAAAACTTGTTGGATAATCTCTACCCTGCTGTATTATTTTCCCAATAGATGTCTGGATGATTGAAGTCCCCCATTACCACCAAGTCACATATATTGCTTGTTAATACACTTGTGGTTACATCCTATTTGTTTTAGACAGCTTGTGTTACATTCTTGGGCTGTGACAGAATTAACAAAAGGTTACACCAGGATACTAAATACGTATATGTAATAAAATAGCTCAATTCAATTCTTCCAGGCTGTCTCCATAATGGGAGATGAAGTGTTTCGATTCAAAATGGTCCTTTATCCAAACGCTACTGAAGGAGAAGACTACACTGATATGTCCAAGGTGGATGGTAAAATGTGTCTAAAAGTGGGCTGCATTCAGATAGTTTATCTCCATAAATTCTTCATGTCACTTCTGGTAAGATGTTACTAGCATGTATAATTTGGTACATTTAGTTTCAGTTAATAGTTTCTATGCTGCCCAAAAATGCAAGACAGAAACCTGTTTTATGCCGTGTTGTTGTAGCTGTGGTGGTCCCAGGATATGAGAGACACGAGCTGGGTGAGGTAATATATTTTATTGGACCAACTTCTCTCACCAGCAGAAGTTGGTCTAATAAAAGATTTTACCTCACTCACCTTGTCTCTCTGAAACATAAACATGTAAGACCAAGTTCCTTACCCTGAAGACATGATGTTTTAGAAGTTGCACCACTCAGCGAGAGGTTGATAAATATGAAGGGGAATGATGAAGAACAAGAGTGATATGGTGACTTAGTTTTGGCATGTACAAATAGTTGAATGTGAGTGTAAACCCTTCAGATGTAGATATCTTATCAGCCAAAAGTACAACTACTAGACATAAATGTACACAGTGCATCCTGCTTTAGATGCATGTTCCAAGTAGGGTTGAATTCAACAATGAGTACCCCTGAGTACCCTGCTTAGCTAGCAGATGATCGTGTAAATGAGGCAGATAGACTTAAGAATTGTGAACTCCAACTTGACTATATTTTAGCAGGGACCAGGGCCAGTGAGAGCGCAAATGGATTAGGCAGGTGCCACAGCCAGCCCCCACTGACAACCTCTGCTTCAGCAGCCTATTGAGTACCTTGAGCTTGTCACCTGGCAGCTCTGCCCCAGTCACCCACCCAGTATCCTGGCATGCTTCACAGGCACCCTCTGCCTAGGAATGAGGGAAGGGCTCAGGGGCTGGCAGTGCAGGGCAGAGGCAGGTGCTTGGGTCAGGCCTGGCCATTACCTATAATGATTCCAATCATGGCGTTGTCCAGGGAGAAATAGCAGCTCCGCTGAGCCCCAATCCCTGGGAGGGCCGCAGGGCCAATACTCCAGAGGCCTTGACACCCATGGGTGGCAGGATGTGGCGGCTCATAGTGGGAATGGCTGTGAACCCTCCAGCCACTACCTCTCAGGGCTGGCCTCTTCTCATCTTCTGCCCAGCGGCTCCACTTTGCCCTCTGCCACTTCGCTAGCCGCCACTGGTGTCCGCGTTGCAGCGCCCTCCCATGCTGCCCCCAGCTCCACCCATAACTGCGCCGGCGGACCACCCGGGACTGTGTTGCAGCCCACGGTTTGGGAACCCTAATGTAAAGTACTTATTTTTGTGCTACGCGAGATAATGCTGTTTTCCAACAGAACTTCCTGAACAATTTCCAAGCAGCAGAGGAAGCCCTGAGTGCAGCTACAGTCCAGGCTGCAGAAATGGCTGCTTCCAGCATGAAAGATTTTGCTAAGAAGAGCTTCCGCCTTTCAATGGATATCAACTTAAAAGCTCCGGTTGTAGTCATCCCTGAGTCTTCAGTCTCCCATAATGCTCTGGTAGCAGATCTTGGTTTGATCAGAGTTCAGAATGAATTTAAATTGGACTTCACAGATAAATCTTCAGTTCCTCCAGTCATTGACAACATGGATGTGCAACTAACTCATTTGAAGCTATCAAGGTATAAACTACTGTGTTTCCCTTGATACTGAATGTTTATAATTGGTGTTGGAAAACAGTTAAAGTGCCAACCGTGCTCTGCATAGAGTAAGAAGATAAAGCCTGTGCCTCAAAAAATGTAATACCTAAACAGGTTGTACGGATGTAATGGGAGAGGGGGAAGTTGTGCAATGGGAAAGCAAAGTGGTTGATTGAAGAGGCTCAATATGTTAATTTTAAATTTGCTTTTTAAAAAAAAAAATTTTTTTTTTTTTTAGTTTCTTTTCTATTTAACACAATTTTTTTAGAGGATATGAGTAGGATTCTTAGGTTTCCTGGAATGACAAAACTGTTTTTTTTTTTTTTAAATACTTGTCTTGGGTTCTTTGGAATTCACACATGAACAGTACAAAGGGCCTTGTGGTTAATTTGTAAACTTACCATCAAGGCACTACCTTTCACTACCAGAATACAGATAAACATTCACACACAGGCTCATATCTTCTGTAGAATTTTATATATACTTCTATTTTGTGCATCATAAATGTAAAATAAGTAGAAATAAATTAATACATTATTTCTGGGAGAACACTCTTGTTATGTAGAGTACTAGAGATGAATGTATTCCATATACTGGCCAGGAACATACGATTGTTGGCCTTGCCACAGTAGTTTTTGCTGACAAGCTAATGTTTGCCTACAATTATTGCATAGTGGTACCTGTGATACTACACTAACCTATACTTTACATAGAAAAGAAGTGCACAACTGCAGAGATTGTGTGATATCTGTGGAAATCTTTACTTGCTAGTGGCAACCACTATATTCTTTTCTCATGAATGCATAAACTAAAACATGTGGTTTGAGCATTGGCATGCTAAACCCAGGGTTGTGAGTTCAATCCTTGAGGGGGCCATTTAGGGATCTGGGGCAAAAATCTGTCTGGGGATTGGTCTTGCTTTGAGCAGGGGGTTGGACTAGTTGACCTCCTGAGGTCCCTTCCAACCCTGATATTCTATGATTAAGATATGATTCTGAGTTGAGATTTGAATGCTCTTTATCGCTGTAGTCCAATGAAAAGGCTGAAGGGCAAAGGTCCAAGCTCTTGTTTTTGAGCATGGTTTCTGTACAGAAATCTAGGTTTTCACCTGCTCCATTCTCTTCTAATTTCCCAGCTACTCATGGAGAAGTAGGGGATGAACTGTATGTCATGAGAGATTCAATAGATGTTACTTTTAATCTTTTTCTGTGTGTTTTCAGGAGTATTATACCCACCACTTTTCAACCAGATGTTGAAATTTTACAGCCAGTAAATCTGGTTTTGTCAGTCCAGAGAAATTTAGCAGCAGCTTGGTATCGCGATATTCCAGCAATTGGGATCAAAGGAGACCTAAAACCTATGCAGGTAACGCCACGGCAAACTAATTGTTGCATTTTAAGTAGTAATAGATATCTGTAATGATTAGGCAGATCTTGTAAACTTTAGCAGGGGCGGCTCCAGGTACCAGCGCACCAAGCGCGTGCCTGGGGCAGCAAGCCGCGGGGGGCGGCCTGCCGGTCGCTGTGGGGTCGGCAGTCAGGGAGCCTTCGGCGGCATGCCTGTGAGAGGTCCGCCGATCCCGCGGCTTCGGCGGCGGGTACACCGAATCTGCGGGACCAGCGGACCTCCCGCAGGCATGCCACCGAATCTGCGTTACCAGCCAGACCTCCCGCAGGTGCGCCGCCGAAAGCCGCCTGACTGCCGTGCTTGGGGCGGCAAAATACATAGAGCCGCCCCTGCACTTTAGGTTCTTGATGCTTACAAAATACTGGTTTATTTGGTACCAGGGTGTTCCTTGGCTGTCTCTCAGTCATGTACAATTCCACCCTGACAGTGATCTGATGTGGTTGTAGTGCTAGGTGTTGTTTGGCTTCATTGTAGTCAGATGACCAATACTTAGCGATTTGGGTGCATGATACAATAAACAAAATAAAATGAAGTCTATATTTAGGATCAGCTGATCCTGGCAGAGCTCAAATACCATAGTCTTGTGGATTAATAGCCAGCAGTATCCATCCGCATGAGTTTCCCTTTATTAAGCAGCAACTTAACACAAGCAGATCAAACCTGGCTGCTTTATCATAGAAAGAAAGAAAACTGCTTTGCTAGAATCCAGAAGCTAAGTTGCAGGCTCTGAAACTGAGCTTAGTTTGACTGCCCTGTATTGCACAGTTATTTGAGTGAATGTTAAGTCTTTATCAGTTTTTATTGTAAATAGAAATCATCAGACCTCAGCTTTATCCTCTCACTTTCTTTTCCCATCATTTTCACAATGTAGCAAGAGTCCCACTTTAATGGCCTCAAGAGTCCCAAATTTTAGCCAGGAATCAGAGTAGGGGTTGCCCTAACCCCTGTACCAGTAAGGAGGAGGGAATTGATATATCAGGCCTTTTTGGCCAGGGCTACCACAGGAGTCTTCTTGTACTACCATGATCCTTCTGGGATTGGAGAGGTCTGTCCTATGGCCAGAATCCATCAGTGGCATGGCACAAGGTGGGGTACATGGCACAAAAGGAGGCCCAGTGTAGTTACTTAAATGTTGTAAGACCTAAATGGATTAACAGCATACATTTCTAGAGACTTTAAGAATTGTCCTGTAAAGGTGTATTGCTGTTTCTTGTAAATAGTATTAATAATTATATATTCATAACATTCTATTTTGCATTAGGATTCCTTAATGTTGAATTACTTATTTACTTGGTCATAAAAAGAGTTGCGTCCTAATTTAACACTTCCCAGACTTAATGTTGCCTGCTTTTCTTTTCATTGGCAAAGCAATTCTGTTCCATATGGAATTAACTCACTCTTTTATTAAATAATTATTAAGTTATGTGGGGCCAGCAAGCGTTTGAAAGTGATGGACTACGTTCTTTTTGTTTAAATCGAAAAGAAGCAAATGGTATCTTGGAAAAAGGAAAAATATTCTTCATCTTAGAATTTTTAGACTTCTTCAGCCAAAATTGTTGTTTTTCAATCAAATTACAACCTTCTTCACAGAGGAAACATCCCTTAATTAGAATGTTGGTAGGAATTGCTGGAAAGAAAAGACCTTCACTAACATGGAATGAATTGGACTGAAGTGTCTAGGTTGGGTGATGTGGTGATGGTACTACTAATAAAGAGGCAAGTTCTCAATATGTGTTGATGAGTATCTTCACTGGAAATAGTTATGTGTTTTACAATTTACAGATTGCTCTCAGTGAAGATGACCTAACTATCCTCATGAAAATTTTGCTGGATAACCTTGGAGACGCTTCTTCTCAGTCAAGTGCTACAGAACAGACCCTTCAAGAAGCTCAAAAAACAAAAAAGGAAAAAGGTCAAAGTGATTCTTATCTCAATGAAGGTACAACTTTAATCCAAAATCTGGCTTGAGTTCAGAAAAAGATGAGCTGTTTTTAGTTAATAATTGCATGTACTTTGCAAGTATAACATCGGTAAACTAATGAATTGTTCTACCTGCTGACCTTTGCATACATGGAGCTTGTCTGGCATTGCAGTTAAATGCTGGGTATTTTTTCTTTCTTTTGCTTAGTTATTCATTAGAACGTAAATATTGATATTTGCTTTTGGCTTATTGAATTTACAGCTTAATGGATTATGGAGAAGTTACAGAATACAACAAAATCTGTAGCTAAGGGAAGAGTAGTGATGCTACTATGAAGCTGAATAAAAACTGAAGAATATTTATTAAGATATTTATACTTATTGCTTTTGTAAAACAAGTTTCATTTGTCAGGTCAACATAATAAATTGCTTCCATAGATGTAGTTTCTTGAGGTAAAGTGACAACCCGCGCAGACCCTAAATGATAAAACCAAATAGATTCAAAGACATACTTAAATGCGCGTGCTGTTGTATTTAGCTGGAATATATAGGCCCAAAGAGTCAAAGGTGTTAACAAGATCCTGTCACTGTCCACCTTGAAGAGCCTTAAACAAGGTTTAGAGCTTGGTATACAGAGAGGTGTGTTTGCAATGGTACAACTTGCTCAGTACCATTGCAAACACACGTTTAAAAATTCTTTTAACCTTTTATTATGGATACAGAAAAGAAGAAAAATTAGTTAAAACATTTGAAATCTAAAGTATTAAATAAGGATTTCATTTTAGCACCATCTGCTGCTCCCTTTTGTTGGAGAGAGTTTTTAGAAGGAAAAACCTCCTCCTTTGACAGTCAAGACGGTAATAGCTGTTCTTTTGGAGAAAAGAGAAGAAGTTGATAGAGATGGGTTGGTGCTAGTGTTGCTGTTAAAATCTTATCCCATTTCTTAGAAGACAAAACAAGACAGACATGCACAACAGAGAAGAGAAAACAAGAGCAAAGATAGGAAATGCAGCTTCTGGCTCTGGTGTTGACTTTCACTTGCAGAGAGAGTTGCTGTTGGAGAAACACAGGCACAGCTCATGGTCTTATCTATCACGTCCAGAACTGGAAAAAGTGTACTGGCATCAGGCTGTTTAGAGCACTGCTTTTAATTGCCTCTTCCTGGTCACAGGGTAACAGCAGTGTTGCAAAATATACAGTCTTGGCCAGCTTATAATTATGCAGTGGGGAAAAAGGAGTAGGATAGGCAGGGCCAGCTCCAGGGTTTTGGCGGCCCCAAGCAGCCAAACTCAAAAAAAAAAAAAAAAAAAAAAAAGTCGCGATCTGCGGCGGCAGTTCGGCGGGAGGTCCTTCGCTCCGAGCGGGAGTGAGGGACCGTCCCCGTCCGCTGAATTGCCGCCGAATAGCTGGACACGCCGCCCCTCTCCGAAGTGGCCGCCCCAAGCACGTGCTTGGTAAGCTGGTGCCTGGAGCCGGCCCTGAGGATAGGAAAGAGAAGAAATAAAGTGGGGCAGGAAAAGGACACGTGGCAGGCAGAGACACAAATTATCTAATCCCACTAGATGTATGGGATTCAGCTGGAGCCAGTCGAGGTGGCAATGTCATATGGGTCTTTGGCCTCATCTGGTCTGGACATCTTTCATATTGGGATGACAAAGGCTCAGGGTCCCAGAAGATGGTGAGAGTGGCAACCACAATGGTTAAACCAGATCCAGTAGCCAGTATCTTCCCCAAAATCACTTTTTTTTTTTTTTTTTTTTAAAAGGACCCCAGAAAGGAATGATGGGTGGAATAGCCCAGCCTCTCATTTTGTCTACCAATTAGGCCTAGTTTCTGATGAACCTAGTTTGGTTCATTGATTTTTCGGTCTCACACTGTCTCTTGTTTATCAGGCATGATCTTAACACAGTCCTTGAATTGTATCAGGAGGTCTTTTTGTTGAGACTAATTCAGTTTTAACCTTCTGAATTTGAAAGATACTATTAAGCTTTTTGGGACATATTCTAATAGACTTCTTGGTTTTTAAAAGCAAAATTAAGTTGTTGTGAGTGTATGAAATTTTCTTTCAATTTGCAGATCCTGGTCTCACTTCAGGGCAAACAGATATTTCTGCATCACAGCCTCCTGTGGAATATTATTCAACTCTTAAATTTGACTTCAACTTTGAGTCACTTTCAATAGTTCTTTACAGCAATGACTATAATCAGGTATGTGGTGAAATCTTCTAAAAGCTGCGGGAAAAAATGTCAATTTTTTTGTCAGTAAAATTCATGGTAGGAGAATAAAAACATTCTCTATTCTTGTTAACTTTGTATGACACCTTTGCTGCAGTAGAATTTAAGATTTACATTCTTTGATCCACTTGGGTAAAATTATTACATACTTTTCCATTTTAATAAATACTAGGAATATGGTAAACCAGTTCACATGAAAAATTACATATGTGCATATTTGAAACATCATTCCAGTTCACACTGGGCATTAGGCTTTATTATGTAAAATGGAAACTGCATTATTGAGCTAAAAAGGGCAATTCATTTAAAAAATTGTGAAGTGTTGAGACAAATGAGATGCACAAGTGAGGCTAAGCTTGGAAACTGTGAAGTGTTTGTAGGTGGCTATAAGGCAAATGCTAAATCAGCTCTTAGTGGCCCCTGGGGATGCCATTGGCAACAACTGACACATGGGAATGTTTATTTAAAATTAAACAAAAACTTCTGCATGTCTGTCTGTCTTAAACACTAGGCATAATGAAAAAATGTTTGTTTCAGGTTATGACCTTGTAACTATTGTGTTGTTTTGGATTTGTAAACGCTGACAGACGAACAGACAGCATAATATGGTTAAATGCAGAGGCCGCAACTTAATTTAAAACTATAATCTAACTGGATTGACGGCCCCAAACTAACCTGCAAGGTTGTGCTGATGCAGATGTCAAAGAACACCAATAGCGTGGTTGGACTGTAAATACGAGGGTAACTGTGGAGCCACCCTCCTTTTGCACCCTCAGGCATGCCCAAGAACTCTGACTGGAATCCAAAATCCTAACCTGCCCCCCTCCTTTACAGTAGAAGTCAGGGAGAGAGGCTGAGATGAACCACAAGCTGTGAGAGACATCGATGCATGCCCACTCACCATGCACATTGTGCCCAGGACCAATGCCTAAACAGGCCACTGGGTTACAGAAACCTCTGTCTGACTCTTTCTAACCCACCGATTTCACTGGAACCAGCCAACATTGGGACAGTTGTGATTTAAACCCTCAAAACCAGAACATCTAGATTCTGGCTGGGTGAAAGGTGAAAAAACCCAGAGCAGTTTGCTAATTTGGTTATATGGGGATAAATCCCTTTCAGACCCCAAAACTGGCTATTAGCTTTAGCTCCCAGCATCATCACTAGAGATCCAGCAACTACCTTTCCACAGTGACAAGACACACATGCACACGCACTCTACCCCCACCAGCAGGGCCGGCTCCAGGCACCAGCTCTCCAAGCATGTGCTTGGGGCGGCACCTGGAGGGGGGCGGCGCTCACCTGGGGAGAGCGGGGCCGCGTCCGGGCTCGCCGCCCTCCCCCCGGCGCTCCGTCCGGCACGGAAGAGCTGGGCTGCCCTCCCCCGGCGCTCCGGCCGGTTGGGGAGAGCAGGGCCCCAGCCGGGCTCTCCTCCCGGCGCTCCGGCTGGTCGGGGAGAGCGGGGCCGCGGCCGGGCTAGGTGCCCTCCCCTGCTGCGCTCCCTGCCGGGGGGCGTAGGGGGGAGGGGCGGCGGGAGGCTTTTTTGCCTAGGGCGGCAAAAAAGCCAGAGCCGGCCCTGCCCACCAGGCAGGAGCCAATTGCCCAGTTCCATCCCCACCACTTGATGCCAGCAGTAATGTGTTGGACAGGCCCAGGAGCCCAGGCCCAAGATGCAACATACGACCCCTCCCCCGGCCCTGAGCATGAGGTGGAGAAGGGGTGTGAGAGAAGAAGCAGCCTCCTGGATGTGGGGAGGGAGAGAAAGTAAAGTAGAGGGGGGCAGTTGCTCCCAGCTGAGATTTTTGTCCTCTCCCTTAGTTTGTCGTGGTAGCCGTAAGTACAGCCAAAATACCAGTTTTTGTTGCTTACAAGCTTCAGTTAATTGAGCATGATAGATCACACCAGGTTATTTTTTTCTTCTTTGCTGTCATCCTTCCCATGTATGCTTGGTGCAGTTTGGAGATGCCTCAGTTGCGTTCTTGCCCATTTGCCATAGGACAAATACAACAGATGAGAAATTCATAGTATAGGCTTCAGGAGGATCAGATGAATTCCTGTCAAAGTCTTTATTGTTCATACTTTTTAAAGTAGTTTAAGAAAATACTAAAAAACGCCCATAGTATATGAAGCAAATATTTATCCTACAAGAATGATATACACCTGGCTTTCTATACTTTGTCAGGTGGGAGATAGACTGGCTTTGTGACAAAGACAACTTTGGTTCTGTTGGTCAGTTATCTCTCCTGGTAGTGGATATAGATCACCTTTGATATTGTTAATCATGAGATGGTGTTAATCCATCGAGGGACTACAGTACTGAATGAGGCTGCCGTTAAGTTGGTTTATTTTCTCCCCTCAGTAGTTGTGGGCAACTGCTTTTCTTGGCAAAGAGATCTTCTGTAGGATGTCTTTCAGTCACACCCGATAGTGTGTGTGCGCACATATGTGTGCACATGTACGCAGCTAAGGAATTTAGTCAAGAGGCTTATTTTCAGTCGGCTGATGACACAAAACTGTCTCTGTAATTCATCTGACTCAGATGATGCAGTTCAGCACCTCAGCCTTGGTTGCTCTCATCCATGCTCTAATCTCATCTAAATTAAGTATAACTTACTTCTCTCGTAACCAAATCATAAAGTACATTCAATCTCTAACATAAGCAGAAATACACTTATGTTTAATCTTCCATTCCCCATAATTGTTTCCCACTGTTTTTGTAGCAGTCCCTACTTTCACTGCATAGTGACAGTTTACGCCTTGGTGAACTCAGACTACATCTCATGGCATCATCAGGGAAGATGTTTTCAGATGGTTCAATGGATGTTAATATTAAACTCAAGACGTGTACCCTGGATGATCTCAGAGAAGGGATTCAGAAAGTAACAGCGAGGTTAGTTGAACGCGTCGCAAATGAAGAGCTGCAGTGAAAGTGCTATCCCTTGTAAATTACTTTTGGGAGGAATCTTGGCAGCTTTACTCAAATTTTATAAATAAACGTTAGGTATACTTTGTCTGTTGTATATATTTGCTGAGCCATGGAATAATAGTATGGACAACTGTCAAAATAGAGCTGCCAGACACGGAAAGAGAAGTAAATAGGAGGCCTGGATCTCTGGCCAAGCTCATAAAGCTTGGAATTGCTGGCTCAAGTTGAACTCCGTTTAGAGCTAGGTTGTTTTGTGTACTTACAAACTTGATTCACATTCCCTGTCACACTATATCAGTTTTTGAAATGTTATAATAAAATACGCTAGACTACATTTGTATGACTGTAAAACAGAATTCATACTTGTCCCTAGTTTCTTTGCTTATTGAACACAAAAGGAATTCATTACTTTTGAGCTGGGATATATTGAAATAAGTGACTTTGAGGAGAAAAAATGCATTCCATTACCACTCCCCTTCTCTATCCAAATTCTTCTAATGCTATAAAAGTTCATTAAAATAATGCTTTTTACATTTATTGTTTTTCAGAATGATTGACAAGAAATGCGGCAAGACAGATAATTATATGATTGATATAAACTACAAGCAAGATACAAATGGGATTAAAGTAGTTGCTATCCTTGATAAACTATATGTGTGCGCCAGTGTGGAGTTCCTGCTAACAGTGGCAGACTTCTTTATTAAATCCATGCCAACAGCTTCAACTGAAAGGTCTACTCAGGTTCAGTTAAAGCATGCCCCTGGAAAGCCCAAACATGAAAAAGGTTTGTAAAAATGTATCTGGCTTTTTAAGGAGTCTCTGGGGAAAAGGAAACATCCAAAATCACATAACTTGTTGATATTTTTTGAAGTTGTGTGGAACAGTATATCAAAGGGCAGTGTTAAGTCCCCAAAATGAAGATAAATATGGTCAGTTAAGGTGCCAGAGATCATACTGAACTGAACAGTAATCTTATCTAACTCTTGCTGTCGTACAACACCTAAGGTATGTTCTCCAGAGATCTTACTAGGCTGGGATCAATTTCTACAGTGACACTAGAAGTATTTTTCCCTGTTACAGTAAATTTTGTAAAAATAACTTGCATACCTATTTTATTCACCCAGCAATTGCTGTATATCTGTAGGCACTGAAAAAGCACTTAAATATTTAAAGGAAGCACACTTAAATTATCATACTGCTATATGGACCATTAGTCTAAGCATAGTTCTCTGCTTTTAAGAAAGCAAGAAAGTGAAGAGAGAAACAGCACACTTAAAATGCAGGTTACAAAGAGCATTTGATCTTACATATATGCTTTTGGAGTGTAAAATTCCTCCTTGGCTAAAGAAGACTTGAGAACAACACTGAGTTCCCTAGTTTGAAATTTTGGGGAGATTTTTAGTTAAAAATCCAAAACCTACCTATCTTCCCCTGCCTGGTAGAATTCTAAGGCTCCAACACTGCAATATGATTAAATAAGAAAAAGAAGCAATTTGTTTTTCAGAACAGCTGTGGTCTAATATGATGAATAATTTCTTTCTGTTCATAGAGCAGGGGTCAGGAATTCAGGCTGTATCTTGACTGATCCTGCAAAAATTCAGTGTTGAAGCTTTTCATCTAAAGCAATTATTTGCTTTCCTTTTACTTATGGTATCACAAGACATCTGTTTCCCATATGCCTTTGGCTTCTCCAGCTGCAACATATGGAACTCTCTAACTTCAGTCTAACCTCTTGTAGGGGAACATGTTGGAGAACTTTATGTTCTGTAAAGAGACCTCTTTCTGAGAAATATACTCTTAAAGACTTGGAAATAGGAGGTTGAGTAATTTTTAATATTAGGAACTACAAGTAGATGTTTATAGTAGCTTTTTATTCAGTTGTGGGTGGGGGATTTTTGGGGGGAGGGGATTTTTTTTTTGCCTAAGTGATCACTTTACATCTGTAGTATACCCTGGCTCCCACTGTTTTCAACAAGCCTTTTCATGTACAGCTCCTTTTTCTGGCTACTGGCGGATTATGCAATGTATTGTTTATAGGACACACAGGGTTCTAGTAAATGGCTGTGATGAAACCAAGTCACAGCATAACCTGTCATAATTTGAGGAAAACCTTCATGAAGTCCTGCTTCGGATCAGAAACTAGGAACAGGTTTCTTTAGATTTTTTTTCTACTGTATAAAATCACAACCCTTCTTAATCCACCATAAAGTAATTGTTGGATAGCATTTCTAATGATGTAATTTAAGATGTAATATAAGTATGTCTCTCAGTACTTTTTTCTTTTTGTCCAGAGGGTTCCTTACGGCCAAACATGACAGTAAAAGCAGTGATCCTGGATCCAGAAATTGTATTTGTTGCCAATTTGACCAAGGCTGATGCTCCTGCCTTAAAAGCTTCATTCCAGTGTGATTTCTCTTTATCATCTGATAAGCTTGTACAAAGGATGACAGCTCAAGTGAAGGATGTAAAAGTGCTGGCCTGTGCTTTCCTCAGAGAAAAGCAGGACAAGAATATCACCACTGTAAGAAAACTATCCGCATGCTTCACATGCAAGGAAACTAGACGCAGAACTGTTGGTTCATATAGCCTTTAATCAGTCACGCCTCCCCCCCACCCCACCAAAAAAAAAAAAAAAAAAAAAACAACCCCCCACCCAAAAAAAAAAAAAAAAAAAAAAAAAGTCCAGCTCAGTTCCAGGGTAACATGAAGAGATGTGTAGGGGGAGGGGGACGCGGGCACGAGGCAGAGCAATTGTATTGTGCCTTGAAGAGATAACTGATTTGGGCTATTTTGGTCAAAGGGAAGGGAGCTAGTTCCAAAAGTGATGGGATCACCTAGAGAATGCTGTGATATTCCCTTCATCTTAAATCAAAGAAGCTGCAGCTTCAGCACTTCTGCTGGTGTCAATATTGCATGTGGAGAGAGGCCACATATAATTAAAACATTAAGTTGGTATGGGTGGCGTGTTCTTTCTGATTTGTACAAATATACTGTTAACCCCCATTTCCCCAGCTCTGTTTCATTCTATTTGCTCACAGGCCAACATGTCTGAGCTCCATAAGCCACCTCTCCAATTGCTTCTGCCCTTCCTTCCCCATCCCTCAAGGAAAAGGGAAAGTTCAACTTCAAATCCCAGATCTCAAATACAACTTTTTCTGTAATATTTCTAAAAGTATGGAGCATAAGCACATTCAGTGAAAGTTTTCTTCCTAGAGAAGACACTGATTATAGTGGTTTTTTATTTAAAAATCTGTTTTAGCAAAAGCTTGTGAGCTAAGGCTTGAGCATAAAGCAGAAATTGATAATAGCAAGAACATATTGTAGATAGGAAACTAAAGTTAACTTACTAATGCTGAGTTAAGAATAGTTAATAGAAAACTGTTGACCCCATATTATGGGTTAGATTTGAGTCTGTAGGGTTAGCCTTGACTAGTATGGGCAACTGGTAACAGCATTACTCCAGAAGTAGCACTGTGGAAGTCCACTGGGCTCCTTCTCCTCTTTTGCTGAGAGTGTGGGGAATAACTTGTTTAACCTCTTTTCAGGAAGTAGCTTACTCACCTCAGGAATCTGGTCAGCTCTGTCCACTCCCTGCCCTTCAGTCGTCTTGCTCACAGGAGAGTATTTGGTGCACAACTACTGGAGCTCCTGCCTCCATGCCAGTTGTATTCCCTTGAAACAGCTGCATAGCTCCGTGCTTTTTGCCAAGTGTTAAGTCCCTTTGGCATTTAATTAGAAAGATGTGGGGGAAAAACATTTTTAAAAGGTGGAAACTTGGAATTAATTTATTTCATAACCATAAATTCAAATACTCCCTTCAGGTGTTACAGCCTTGTTCTTTGGTTGTGGAAAATATGACACATGTTTCAGGAGTACAAAGTATGGCAGTGACAATAGAACAACTTATTATAAAGGTTAGTAATATTGTTAAAAATTGACTTAGAAAAAGCAATTACGCTTCTCAGACTAAAATTTTAACATGTTTTTATTTTTTTATTTTTATTGCTGTCCAAAGTTTCCAATTTAGACCATCAAAATTCTATGTGTAATTTTGGTGTGGATGTCAAAACATTTTGGTAATACCACTATGAACAAGCACGGATAGTTCAGAGATGTTTTAAAATACAGTGTACTGAATTATTAATTAGTATTAATATATACTCAGGTAGTTTGAAATCTGGTCCGTTTAAAAAAAAATCAGATAGTACCCTTTTTCCTGAGTCTCCAGCAAATCTTTTTGGTTTCACAATTGGTTTTTCCTATTTTTAAAACATATTTTCCCCTATTACTGAGTGCAAGACCTACATCTGTAACGTAAGTTGATAGTTGCTTGAAATTGATGCACAATTACTGCTCTGCAAATGGTATAATTTGATAATTCTTAGAATGAAGCACTAATAACAGTTGTAAAATACCTTTCACTTAATGGCTTAATCAGTAATTTAAGGATAGCTACAATAAGAATCTTCACTTGACATTACTTCTAACGCTCCATTTTTATATAATGTGTGTTCCAATCATATCAGGGAAACTGGCACATATGTGTATTACAGTAAATCAGATTTCACCACTCATAGCAAGTTTTTACAATAAGAATGTTGGTGGCTTGCGTCTAGAATTAACTTTGGGTTGAAGTTCTGTAGAGTATGTACCCGTACCAAATAACAGGTTTAGCTTTTTAAATAAATATTTTGTGTATAACATAAATATTGATGCTTAAACAAGAAAATTGGTAGTATTTTAGCAGAGGTGGTGTTCACTGAATATATCAGAATATTGTTAAAATATATGCTTGCTGTGCAGAACAGTAAGAAAGTTAGGACTTTCTGAGTTAGAGCATCAAGAATATTATTACAACTCTGAGAATGTGTGTGGAAAACTAGTGAGGATTTTAGGAAATATAGATGAGACACTTATGCATGATGGCCGTTTTTGTGCTCTGAATTTTAGTTGTTACTTGTTAGTGTAATCAGATACATGCCTTATCTATGTGATGGTGGATAACCTATAACAAGTACCACACTTTTGGGGTATATCTTCAATGTCCAATTGTTTTCCATCTGGCTTACATGTAAAAAAAAAAAAACGTAAGCTACAAATGAGACTCTTTATTCTTCAAGATTTCACCAATCATTTTGAATACTGTGATGACTATAATGGCTGCCATAAAACCAAAGGCCAAGGAAGAGGATTCCAAAGGGACAACAAGTGATTCTGGAAACTTGTGGGATGTGAAACCCATTAACCAGTGCAATGCTTGGTTCCTTGGTGTTGATGTAGCCACAGAAGCAACTGAAACTTTCACAGACAGTGAGCATGCTCTGAAAAATGAGAGTTTTGACGTGGGTGTGAAATCAGTTCAAATCACCTTGGAATGTGGTCTGGGACATCGTACTGTTCCTTTATTATTAATAGAATCAGCTTTTTCAGGAACACTTAAAAACTGGTCTTCCCTGTTGGGTGCCACTGCTGACTTGACACTGGAGGTAAGTGAGGTCAATTCATGCTTCCAAATTAAAATTGTTACAGGCAGAAAAATGTTTTGAAATGCTAAAAGACAATTGTTATTTGATTTATATATAATAGTGCTTAAAGTCCTCAATAACTATTGGACTAGCATTGTATTAGTGCTGTAAAAATGCATACGTAGTCATAGTTAATACTCCCAAGAAGTTAGTTGCATTAGAGACAATGCAATCAGTGTAAGAACTGATAACAGGGAGAGAAGGAGGGGCAGCAGACAGGAGAAATCATTATAATGTAATGTGGTTTCATAGTCTATCAGTGTGTGCGTAGCTTGATTCCAAAAATATAAACAATTATTTTAAAAATCCCTATCAAATAACAATTGTCTGCCTCTCTACTTCAACATTTTTGCATATCCTTTGCGATCTTGGTGATGAACCCCATCCCTCTTAATCTCTATGGAAAAGGTGATCTTGGGTGTGCGTGATCATGCTTCGTGTATTTCCTTTTCTCCATACAAGCTATGTCTACACTGTGAGCTAGCTCTCATCGAACTAGTGCGTTGAAACTAGTAGTGTAGCCATGGCGGCAGCAGCAGTATAGGCTAGCCAGCCTGAGTACCAACCTGCCTGAACCCGATGTGTACATACTGTGGGCAGTTGGCCCTTGCTGATGCTGCCTGTGCTACTGCGGCTATATTGCTGTTTTTATCAGGCTAGCTCAATGAGGGCTAGTGTGCATGTCTATGCAAGCTGGGAATCACACCCCTTGCTTGTAGTATACTTGTAGCCACAGACTATCAACAGCTACTGCATCTATCTCATGGTTGGCTAGCTTAAAATATTATCTATCGCCACAACTCCTGATGAATTATCCCGGGGGGAGGGTGTTGAGTCCCACATGGGGTTATGAGGTCACCAAGACCCCAAAGGGTTATTCCATCTTCTCTGGTGCTGTCCAAGTGGCAGGAATGGGTCCCTGCAGCTGGGAAAGGTGAGAAAATCCATTAACTTGTTAGTGGATACGTGTTAATTAGCTGTACACTAGATATCCCTGTAGTTCAGGATTGTGAATGTGCTGGCAGGGGTCTGTCTATTACCTAATGCTCTAATCCCTTTCCTCACACATCCCCACCCTCTGGTCAATTCCCAACCCCACTGAACAGCTCACAGAGTCCAGAACTGCTCACACTGTTGAGACTTCTGGGTCTCCAGATGCTGCCTACTGGTGCTGTGGGAGAGGACAGTGGTTACGTTAATGAATTAGGCATTGACTAATAGACTAAATTGAATTATCAGAATGTCCAGGCGAAGTCAGATTTAGAGCTAGTTACAATTTCTTAGTGATAGATTGAGAAAGAAGTCTAGTGCTATGAAAGATAAGGAAACTAAGCTTGGTGTGCAGTCTGTTATATCTGTTTTTAATAAAAGATATTCATTAAACACATTAAAAAGGTCTGTGTTTTTATAATAGTTAATATTAAATCCAATGAAAGAACCATTATATGAAATTTTGAGTTGGAAGAAATGCATATGCTTTCATAACATGGTAATATTATAACTACTATAAGGAGTGATCTAACAATATGCTTTGCTTTCCAACCCAATTTTAATTTTCTTTCAGGTTCATTATTACAATGAAACTTATGCAGTATGGGAGCCTCTCATTGAACGAATTGATGGAGGAAGGAAACCATGGAATTTAAAACTTGAAGTATGGAAACATACAGAAAATATATTAAATATTCATTGTCAATAAACAGGTTTTTTTAACATGTTGATGCATTAAGATATTGACCCATGACCTTCCAGATACTGTCCTCTTTGACTGAGGGTATGTGTACACTGCAATTAAAACCCCATGGTTATCCTGTGCTAGTTAACTTGGGCTGCAGGGCTGTTTAGTTGCACTGTTGACTTCTTGGCTCGGGCTGGAGCTGAGGCTGTAGGGTCCTGTGAGGTGGGAGGGTCCCAGACTTCAGGCTGCAGCTTGAGCCTGGAAGTTTAGACTGCAATGGGACAGCCAACAGCTACAGCCCTGCAAGCCAGAGTCAAACAGCACAGGCTAACTGTAGGTGTCTAATAGCCATGTAGACAGACCTGTCAGGGTTAAAAATGCTGAATATTTGCGGAATTCTCAAGGAGACTGCCTTCAAACTAAATATAATAGCCTCTTCCTTGTACATGATACTAAATGCTTCTTACTGACAAAAGGGGCAACACAAGCTTTCAGGAGAACTTTCCAAGATAATAGTCACTGCTAACTAGTGATTAAAAACATCTTGTATAGAGGGAGAATTGTCATTATCAGGGGCGGCTCCAGGCACCAGTGCAGCAAACACGTGGCTGGGGCGGCAAGCGGCGTGCTGGTCGCCGTGAGGGCGGCAGTCAGGGAGCCTTCGGCGGCATGCCTGAGGGAGGTCTGCCGGTCCCGCGGCTTCGGTGGCAATTCTGCGGCTGGTACGCCGAAGGCGTGGGACCAGCAGATCACCCGCAGAAATGCCGCCGAATCCACGTGACCAGTGGACCGCCCACAGGTGTGTCACCGAAGGCCGCCTGACTGCTGTGCTTGGGGCGGCAAAAAACATAGAGCCGCCCCTGGTAATTATCCATACTTCTTAGGGATGCTGTGAGGCCTAGGTGGAGAAAATGCTGCCTTTGTGGATATTGCAATGAGCCTAAGTGCACTTTTAAGTAACAGCCCTGTACTTTAAAGAGCTCTCACCTGGTACTGGTTTTGGATTCCAATAAATCTTTGTCCCCCATAGACAGATTGTATCCCATTTTTTAATAAGATTTGCACTTGGAAATTGTGAATAAAACTGATGTTTTAGTATGAGAGAGAATTTTTACAGCCTCTTCCAGTTTCTGATGGATTTTGGGACCCTGAGTATTCAATTAAAAAAAAAATTAAGAGCATAACAAAGAACTAGTCAAAACTAAAAGAACTAGTAAAAACTGAAGGAGGACAAAGTAATAAAAAAAAAAATCAGTATCACCCAGTTATGATACTAAAATACTTTTAGTGATGATACTAAAAACCACTTTAGGACAAAAAGGTGAGGAGGTCTCTGGAGGACAACTCTTCCCTAGTCTGAGACATAGGGAAGGCAGCAGAAAAGAACTTCACTTTGTACTGCTAACAAGACCCTGGAGCCTAAGGAGGCATCTTCAAAAGAGAGAGGCCCAGCTGATAATGATATGTCAAAGGTGAAGGGAAGAGCTAAGTACTAATTTAGACATCTTGGAAATGAATGCAATTACCACTTGAGATGCGAGAGCCTGAATATTGGTGGTAATAGAAAAACCTCTTAGCCTTGCTTATATTAACAGCTAAAAGCCATTGACTATTTTCCTGAATGAAAGTGCAGAAAACAGTGCTATGTTGAGTTTTAATGTTGGTGGGTATGAAATAAATTATGCATACAAGATCATATTAAAGGAATTTGCTAATAATGTCTCAACACATTTGTGAAGTATAGTTTTAAGAGAAAATTGCAAACCTGCATAAAGCTACTTACGGTAAATTTGGAGAAACAGTTTGTGTTCATACTTATAAAATTAGACAAAGAGAAGGTTTAATGCTGTTTTTTTCCTTTAGATAAAGACTAACCCTATTCAAGATAAAAGTTTGATACCTGGGGATGATTTTGTTGTTCTTCCTGAAGCGCAAACTGCAGTTAACATCTCTTCAAAGGATACAATGAATATAACAATATCCAAATGTTGTCTTGCTGTTTTCAATAATTTAGCCAAGGTAATTTTAATAAATACGGGACTTGTCGTGAATTAATTTTGTTTGTGGCCAGTCCTGAATTCTTATTAGTAGTGTTCTGCTCGGCCAGTCAGGTTGAGCGTCCACTCACTCATTTTCTGTCTTTCGTGATGGGGTGAATTCTTCCTTTTGCTATACAGTTGATCCTTCTAGCTATTAAAAAGTGAGTTTGACTTGTTCAGAAAGAAGCCAGCTGCTCCCTTGACTATGAAAATGGAGGTGCTGACATAGGACTTCAAAAGGGAGAAAATGTGGTAGGGAAATGATTGAGTGGGAGTCTTAAAACTTAATCTGAATTGGTACAATAGAAGCAGCCCCTCCCCATGGTGCATGATCAGTCTGGTCCCTGGTCTCTTCATTATAGGGTTGCCTTTCAATAGGCATACTGGGGAAAAAAGATACTTGCTGACTGTTGGCCTTTCAAATTTAATGGAGGCAAGCCTCTGCAGCCCACCAGTGTGCTAAACTTCTATTGTATTTTCCTCTTACTCTTGAGGAGGTAGGACATGCTTGTTCATGTCCCAGAAGATGTTCTATTGTATGGATATTGCTCACTGATACTTTACTAAATAAATATAAATTCGGTTTATCTATGTAGGTGGTAATTTATATTAGACTTCTTATTCATAAATTAACAATGATCATATAAGTTATAATAATGTTAGTGGAATTTACGTTTTAGCGTGGTGAAAATGACTCTTATATTAATTTATGTAATACCAGATTACTTCAAAATACTGAATATTGCTTTTATACAGTCATTCCAAAAGCACATTCTTTGTGATATACAGTATATACTGTTGCTTCTGTAAAGAAGGCAGTATTGTGTATGGATGTTTTTATGTTAACTGGTTAAGATGTTTTATTCTATCATGACCACTATCCTTTAAAAATCTTATCGTTGTACTTTCTTACAGGCATTTTCTGAAGGGACTGCCTCCACTTTTGATTATTCTTTAAAAGATAGGGCTCCTTTTACAGTGAAAAATGCACTGGGTGTCCCTCTCAAAGTGCATCCTACCACCAATCTTCGAGTAGTTGGTTCAACCTTAAAAGAAGATATTCATGATGTAGAAATTGGTCAGAAATTGGAACTGGAATATTCAGTTTTGGAACCTCTGCATCGAGGAAAGCTGTCTGCATTATACCGTCAAGAGAGCTGCCTGTTCACTTTGAGCATAGGTAGTGTGCAATGGATAACTGTTGGTAGCAATTGTGCTTGGTGAAGAGATTCAGGGGAGCGTTACTAGGGTAGTCCATGGACCAAGTACCATGTGGTCAAACTTAACCACTGAATTTCCTTGTTCAACCTGGAGACAACTGCTAGCCACCAGCTGGCAATTGTCTTTACTCTTGCCCCTGCTGGATGTTTCCTTGAGCCAGGGTTGCCACTCCATAGTCAATTTCTCATAACACTGACTTGGGTGCTGGGAAAAGCGTGGAAAAAATTCAAGTCCCTTTTCCTTTACTTCCCTAATAATAGAACTAAAGGTTAATAAGAAGCACAGGCAGGTAGAACATTTTTCCACTCCTTCGGAGAACTAGGATAGCTTGTGAGCTGATGCGACTGCAACTCAGCTGGCCTGCTGACCTCCCCAATGGAGATCCACCTGTCACCACTCACTTTATATAGCTAGATTCAGTTTCTTTGGAATAGTCAGGAGTTCCCACATGGCAAGTTGTGCTGGTCATTTCCTTGGAGGGAGTACGATAGTGTAGATCCTACTATATGGCATTCCCCCATCTCCTCCTTATTCAGAATCTTGAGTTGCTTGTGTGAAAGACTTCAATTCATTCACCTAACAAATAGCTGAGAGTGCCTCGTGATCTATATCCATTATGTAGCAAGGATCCATTGTAGAGGCTGGTGGTATCATACTTGGTTTTTCCAGCCATTATTGACTTAAAACTTACTTTTAATTTTCCCTTCTGGTTAACCATTTTCTAGTTATTGTGGGCCAGAAACACAACCTCTGAGGTTTCTTACGTTGGAGGCTATGGGGTAATTGTATTAAGGGGCTGGCATTGCATGCTTGCTTGAAAATGGTAATGATTTGTTTCGTAAGTTTGCAGAATCACATACCATTGTTTTGTAAAACAGCGCCTCTAGGCTATACAGAAGTGGCAAACATCCCCATAGCAAAACCAGGCCGACGATTGCACAGCGTACGAACTCCTCTTGTCGACCACTCGGACTCTGTTCTGGTACAGATAGATGCAACAGAAGGGAATAAAGTTATTACCATACGGTCTCCTCTGCAGGTAAAATCTATAATAAAATGCATAAAGTTAAATAAGCTCAAGGCCACTGCTTAAAGTTTGTTTACTTCTGGAGAGTAACTTTGGCTTCCTTTTTTCTTAATACATTTTGAGATTATTCTTCAGCAAAAGGCAAACACAAACATATAAAGTAAAAGCAATTATTTCATAAATGTAAGTAGTATTGTTTTAAATTTACGTTTGAGATTGTAATTTTAAATATGTAATAGGTTTTGAATGGAGACATTGTATGCATATGCTGGTATAAAAATCTGTTTTATGTTAAATACCTATAATGGATAGAAGTGATACCTTGGGCTACATTCCCTTTAAAGATGGTAGTTATTAAATTGTGGCTTAAACTGGCTCTCCTGTAGCTCTAAGCTATATGTTTTCAATATGTAATTTGTACTGCAAGCTGCCGTGTTCTCTTCCAAGCAAATAATATTGTTAATGAGTAGCTGCAAAATAGCATGATTGTGTTGTTGTTGTTTTGATGTTTCACATAGCTTTTTTTGGTTTATGTACACATTAGTTACTTTCTGAGGACAAATCCTTATAAGTTTCAGTTTGCAAAGGAGCATCCTAATTAGATTTACTGATTTTTGTACATTATGTATAGTTCATATTTTCATTTTGAAATTTGTGAAATATATTTAATGAGACGTATACATTTTTATCATAGATCAAGAATCATTTCTCTGTCCCATTTACAATCTACAAGTTTGTCAGAGATGTTAGACTGCTGGAGCCAATAGGAGTATCTAAGCCTGAAGAGGAATTCCATGTTCCTTTAGATTCATACAGGTACACTTATTCTATAATGCCAAATCTTAAAGCGTGTGATGTAAAATTACCATTATTTGAATCAAAATATTTTTTTTGCCAACTCAGTCCATTAGTCTTACTAGGTACCACTCATACTCATCTTGTGCTGGGCTTTTGTCATGATTGAATTGACAAAAGCCAAATGATATTTTATTTTTTTAAAATAATGATATAATGCAACTGGGTGCATTTTTAAAAAAAGCCCCAAAAATAGTAATAATAAAGGGCAAATGGTCCTTCAAAATGGTCGCAGTTTCCATTTGTGCAGTTACTTGTATTTCATTAACACAACCATGGTTATTAGTCATATTTTGTAAACAATTACACCATTTGCCTAATCATAACTGCATTTGCAAATCTAACTTTTTTTTAAATCTGACCTGAAATAACGAGCAATGAGAGGAGATTTTCTAAGATCCAGGGACGAAGTCAATCCATTATCTTTGGTAGGAATGGTATAGCATTTACATGCTTTTTCATTGAAACACTTTGGCTTTTTAGGTTGTATTTTTGAATCATTGTTTATTATTTCCATTGTTTACTTTCCCCTCCCCAATTTTTAACTCCTTTTTTCCTTTATAGTGTATCTTACTTACAATGTGTTGTTGATGTTTATTGTGAATTTCAGTGCTTTGAGACTTGAGAGAATGTAGAAGCTTCTAAACACTTGCATGTCAGTGGAATTCTGGTCTAAAACAGATGGGATATTAGAACTGTGAGCCTTACTTAAGCAGAAATTTGAGAAGGTGACAGATGGTTTTGGGAGGGGCAGATAGGGTCTCATATGAGTCTCCAATGTCCATATTTTCACTGAGGTCTCCAGGTGTCACAGTTCATTTAACCTTCTGTCATCCTGTGTCTGGTGATGAAGATGAATGATATATTCAAAGAATCCTAGGCTAAACCAGAATTAAACAGTGGAATCCGAGTCAGACCTAATTAGAAATAAACTACATTTGGTGTCTCATAAGGACTCAGTTTAACCCATCAGTTTCTATTGGCTTTACAAAATTTAGAGTTCATAGATTCTAAGCATCCCAGGATCACATTATTTCTTTTGCCCACAGTGTCACACTGGGAGCTCATGTTAAGCTGATTATCTATCTCAACTGCAAAATCTTTTTTCGAGTCTCTGCTTCCCAGAGTAGTGTCCCCAATCCTGTACATATCGACTATGTTCTTTGTTTCCCAGATGTATATGTTTACATTTAGCTGTATTAAAACATACATTATTTGCTTGCATCCAGTTTACCGAGTGACCTAGATCACTCTGAATCAGTGGCCTGTTCTCTTCTTTTTTGTGTCATCTGCAAATTTTATCAGTGATGATGTTAAGTATCCTTCCAGGTCCTTAATAAAAATGTTCAATAGCATAGGGCCAAGAACCAATCCCTGTGGGACCCCACTGAACGCAGACATGTTCAATGAGGAGTTCCCATTTACAGTTATATTTTGAGACCTATCGGTTAGCCAATTTTTAATCTGTTTAATGTGTGCTATGTTAATTTTATATTCTGGTTTTGTAAGAAAATGCCACATGGTATCAAATCAAAGTATGTTACATCAACACTATTACCTTAGTCAACCAAACTTGTCATCTCATCAAAAAAAGATATCAGGTTAGTTTGACGGATCTAGTATCCATAAACCCATGCTGATTTGCATTAACTACATTATCCTCCTTCAGTTCTTTATTGGATTGCCCTATCAGCTGCTCAATCCTGGGGAAGATATTGGATGTCAAGTTGAAAGGTGTCTACTTAGCCACTTCATCCCATTAGCCCTTTTGAAAAGTTGGCACAACATTAGCTTTCTTCCAATCTTCTGAAACGTCCCCAGTGCTCCAAGACTTGTTAAAAATCAGTGTTAATGGTCCAGCGAGCTCCTCACCCAGCTCTTTTAAAACTGTTGGGTGCAAAAATGTGGAACTTTAGTAGCTGCTGTTTTAACATCCTCCAGAGGTACTAGTGGAATGGAGAGAGTGTTACCATTCCCCAATGAGGCTATATCATGTTTTGTCCCCAGATACAGAACAGAAATATTTATTTAACGCTTCTACCTTTTCTGCATTATTATTGATGATTCTATCATTTCCATCTAATAATGGGCCCATACCATTGTTGGGATTGTTGTTGTTCCTAATATATTTTAAAAACTCCTTATTGGACTTAACTCGGCTGGCCATAGATTTTTCCTTGTATCTATCCCTTGGCTTTCTTGATCAATTTTCTACAATTCCTAACTTCTGATTTATATTAGTTACTATCAGATTCCCCTTTCTTCCCTTTGTTGTGTGTTTTTTTTTTTTTTTATACAGCTGCCTTCATTTTCCCTCTAAACCAGGTCAGTTTATTGCCAACACTGCCTTCTTCCTCGGTTGTGGAATTGTGGCTTTTTGGGTGTCTAGTAAGGTGTTCTTAAATGGTTGCCAATTATTATGCACATTTTTCTCATTAAACTCTTCCTCCCAGCTGATTGGGCTCATAATTGTTTCCAGCTTTGAAATTGACACTATTAAAGAACCAAGTATACGTATTACCGGTCTGGACTTTATTCTGCTTGCATGTTATAAATGTGATCAACTCATGATCACTTGTATGTAAGCTGCCATTAATTTTTAGTTCTTCTTAGAGTGCTTGTTCACGTCGATTCCAATCAGGTGTGCGCACGCCACGTGCACGGTTGTTGGAAACTTTTCCCCTTAGCAGCTTCTGTCGGGTTGGCTAGGGAGCCCCCTGGAGTGGCGCCTTCATGGCGCTCAATATATCACCCTGCTGACGTGACCCCCCCATTCAGTTCCTTCTTATCGTCCATGGCGGCACTGGAACTGTGTCTCGCTTGCTTTGCAAGTGCTCCCTTTGCCTAGTTAGTTCTTCTTCTCGGTTTATTGTTTTGTAGTTGTTAGTTGTAGTATTAGTGTAGTTGTAGTTAGTTACTATACAGGGTGTGAGCGGAATAGTTTCCACCTCTTCGCGGTTTTCGGGGCTCCGGGCATGCCTCGAGCCCACGGCTTTAAGGCTTGCAGCACATGCCACAAGTCTATGCCAAACAGTGACCCCCATGACTCTTGTCTGAGGTGTCTGGGGGAAGCATATCCGTCTGAGCGCTGCAAGATTTGCAGGGCGTTAAAGCCCAGGATCAAGAAGGAGCGGGTTTTCCATTTGAGGCAGCTGCTCATGGACCGCCAAGGCTTGGGACCGAGCGCCTCAGTGCAGAGCGCTCCGGTGTCTGTTTGCGATTTGGTGCCGAGGAAGGACTCTACTGAAGGAGACTGTCGGCACTGGTGATCGCCGGCACCGCAAAAAGGTGCAGCGCCCCAGCACTGCTCCACTTCTCCGGTGCCTCACAATTGCAAAAAGCCTGAGAGAGGACGCTCCCCTCACAGAACTCCCAGACTGCCAGGGGATGCTTTGCGGCACCCGCGCAAAGACCTGGTTCCCAGGCACCATGAGTCGGTGCCATCAACTCCGGCGCCCAAGAAGGCACCATTGAGTCCAGCGCGAAGTGACTCTCCGGCAGGGCATGGCCAGGTGGAGGTATTGGAGCCACCCTCCACCCTGGACACTGAGGCTGCAAGGGATCTCATAGAGATGACTGTGGCCCAGGCTCCCGGTCATCAGGGACAAGCCTCCGGTACCGGTGAGACCGGCACCGTCCAGAGGCAAGCCTGCAATGATGCAGCGCTCTGTCACTGGACCGGCATCGTGCCCGGCACCGCTCCTGATCACCATTGCCACATCATTCCCCAGCACCGTGTTCAGTGGGAACATGCCTTGCACCGGGGGCGCAGTGTTCTGTCTTCCCGGCACCGATCCATAACGCCCTCACAAGCAGCACCAGAGCGCAGAAGCCGATTGCCGTCACCGGATAAGCGGCACCGGTCTCCCTCACCAGACTGTCAGCACCGGTCATCGGCAAGATCGTCGCGGCACCGGTCCCCTGCTTCTTTCTTGCAGCACCGATGGCTGACCCTTGGGGCCTCAGCACCGCCATGGTCTTCGCCCTTGGATTCTTAAGACTTGATAGAGACTCCTACTGTTCAAGGCGCAGTCAGCACAGGTTGAGTAGGTGCCGAAGGGACGTGCATGCGGCTTGGCAGCCACAGTGGCAACCCCCCGAGCAATGGCCTTTTTGGACCCACTGGGTTTACCATCAGGCCCAGGGTACCCCTTCCAGAAGTTCTAGATCGGTGACCTCGGGATGCTCTCCTTACCAGTCACCTAAGGATAGACCTGCTCCGCGGGGAACCTGCCCAATACCTGCCAACACTTCATGAGATAGCTGCCTCTGAGGAACCAGTGTTGGAGCCTGGTGCAGTCCAAGAGCAACCCAGGCAGCTCGAGAGCCAGGGAGGACCCTGTACCACTGCTGGCGACCTCATCTTCCTCACTTGACGAGGTGGTAGCAGGAGTATCAGCTGTAGGGCCCCTGCCCATTGACCACAGGGCACACCAAGACCTCCTCTGTCACATTGCCTGCAACATGAGCTTGCAGGTGGAGGAAGTGGTTAAGGCAGAAGACCCAATAGTGGACATTCTTGCCCCAGAAGGGCCTTCCCAGGTGGTGCTGCCGTTAATAAAGACCATTCAAAGCACTAATCTGTAGCAGACACCAGCCTCCATCCCACCCACCAGCAGAGGAGTTGAGAGGAAGTACTTCATGCCTTCCAAGGGCTACGAGTACCTCTTCTCACACCCACACCCTTGCTCCCTGGTGGTCTTAGCAGTAAATGAGAAGGAGCGTCAGGGGCAACAGGCACTGGCCCCCAAGTCTAAGAAGGCTAAACGCATGGACCTATTTGGAAGGAAGGTCTGTGCTGCTGGAGACCTCCAGCTGAGGAAAACCTGGCAACAGGCTATCCTCAGCAGGTATAACTTCAATTCTTGGTCATCTATGACCAAGTATAAGGAGTTGCTCCCCGCTGATTCGAGGTTGGAATTTTCAGCCATGGTTGAGGAGAGGAAAGCAGTTGCGAGGACCTCCCTGCAGGCCTCCCTCAACTCGGCTGACTCAGAGACACATACCATCTCTTCCAGGGTGGTCATGAGGGGGACCTCGTGGCCCCAAGCTTCCGGCTAACCCCTGGAAGTTCAACAGACCCTGCAGGACCTTTCATTTGAGCGCACAGGGCTGTTTTCAGACCAAACTGATTTTAGGCTATATAGCCGTAAAGATTCAAGGGCAACTATGAAGTTGCTGGGGATGCACATGCCTGCTACCCAGCGCAAACACTTTAAGCCCCAGCCCCAGCAACAAAGGCAGTATCAGCCTCGGCCAAGACAGGACTCCTATCACCATAGGAATAACAGGCGCAAGCCTTCAAACCTGCTTTCAGGGCAGGGACAGGGCCCGACCAAGCCATCGTTGGGCTCCAAACAAGGATTTTGAAGGTGTGCCCAAGGACAGCGTACCCACCGTGATTCCGGATCCTTCCCCATGCTTCCTGAATTGTCTGTCCCACTTCTACTATGCTTTGTCACAAATAACATTGGACCTCTGGGTGCTCTGCACAGTAGTAGGATATTCTCTCCAGTTCTGCTCCTCCCCTTCCCCGTCCCTCTTCAGGGATCCTTCTCACGAGCATCTCCTTATGCAGAAGGTGCAATCGCTCCTTGCCATGGGGCAGTGGAGGAGATTTCTCAGGAGGTATGGGGCAAGGTATTCTACTCCCGATACTTCCTTATCCCCAAGGCAAAGAGGGGTCTCAGACCCATTTTAGACGTATGAGGACTCAACCAGTTCATGTTGAAGTTCCGCATGGTCTCCCTGAGCACGATCATACCTTCCCTGGATCCGGGAGACTGGTACGCAACCCTCGATATGAAAGATGCGTACTTTCACATTGCCATTTGTCCAGCCCACAGGTGTTTCCTGTGGTTTGTGGTCGACCACAAACACTGTCAATTCACGGTGCTCCCATTCAATCTGTCAACGGCCTCCGAGCATTCACCAAGTGCATGTCGGTTGTCATGGCCATTCTCTGCAAGAGACAGGTACAGATATATCCCTACCTTGACGACTGGCTGCTGCAGGGGCACTCCAGGGAGCATGTGGAGTCCCAAGTCCAGTTGGTCAGAGAGACTTTGAAGAGACTAGGACTCCTCCTCAACTTAGACAAGTCAACGCTGTCCCTGACCCAAAGATTAGAATTCATTGTGGGGGTGCAGGTGCGAGCGATACTTCCAGAGTCCAGATTTCAAACAATGACAGATATCATCCATACCCTCAGGCGATACCCCACCACAACCGCAAGGGTATGCCTGAGTCTCCTCGGGCACATGGCAGCCTGCACCTGTGTGGTCAGGCACGCCAGGCTGAGGCCACTCCAGGCATGGCTCACCTCAACTTATCATCCAGATCAGGACAGCTTGGACTCGGTAGTGACGGTACCGGAGCAAGTTCTAGAATCCCTTCGGTGGTGGCTAGATCCTTGCGCGGTTTATGAAGGAATCCTTTTCAGCACCCCTCATTCCTCCATGACCTGGTAACGGATACGTCCGCTCTCGGCTGGGGGGCCCACCTAGGAGACTTACTGATGCAGGGTCAGTGGTCGCAGACCGAGCTCCCGCTTCATATCAACATCAAGGCACTCAGAGCGACGCAACAACTTGTGAGACTTTCCTAACCAAAAAGCAGTTGCAGTGCATGGCGGTGATGACTGATACCACCACCACCACCGTATTTTACATAAACAAGCAGGGCAGAGCCCACTCCTCCCCTCTGTTGGGAAGCTTTCCAGCTTTAGGAATTCTGTACATCCCCTTCAAGCATCTATACCACTCATCCTTGAATATCTATTACACCTGAAACAGCAGGGATTGGCAGGTTCATCCATCAGGGTGCACTTTGCGGCCATCTCGGCATTCCACCCAGGAGAGCTGGGGCACTTTGTATTCATCAACCCCATGGTAGGGCGTTTCCTCAAGGGTATGGAGTGGCTATATCCACATTCGTGACCACTGGTACCTGGTTGGGATCTCCATCTGGTCCTCTCCAGATTAACGGGGGCCCCAGTTGAACTACTGGCAACATGCTCCCTTCTGTACCTCTCATGGAAGGTGGCATTCCTGGTTGCCATCACATTAGCCAAGAGGGTGTCCGAATTAAATGCACTAATCTCTGACGCCCCCTACACGGTCTTCCATAAGGACAAAGTACAACTCAGGCCTCACCCAGCCTTCCTGCCCAAGGTGGTGTCTCAATTCCACATTGATCAAGACATCTTTCTGCCAGTCTTCTATCCCAAGCCACATGCTAGAGCGCAGGAGCAGAGGCTTCACTCTCTAAATGTTGGGAGAATGCTAGCATTCTACAGTGAGCGCACAAAGCCTTTTAGGAAGTTGAATCAACTGCTCGTAGCAGTGGCAGACCGGATGAAGGGACGTCCGGTCTCTTCACAACGCATCTCTTACTGGATGACGGACTGCATCCATACCTGCTACGAGCTGGCCAAGGACTTTGGGGGAGACGAGGCCCTGCACCGCCGGCTTCCTGCGATTCACCATGACTCTCAGCCAGCCAGTAAAACAGAAGGTTTATTTAGACGACAGGAACACAGTCCAAGACAGGTCTTGCAGGTACAGACAGCAGGACTGGGCTCCCCTCCATTTCCCCAGCCAGCTCCAAACTGAGACCCTCCAGCCCCTCCTCTCTGGCCTTTGTCTCTTTCCTGGGCCAGGAGGTCACCTGATCTCTTTGTTCTCCAACACCTTCAGTTGGCATCTTTGCAGAGGAGGGGTCCAGGCCATTAGTTGCCAGGAGACAGAGTGCCGGACATTCTCTGTGCAGACAGTATCACTGGGGCCTTCTTGGGCTCTGCAACAATCATACACACTGATCCCCCCACCTAGATACCTAAGAAATGCATAGGGGAAACTGAGGCACCCACACAGTATTCAGAGAAAACATTAAGAACATTACCACTTCGTCACATCCAGCCCCAGCGATTACAGCCCACTCAACAAGAGCACAAGCCTCGTCAGCCACCTTGCTGGCCCAGTTGCCCATCCAGGAGATCTGCAGAGTGGCAACCTGGTCTTCCGTGCACACGTTTATCACCCACTATGCCATCACCCGGCATGCCAGAGAGGACGCAGCTTCGGCAGAGGGGTTCTCCAGTCAGTGATTCTTAACTCCAACTCTACCTCTGGGGGAGAGTTTGGGAATCACTTGATTGGATTCGACGTGAACAAGCACTCGAAGAAGAAAAACTGTTACTCACCTTCTCGTAACTGTTCTTCAAGATGTGGTGTTCACGTCCACTCCAATACCCACCTGCCTTCCCCTCTGTCGGAGTAGCCGGCAAGAAGGAACTGAAGGGGGGTTGGGTCGGCAGAGTCATATATTGAGCGCCATGAAGGCGCCACTCCTGGGGGTCCCTAGCCTATCCGACGGGAGCTGCTAAGGGAAAAAGTTTCCAACGACCGCACACGTGGCGCGCGCACACCTGATTGGAATGGACATGAACAACACATCTCGAAGAACAACAGTTACGAGAAGGTGAGTACCCATTTTTTCTGTGATCAGTTCCTCTTTATCTATTAGGACAAGGTCTAATATAGAATTCTCCTGCATTCATCCTCCTACAATCATCTTTTTTCATCCAGGTTACAAACACTAAAGAATTGACCTTCTTATTACAAATATTTCTTATACTGTTAATAAGGTTGTCTATGAATGTCCAGTGCACTATTTTTCATTGTATAAAGGGTTAATCAGTGGGATTTCAGAGATTTTTGGTTACTCAGTGTGATTAGGTTATTCTATTTAAGTATAGTCTAAAATTAAATGTGTTATCCACACTTGTGTGTTTGTGAAGGCTCTATTGGTGGTTTTTGTTTTTTTCCCCCCTCCATGTAGGTGTCATCTATTTATTCAACCAACAGGGATCTTAGAAGGTCAGTTTAAAGAATCCACAACTTATATTGCCTGGAGAGAAGAGCTTCATAGAAGCAGTGAAGTGAGATGTATGTTACAGTGCCCTTCTACCGAAGTAAGCTTCTTACCTCTAATAGTCATGACAACTGCTGTTCCTGATCAACTAAACTTTATTGCCACGCACGGGGAGGACTGGGATCCAGCCTACATTATCCATCTTTACCCAACACTCACTTTGAGGAATCTTCTGCCATACTCTTTGAGATATTTACTTGAGGTATGGAATTTAAGCAATCGTGACTTTTTAAAATAAAGTTAAGGAAAACATCCAATGATTTCCATCTATAAACAGAAGATATTAAGTTATATATTCTATGGACTACATTGGCTCTTGGATTCTAGGGCAAGGGATGTGAGCTGGAGTCTTTTTCCTTCATCCCAGGTCAGTCTGAGTGCTCTTGTATGGTGAGGCTTAGTACCCAGAGACGGTTGTTGTGTTGCCATCCACCTGGAGTAACAAGAGTTAGGGACCAGGTTTTTCTAGAGGATCAAATATTGTTCATACAAGGAACATTGTTCCCCACTTGTACCTTAGTTTAGTGCCAAGGAGGACCATATTGCTAAATGTCAAAACTGATGGACACCAGATTTTTTTTTCCTGGATATTAATTTAGGTCTTCATGATGGCCGTCTATAACATTTAACTTGGCTAGAAATGTGAAGAAGTTAGTGGCTTTCTTGATAATTTCCCCTTCCTTACTTTCTTGGTGAGGTAACATGGAGAAGCATTTCCAGTGTCACATCGAAGGAGGACAGACTTCCATAAAGAATAGTAGGACAATAACCTCCCATCCTTTTCCCCAATCCATTGTGCACACGTGCTCTCCTTCCCATCCTCCTCAAAAACCCAAACAAACAAAAAAAGCCCACCCAAAAAACCATACAAATACTTTTAACTCTGTAGCTACAATATTGCAGAAGTAAGAAAATTTGGTCTTGGATTGTTTCGTTTTTTGTTTTGTAAGAGAACAAGACCCCTGAAAGAATGAAATCCTCTTAAGCTTTTGTACAGCAGTAGACAGCCTAAAATGACTGCTGTGAGGTGTTTCAGCCTTCTGGCCTAAAGAAAATTGGTATTTATCCCATGATTGACCAAGAAGCAACTTGGTGTTCATTGCACACGTTTCTGAGGCATTGAAGAACACTTGTTAATGTTTATTTCTGGTATTGCCAGCTGATGTGTGTCCTGGCTTCATTTATGAAAGGTAAAATGCATTATTTGCATCTGATCACCACAGGCCCATCTTAGGGCTTCAGAATAGTACTACAGACTACTACTACTATATTAGTCTCAAACTAGGAGAGTTTTTGGATGGACAGCTACTAAAAAAACTTTGTAGGTAGAGCTGGTTGCTACAGTAATTTCTCTCAAAAAACTTGGGACAGGCTGACTTGTAGGTCATGCCAGGATCCAAAATTGTAACAGGAGTGTAATACTGCATGGAGAGAAAAGTGAAGAACAATTGGCCCCAGGCAGGGGATCCTCTCACAGAAACAAATAGCTCTCAATTTGTGAAACTAAACTTGTATGTTCTAGTAGTTGGAGGAAAAGACCTAGTTAGCTCGCAGATCTGCCATGGGTTTTATATGTAACTTGAGGCAAGTTGATTTAGCTACTGTGCTACCTGTAAAATACCTCTTTAACTGTGAAATAGTTGAATGAAAGGGGTTGTATAAGAATCCCCTTGTTGACGGTTTGATCTGTTTAGGTTTTGAAACCAGATTAAATTTGTAAGTGTCTTTTCCCCATCCGGCCATACTGAATGCTGAAACACTGAGTTTGGACTTTAGACAAATATAGCTATTAAGAGAATGTTTGAAATAATATGATGATGATTAATCATTATGCTGTAATATATTGGCTTGTCCCTGAGTTCTTAAGGCTTCCTGTGTACAGTGGGCAGTCATGATGGCCCTGTACTGTGTGTCTGTAATCAAAGATATCCCTTAGTGGAAACTCTAGGGTCAAGTGAACAGGTAAGACTTAAAAAGTAGAATATAAGCTATTGCACTCTTTTTGTAGTATCCACTGTATAGTTCTGTATAGTCAATAATACTGTATAGTTCTTACCAGTAAGCCTCTTAAAAATTGTTTGTTTTATTTTAGGGAACCGCAGAAGCTCATGAGTTGCTAGAAGGGAGTGCTGCAGATGTTCTTCACTCAAGAATCAGTGAGGAAATAATGGAGTTAGTTCTGATAAAGTATCAGGGTAAAAACTGGAATGGACATTTTAGAGTCCATGATGGGCTGCCAGAATTTTTTCCTGTGTGTTTTACCTCCAATTCCACAGATATAATGACAATAGATGTCTATATACATGTCAGGCGAGTTGGTAGCCGTATGATCCTGTCTGTGTTCAGTCCCTATTGGATAATCAATAAGACTTCTCGGGTTCTGCAGTATCGTGCTGAAGATATACATGTGAAACACCCAGCAGATTACAGGGATACTATCCTGTTTTCCTTTAAGAAAAGGAACATTTTTAGTAAAAACAAGGTATGGTACCTAATTTCTTTTAAAATCTCCTCAAGTGAGGAATTATTTAATTTTTGACATTGTTCATGCTTGGCCTTGAAATTCTTACCCTGCTTCAGTATCAATACTTGTTTAAAAAAATCTATCAATATAACATCAGTATTTTTGTGTTTTTGTTTAAATTTAGCTCTCCTTTTGGGAAGAAAAGTAAACACTAGTTTATTTCTCTCTTGCCTCTTTCTCTTCCCAAAATCTCGGGGAAGGTTGGGGAAACAAGGGAGCAACTTGTACAGGCAGTGCAACAGTAGTTCATTCTGCACTGATATAATCTGGAGTTCAACTTTTAAAAAAAGGAAATGAAAAATGCTGGAAAATGTGAAGCAGTGCTAATCTTGTATTTACAAAAATTATAATAAATAGAGTTGTAATTTTGAGGGGAAAATTGTATCTTATTGTGGGGGTTTGAGCAGCCACAAGGCAATAAAAGCATCTATTTCATTTCTTATTTATTAGATTTGAAGAGAGGTATATTAAGTGGGAGGGTGGACAGGTGAGATAGTTGCTTGCTTTTGACTTTTAAGGCTATCGTTTCTCTCACAGCTGTTTAGTCATAGTCAATTTAACAGAAGTTCGCTAGGCAAAGGGGTTTGGGTGATGAACATCCCATTAGTTCCTTGTCTGAGGGTACATTGTGTTCAATACATTAGTCATGCTCTTAAAAAAAAAAAAAAAAAAAAGTGTGTCTGTGACAAAATAAATGAAACAATTTGTTAGTATTACTCTTTTTTCATATTTTTTTTTTATTATGTAGGCCTTTAGTCCTGGATGTTCCATCTTTAAATTGTCAGCAATAAGTGAAGACTGGTCTTGACAGCATCTTTTGGTTATTACCCTGACCTTTAAATAGAGACCACAAGCATTTATATATTTTCCTCTCCCTCTTTATCTACATGCTGTGGTCACTAATGGCTACCAGGGCAGATGGCATATTTGGTTTTGTGTGCTCTTCTATTGATCACCTATCTTCTGCTGCAGTGAACCTCTTTGCCAGAGCCCAAGTACTTAGCGGTTTTAGTAAGCCAGTTAGCTGGAATTGCAGCGGTGAAACTGGGTGACTTTGCTAGTAATACATCATGGGTGGGATTTTCAAAAGCTTACGACCTAGGCGTTGGTGCCATTACACAATTGGGCTAGATATTTAATATAATACAATATGGATAATCAGCATATGAACTTTTTACGTTTTTTAAATTTACATAAAAAATCTTTAAAAATGCTTTTTCTTCTGTAGATCCAATTATGTATTTCAACTAGTTCATGGTCCACTAGCTTCTCCCTTGATACTGTCGGAAGTTACGGATGTGTAAAGTGCCCAGGCAATGACAGGGACTATCTGGTAAGGCCTACTTTCTGTATTTGTTTACTAACTTTTCTGAAGCCTAATAATAGTAATTAAATATATTGGATACAAATAAGTTTAACAAAAGCCAATTTGATATTTCATCTGTATTTCTTGGGTGCATTGGTTTGTTAACATAATCACACTAGTATGCATAATACCACTTAGTTTGACGTTTGGTGGCCAGTAGTTAGGCCACCTGGGGATTCAGGCCTAGTTTGTGAAAACAGATGTTTAAATATTTGGACATGGTGAGGCCTATCTTTTCAAAGATGGACATGCCATCTCAGATAAGTTAGAGACACAGATGATCAAGTTGCAAATACTTGATTTATTTGTACAGTACCTACTACAGGGAATCCTGGTTCATGACTGGAACTTCTCGGTGCTACAAATAATAAATACACAAATAATTAATAGTATGTATACACTTAATTTTGTGTGTCAGTCTTCGAAATATCAGATTCAGACTATATACAGTGGCTATCTTAAAAAAATAATCAGATAACTAAATAACATTACCTTGTTTGCAGATATTGAAATAACCATCCTAGGGGCAAAATGGAAACATTTATAGGGAGACTACAAACATTTCCTTTTAAAGATAAACTTTTCTCCCAATAGCATTTCGAAAATCTGACCTTTTCCCTCCCTCCCTCCCATGTTGATCAAGCCATATTTATCTCATGTCTTTATTGCAGTAATTTTACCCTCCTTGGGTTTCCCTTCTCTAAGTGAATATAAAATACCACTGCTAAAATAATCTGTGTCCATTGTATTGGGTATATCACACACTTCTTTGGAGGTACAGTCTCTGTTCCTTGGAGTTTGTGTCGTTTCTAGCACTGGTCCTACTACTGTTGAGGCCTTTGGGTATTGCTGTTAATAGGATAATAAATATGTAGAAGGAATAACTTTATGGGATAACATAAAGGTTTACTTTTCCACTTGTTTTATTTATGTCAAGCAGATGAAAATACCATGGAGAAATGGGCTGAGTTTAATCAAGTTATTTTTATTCAACAGGTTGGAGTTAGCATCAAAATGAGTAGTTTTAATCTCACCAGGATAGTTACCTTAACTCCATTCTACACCATAGCAAACAATTCTTCTCTGGAGCTGGAAGTTGGAGAAATCAAGTCTAATGGCTCTTTGCCAACTCATAACTGGAATTATTTCTCATCTTCAGAGGTATTCTTTGTTTTTCTTGCTTTAGATGTTTCTAAAATAGACAAATGATTCTGTGTAAGGTAAAATATTTAGAAACAAATACTCATATTTTTGTTAATCAGGCTGAGGTGTTTGTCAAATTAATGAAGAAAATTCAGTAGGCAGTCTGATATAAGGTTCTTAGATCATCATAGATGGAGTAACTTAGTAAGTGACAGTGTAAATGTGTACTCCTGGATGTCAGGGGTATGGAGGGAGAGTATCTGAAAGACTAATCCATATTTGTCATTAACTAATCTTTATAACAATATTGTTGAATTATCATCATGTTACATGTGTCCTTTGACTTTTTTTCTCCAGTGTCTTCCATTTTGGCCTGAAAATTTGTCTGGTAAATTATGTGTCAGAGTGGTGGGCTATGAAAGTGCATCCACACCATTCTTCTATAACACACAGGACAATGGTACTTTGTTAAGTCTGGAAGAGTTGGTGAGTCTTTGACTTTAAATAATAATATTTTCTATAATTTTGTTATGTTTGTGGTGTTAACCAAGTCAATGTAATTTCTTAGTCCCCTGCATTGAGTGCTGGCAGATGGATTTCAAGTGCCTATTGAAAAGTCAGTGTGAATGTAGCAGGATATGCATTTTGTACTTTTAAAAATCCTTTTTGTTAGATGTATGAAACTAGGTTGAATTTACTTCTTCACAAGTTTATAACGAACTGCACAGCTGTATTGATCTATAAATAGAATGGTATAAGTCACCTGCAATTTGTTTACTTGATTTGCAGCAAGATTTGCTGTGATGTGTGCGCCACCATAAAAGGAAGGGAAGATTACTTCTGTATCTCAAATACTTAAGCTATTACAACATCATAAAGATATGTGATGTAGCATTCTTGACAAACAAATGGACAGTTATTAGTATGGTCTAAAAATGGTTTCATGTTTAAACTGATACAATTTTTGAATTTTTTACTTGCATTACATGCCACTGTGAAATTCTAGGCACATAAGTGTTGCATGCTCAAACAAGTCACTCAAAGCAGAGTTACTTTACATATAATCAAAACCAAACATTGAATGGTTGAACAGATTGTTAGGCAAGTCACTCAACTGATTGTTGGGGATGATTTTGGATTGTAGATTGCTGGAGAGATGTGCTGAGGCACTTAGATTTATTTTTTTCAAATAGTTAGAAACACAGGATATGTAAGCGTGATATCTTTGACTCCCCATTTTTGGGTCCTGACCTGCAACCTGATCTAAACTGTTTGGCCTGTCCCTCTCTTTGCAAATATTGAAGGCAGGTTGGATTTTGTTAGGCCACACCCCTTCTTTTCACAAACTTCTGTCTCTACAATGCAAACAGTGTAGATTTAGTACTTCCACCTTAACTTGAAATTTTGACATAAATATTTATTTAACACTTCTACCTTTTCTGCATTATTATTGAGTCTCTCTTATTTCCAGTCCTCTTAGGAGATTTTCAGAAGGCACATGTGTAAGGTTGCGGACATCACTACCTCTTATAGGGGCCAGCTGGGCCTGACTGGGGCTTGGCCACAGCTGAGCCTACCTTCCCTAATCAGCCCAGGCTTCTTGCCCCAGCCACTGCCCTCCCCTGGGCTGTTTTAAGCTCCGAAGGGCAGGAGCGGGTAACCACCCCGCTACAACATGTTAGCTGAATAGGTCCACCAACAGAACTCCTCGCTGATAACGAGGTGCCCCCTCCCCCCGATACTCACACTACTCCACAGAACAACAAAGTAAGCTTAAGGTAATGAGGTGTACTGTCTGTGTGGGAGAATCCTCTCTGAAGCTACATATAGCGAGGTTTGACACAACTGTTCTCAGGCCCCTAACCCTCACATGACTAGGGAGAGTGGCTTTGACTTTGGAAGACATATTGGATCCTCTGCTCTTCCCTATGTGAGACAAGATTCCTATGGAAAGCCTTCTCAGAAGGCAGGGAAAACTTTTTCAGGCTTGATTGCTTGGGAGATTGATCCATTTACATACCCAGGAAAGGCCTTCCTCACTCCCCAAAAGACATTGACCATCCAAAGACAAAAGTGCTGACCCCTTAAAGCTGGTGGAGCACATGTACAACTGTGTCTCTATTTTAGAGGATTATTTTCTCTGTGAATTAACCATTAAAGTTTTCGTTAGAATTAGTTTAACATTGCCATATTTTACGTGGGGAATGCCAACTTAAGAACCAATAAATACGAAGGTTTGAATATAAGTTCTAACATCTTCAGTATTTTAAGGTGAACGTTTCAGCCAGTACACTGAAACAAATAATCTTAAAAACTATTTCAAAGATTTAACTAAAAATCAGTCACAACCTACATTAAGATTACATTTGTAAATAGTGTATAAAGGGTTAATAAATGGTTTAATAATTGGTTAATCATTTTCATAATTTGTTAGAGTTCAGCAGATCATTAGATTGCTTTTATATTTAATAAACTATATACAGTGCAAGTCTTTATCTTCAACAGAATGGAGGCATACTGGTAAATGTGAACATTTCTGAAAATTCTACAGTCATAAACTTCTCGGATTACCATGAGGGAGCTGCTCCAGCTCTTATCATTAACCAGACTCCATGGGACACCCTTAAATATAAACAGAGGTATGTAAAAGTAAGAATTCTGCCATCTATTTTTTCCAACTTTTATCCGGTTTTTAGTGTTGAAGGCAAGGAACCTAAATTCTCATGCACTTTTCTTGAATACAATATAATGAAGATAAGAAATAGATATTTTACAATGATGTTCCAATGCTTCATATTAAACTCGGCTTATGCCATGAGTTCCAGTGGCTTATTTACCTGCTTATTTTTATCGCAGTGGGTTACAGGAGGAGATGGAGTTAAAACCAAAGGAGGTGCGACTGTTTGCCTGGGCAGATCCCACTGGAATAAGAAAACTAACTTGGACGTATGCACAAAATGTTGGTGAACATGATCTACTTAAGGTACTTTTTTTAAAGATTGGGGGAGGGAAGGTGTGACCCAAACTAGAATCATGAGTTCATTGAGAGACTGGAGATAAGGCCTTGACTTCAGATCTGGTCATTTAAAATGCAAGACCTTTTGTTAGGTCATGGTTTTTGTTTCTGTACATAGGTAACCTTTTGTGTAGTTGCTGTTTCTACTTGAGAGTATGTTGAAGAATCTTGTAAGCCCTCGTGTGTAGGGCAAAACTCAGATCTCCCAATTTCCTTTATCTGAAACAAACATTAATCAGACTAATAAGCAGGCTGTGTATAAATGAGGAATAAGAGGGGCAGACTGTTACTGCTGCCAGGACTAGAAATCTGTATTTGCTGATACACCTCTAAAGAGAGGAGGCAATGAAAGAGGAAGTGATGCAGCAAGTGAAGATGGTCACTCATACCAGTATCAAAAGTGAGCAATGTACACTCTAATTATTCCTGTTTGAACTGCAGCAGGTGAAAGCAGCACTTCCTGCAGTTATTTTCCAGAATATAATATGTATTTTTTCTGGGTTGGGGAAAATCACAACCCTGAATTCCTTCCCCTCACTAAGAGGAAACACTTCCATTGAGTAGAGTACTGCATTGCAGGAGTTGCTCATTGTGAGCTACTTAAGTGTTCAGCAGCATGTACAACATGCAGGTAGGAGAGAAAAATGATTTAGGATAGAGGGTAGAAAGACAATGCTGAGACAGGAAACAGGAAGAAAGAGGAGCAAAACCAAGGTGAAGACATAAACCTAGGAAAAGATCAAGCAAATCCATCCTGCCAGAAACAGCACTTCATATTAAAAAAAAAAAAAAAGTTGATGAACAATTTTGCATGGGCAAAGGATTAGATCACATAGTCTAGGACAGGAAAATAGAAAATAACTGGAAATTGACAGGCAGAGGAATAAAGGAGCATTTTTATTACAAGGTGGAATTTATTTTTCTTCGCTCAGTTTTAGTAATGGTGGTTTGTTTGTTTTGTTTTGTTTTTAAATTGAGGTACCTTACAATGTAAACATCGTTACATACTGGAAAATTGCTACTTGTAGCTTCTGACTATTGAAACCTGTTTTAATGTATGTTAAGACACATCTTTTCAGCGTATGGTTAGCATTACATTAATTATTGTACATTACATGAGTATTACATTAATACTCACTTCTGAAGTTATATTTCAAAAGCCTAAATAACTGTCTCAGTTCTCATTCATTCACAGTTGTGTTAACCCTGAAAGAATTCTAACACATTAAGGGGATGCTATAACATTTAAACACTACATTTGTCCATTTAATATTGTGATTAGTATACTAAGGTGCTGTATAATAGGGGATTCATTTTTCTTAACTGTCATTGTACTGCTAAGGTCTTCAATTCTTGAGATTACCCTTAGCTTCTTTTAAAAAATGTGGATATCTTATTTAACATCTTAATAATCCACAAGACCCTAAATACCAAAAAAAAAGTATGGGTTGTATAGGCAGCCCATGATGACAGAAGACTCCATCCCATTAATATCCTACAACAGATTAAAGGCAATAATAAGGTACCTCAGAAATTCTAATTGTTCTGCTTAATTGGGGCCGTTGCTTGCTACTTGCTTTGTGTTTTTATGCAACCAACTAAAGTACCTTTCTTTTTTCCAACTCAGGATGAATGTGGTCAATTTCCTTATAATTCAAATACTCAAATACACTGGGTGTCCTTTCTGGATGGACGCCAGAGAGTACTGCTTTTTACAGACGACGTTGCATTAGTTTCTAAAGCACGGCAAGCAGAGGAGATGGAGCAACCTGATCAAGAAATAAACTTGTCACTTCATAGTCTTGGACTTTCTCTGGTCAAATGAGAATAAACAAGAAATCTCTTACATAGGGATTACTAGGTACTGCAGATGGAAAGCAAGTTTGCCTTTAAATGGACCAAGGAGTAGTTTAGGCATATACTTTAATACACTTGAAAACTGTCATTTGAAGTGGATTATGCTTCTAAAATAGGACATTTTTTTAGCATTATATGCTGAATTTTTAAAATTACATTTTGTCTGCTGTTGTAGAGCTATCAAGGGAATATACATTTTAAATGCCTGTCTTGTCACAGTTCCCTAATTAATTTGACATTTATTTCTGGACTTCAAGTCCTATTATATCATTTGAGTACAGTGGAGTTATTGTGTGACTAGTTAAAGAATTGTGCCTTGTGATACAACACAAGGTAAATTTTGAGTTGATTTGTCACTCTGCATTTTAGTAACTGTTGCTTTCACAATGGCAAATTAAATTTGAAAACACTCATGTGCATGATAATAAACAATCAGTTCTTTTCTTCAATTTCCTATTCATAATTCAGAAATAACTTTACTATTAACTTGATTCTTTGTACTAAATCATATCCTTTTCATCAAAAATTGCAAAGATAGATGCATAGAAATATCCACAAAAGGACATCAGTAATTTGGGTCATGTCTTTACTTTATGATAGTAACTGTAGAAATTTGTATTCAAGAAAAATAAATTTCATTTCTAAATTTCATTTCCACTTTCATGAGTCATTGACTTGGCAGGCATAAAGAAAGAATCATAATTTTAACAAATGAATGGAAATCAGCATCAGAAATATGGGGATGAGGCTTTGTGTGGTTTTTTTTTTTTATTATTTTTTTATTAACATTAGAACATTTGGTATACTCTACTTCAATGCATTTTTATTCAAAAGTATTAATTACATTAATGTACTTACCTTGTAGTTCTGGTGTTGTCTGGGAATTGAAACCAAAGCAGAGATGGAAGCCATTTAATCAAAAGCAGATAAACCTGTTGGAAAAAGCCTATCAAAAATACCTTTCCACAAATGCCATGGAGGATCTGGGCTGGGTTAAAATAGACAACAACTTTGAGGTACACTTGTGGCTGTTCAGTGTTTAATCATACAATTTTTTTCTATCAAAATTATTAACAGTTTTCACCATATTACTACCAGTAATGTATTTAGACAACATGTAAAAGTCTTCATTTGGGAAATGCCTTCATAGTGTATGCAATTGTACATTTAAACAGATCATCTCCGATCAGACATTTGTCAGATAGTGTTAATAAATATTGTTGATGATGATAGCCATGTTAGTCTGTATCAGCAAAAACAACAAGGAGCCACAAGGACTCTAAGTTGTTATTGTTGATTATATTTGTCTGACAGACACTGTAATTTCAACTATGCAGTAGTTGTATGTCATCTAGGATGCATCCAGTAAGACAAAAACATTGCAGAACTTGCAGGATATTTGGTTATGAAACCTTGTTTAAGTTGGTCTAAAAAGTTTCTTCCATGCAGAAGTTATACTTGATGTATATTCTTTATGAAGCACCGAAACACATCTCATCCCTTTTATGACACAGGAATTGGAAACTTTATAAGCACATTGGACTTTATAATAATTCACTGTTTCACTTACCTTGGGCTTTTGGAATTCAATACCATAATTGGTGGATAAACTCAGGATATCTGATTTAAAAAATTTATGCCACTACACCTTTTCCTAATAGAAATTCTCCTTTGGCTGTAGCAGTATTAGGGATCAGATGGCAGCCACTAAAAGGATAAGTAAAAAGCGACAGAGAGTCCTGTGGCACCTTATAGACTAACAGACGTATTGGAGCATAAGCTTTTGTGGGTGAATACCCACTTCGTCAGACGCAGCGTCTGACGAAGTGGGTATTCACCCACGAAAACTTATGCTCCAATACGTCTGTTAGTCTATAAGGTGCCACAGGACTCTGTCGCTTTTTACAGGTCCAGACTAACACGGCTACCCCTCTGATACTTAAAAAGATAAGATCAGTCACACTTCCATTCAATTCAGCATTGTATATGTGCTGAAATACCATTGCAGTCAACTGGACTTAAATATGTGCCTAAAGTTAAACATCTGCTTAAGTGCTTTACTAAATAGGTGTGTACTGCTGAATTGTGGTCATTGGATTCCATCTATTTTAGGGCAGTGATGAATGTAAATATTGACTAGAGATGCACAGATAAAAATTGAAGACATAGCATTATAGCCGTTCTTCGAGTGCTTGCTCATATCGATTCCAAGTAGGTGTGTGCGCGCACCACGTGCACGATCGTCGGAGAATTTTCTACCCTAGCAACACCCGATGGGTCGGCTGGGGAGCCCCCTGGAGTGGCGCCTTCATGGCGCTGGATATATACCCCAGCTGACCCAGCGCCCCCTCAGTTCCTTCTTACTGCCCGTGACGGTAGTTGGAACTGTGGAGCGCGGCATAGCTGTCCTCCACTCTCCCTAGCTTTCCTTGTTAGTTTTTGTTGTAGATAGTTGTTAGTTGTATAGTTATAGATTTAGTATAGTTTAGTAGTTTAATAGCTGTTACAGAGTAGTTATAAGTAGTTAGCGGGGGTAAGGGGTTTTCATCTCCCCCTTTCCCCCCGGCGTGCAGCCGGGCTCATGCGCAAGGCTCCTGGCTTTAAACCGTGCGCGACCTGCGCTAAGCCTATGCCAACGGGAGACCCCCACGACTCTTGTCTAAAGTGTCTAGGGGAGTCTCATCAGACTGATAAGTGCAGGATCTGCAAGGCTTTTCGGCCCAGGACCAAAAAGGAGCAGGACTTTCATCTTAAACAGCTCCTTATGGAGGCGGCACTTAGCCCAGACCCTCCTTCGGCATGCCAAGCTCCGGCACTGAACGTCTCGGTGCGCAGCGCTCCGGTGGCGGCCTCGGGTACTGCACCGTGAGGAGACGCGGATAAGACCCCACGGCACCGTCCTCCATCGGCACTGCATCCGCCGCAAGCCCCTCGGTGCCGTTCCCTGTCTCCGGGTCACAAGAGACCCAGTAAAGCATGAGAGACTGCCACGCAACAGCAGGCACCGGCGCCCCCGCACTGGCTGCGGAGTTGCGTCCGGCATCGGAACGTCCGAGGTTGCAGGTGCCGTCATCGACACGGTTGACGCCGGCACCGGTAGTAGGGCCGTTGAGTCCGGTGCGGACTGGCTGCCCGCCCTGTTCCGTGGTTGAGCCGTGTCTCCCATCTACGCCGGAGACGTTTGCGACGGCGAGAGACCTCATTGCCCTCACGGAACCAGCACCGTCTCAGACCGCGGCACCGCATCCGCTCCGCATGGTGCAATCCAGGGGCAAGCCTGCCCTGCTACTCCCTCCATCTCCAAGCATGGACTCTCGGCACCGCTCCCAGTCTCGGAGCAGGTCCCGACGCCGCTCGCAGTCCCGGCACCGGACTTCATCATGGCGCCGGTCGTACTCGCGGCCCAGCTCTTCCTCCCGGCACCGGTCCACCTCTCGGCACCGACCCGAGCATCGGTACCGCTCAGAGTCCCAACGCAGTTCCCAGCACCGGTATGCGCGCCAATCCCGTTTGAGAGGCTGCTCCCGGCACCGATTCTACAGACAGTCTTCTTCGCGATCCAGATCTGGATCCCGGTACTGCAATGGCCATCTGCACCGTTCTCGCTCCCAGTTCCGCTCCCCGACACCGCGCAGCCGGAAACCCTCTACACAGGCCACTTACTTGGCCAAATGGAAGCGCTTCTCCTGTTGGTGCAAGCAGTGGGCCACGCCCCCCTTGCAGGCATCGATCCCACTTATACTTGAATATCTCCTATCCCTAAAACAGCAGGGCCTGGTGATATCTTCGGTCAGGGTGCACCTGGCTGCTATATCGGCATTCCACCCAGGAGAACACGCTTCCTTGGTCTTCTCTAACCCGATGGTCGTCAGATTCCTCAAGGGCTTAGACCGCCTATACCCACAGCTGCGTCAACCGGTTCCGGCGTGGGATCTTAACCTGGTTCTCTCCAAGCTCACGGGGCCCCTGTTCGAGCCATTGGCTACCTGCTTACTCCTTTACCTATCTTGGAAGACAGCCTTCCTTGTAGCCATCACTTCAGCAAGGCGTGTTTCTGAAATCAGAGCCCTCACGTCCGAACCTCCGTATACAGTCTTCCATAAAGACAAGGTGCAGCTTCGCCCCCATCCTGCCTTTCTTCCCAAGGTGGTATCAGCTTTTCACGTGAACCAGGATATATTTCTCCCGGTCTTCCATCCTAAGCCGCACGCTACGCGACAAGACCAGCATATGCACTCCTTGGATGTACGCAGGGCCCTTGCTTTCTATATCGAGCATACGAAGCCATTTAGGACGACGACTCAACTCTTCGTTGCAGTGGCTGACCGGATGAAAGGCCTACCGGTCTCCTCGCAACGTATCTCCTCTTGGATCACGTCCTGTATTCGTGCTTGCTACAGCTTGGCCGGTGCCCCGACGCCGCGCCTCACCGCCCACTCCACGAGGGCCCAAGCCTCCTCGACTGCCTTCCTGGCTCACATCCCGAACCATGACATTTGTCGAGCGGCAGTTTGGTCATCGGTTCACACCTTTGCCGCTCACTATGCGCTTGTACAGCAGTCTAGAGACGATGCTGCATTTGGATCAGTGGTTCTGCACTCAGCGGTGTCTCACTCCGACCCCACCGCCTAAGTAAGGCTTGGTAGTCACCTAATTGGAATCGATATGAGCAAGCACTTGAAGAAAAAATGGTTACTCACCTTTGTAACTGTTGTTCTTCGAGATGTGTTGCTCATATCCATTCCAAACCCGCCCTCCTTCCCCACTGTCGGAGTAGCCGACAAGAAGGAACTGAGGGGGCGCTGGGTCGGCTGGGGTATATATCCAGCGCCATGAAGGCGCCACTCCAGGGGGCTCCCCAGCTGACCCACCGGGTGTTGCTAGGGTAGAAAATTCTCCGACGATCGTGCACGCGGCGCGCGCACACCTAATTGGAATGGATATGAGCAACACATCTCGAAGAACAACAGTTACAAAGGTGAGTAACCGTTTTTTAATGCATAGTGGTTTGAGGATGAAAATAGAATTACCCATTTTTACATTGTTGATTCAGAAAAAAAATCTGTAGCTTTTCAGGTGTTTATAACATTTCTCTCTTGTGATTTAGATGTTTCTAAAGAACCAGTCATTTGTAGAACACTTACATTCCAAGCATATTGGAATTGTTGAAAAAAATCTCTTAAAGTACTTAATAAGGCTAAATAAAATAGAGACAAAACTTTTATGATATACAGTATTATAAACAATCTGAACTTTTCTTCTATTTTGTATCCAAAATGGTAATCTTTTATACTACCATAAATTATATAGGCCTTAAGTTTTTGTGTAGCTTTGAATATGATTGTGTTTGAACTAAATGATACATAAGACACAATTTTTTGTGTGATTCAGCATTTTTGAGTTAAAATAATGAAGTGATGGAGGTTTTTTATTAAACTGATTATTTCTTCAGAATATTATCCAAGTTACATAGATTTGTGGTAAAAAAAAAAAAATTCTGTGCTGGAAAAAATATTTTCATTTGCATGCATATATCTTTAATTCTCAGAGGGGTAGCCGTGTTAGTCTGTATCCACAAAAATAACGAGGAGTCTGGTGGCACCTTAAAGACTCACAAATTTATAGGGGCATAAGCTTTCGTGGGTAAAAAACCCACTTCTTCAGATGCATGGAGTGAAAATTACAGATGCAAGCATTATTATACCTGCATAACAGGTATTGTGACGGGTTGAATCACAGAAACCCACTTGGGAACTGCCACCTGATGTGCCTAGACTACTTCTGACCTTGTTTTCCCTGCCAGCTTGGGACTTCAGTGCCTTGCCTGGTTTGAGCCAGACACACTTGCCTGCTATAAACACAGACCGAGGTCTGAACCACGTCCCACAAAAGCTGCAGGCTTAACTGAAAACAGCTTAAGAAGTGTTCCTGTCTCCAACACTCAGGTACCCAACTCCCAATGGGGTCCAAACCCCAAATAAATTCGTTTTACCAAGTATAAAGCTTATACAGGATAAACTCATAAATTGTTCGCCTTCTATAACACTGATAGAGAGAGATGCACAGCTGTTCCCCCCCTCCCCCCGGTATTAATACATACTCTGGGTTAATTAATACAGTAACTTCTCACTTAACGTTGTAGTTATGTTCCTGAAAAATGCGATTTTAAGTGAAACAGCCCCATAAGAATGAATGTAAATGGGGGGGTTAGGTTCCAGGAAAAAATTTTTTTTGCCATACAGTACAGTACTATAGTTGGGAGGTGCCCCCGCCTTACCCACACAGGCACAGCCCACTGGCACTGGAGACAATGAGGCAGGCAAGGAGGCTGAAGGTGCTGTAGGCTAGGAGAAGCATGTTGAGCAGCAGCTTCCCCTACTCTGCAAGCACCAGGGGCGGGGGGCTCAACCCTCGGCCCGCCCACGCCACCCCTTCCCACAAACCCCTACCTTTAACCCGCCTCTTCTTCCTTCCCTCCTCCCCCTTTACTCTGCACGCCGTGTCCTCGCTCCTCCTCCCCCTGCCTCCTGCCTGCGGCAATCAGCTGGCTTGCAGTGTTCAGGAGGGAGCGGGCAGGAGCGAGGACACGGCACACAGGCTCCCCTTCACTTCCCTGCCTCCTGAATACTGCAAGCCAGCTGATTGCCGCAGGCAGGATAGGGAGGGTGGAGGTGCGCCGTGGCAATCAGCTGGCTTGCAACGTTCAGGGGGGAGGAGCGAGGACTCAGCGTGCAGGCTCCCTCCTCTCTCCCCTGCCTGTGGCAATCAGCTGGTTTGTGGCATTCGGGTGGCGGGGGAGAGAGGGGGAGCCTGCGGGCCAAGTCCTCGCTCCTCCCCTCTTCCTCCTGAACGCCACAAGCCAGCTGATTGCCGGGGGCAGGAGGGGGAAGGCGCTGATCTGCGGGGTGTGCCGGCGGGCAGGAGGCGCTGTTGGTGGGGGGTGTAGGGGAGCTGCCAGCTGTGGACAAAGCAGGCAGCCAAATGACGTTATAGCGAAGCATTGCACAACTTTAAATGGAGTATGTTCTGTAATTGAGCAGGGACGTAAGATCGAAACAACGTTAAGCGAGAGGACGTTAAGTGGGGAGTTACTGTAAGTAAAAAGTGATTTTATTAAATTCAAAAAGTAGGATTTAAGTGGTTCCAAGTAATAACAGACAGAACAAAGTGAATTACCAAGCAAAATAAAATAAAATATGCAAGTCTAAGCCTAATACAGTAAGAAAGTGATTACAGATGAAATCTCGCCCTCAGAGATGTTCCAGTAAGCTTTTTACAGACTAGCCTCCTTCTAGTCTGGGTCCAGCAATCACTCACACCCCTGTGGTTACTGTCCTTTTTTTCCAGTTTCTTTCAGGTATCCTTTGGGGGTGGAGAGGCTACCTCTTGAGCCAGCTGAAGACAAAATGGAGGGGTCTCCCAGGGCTTTATATAGCTTCTCCCTTGTGGGTGGAAACCCCTCCCTTCCCCTGTGTAGAATCCCCTCTACAAGATGGAGATTTGGAGTCACCTGGGCAAGTCACATGTCCATGCATGACTTAATTCTCTACAGGAACGTTCCCAGGAAAGCTCAGACGTGGATTGGCATCTATCAAAGTCTATTGTCAGCTTAAGTGTTTCTTGATTGGGCACTTACTGAGATAGTCTTTTTCTCAAGAAGCTGACCAAATGCTTCACTGAGGTTACTTAAAATCAAATAAGTACACAGCCAAAATTCATAACTTCAAACACAAAAATGATACATGCATACAAATAGGATGAATATATTCAGTAGATCATAACCTTTGCAGAGATATGTTACATGGCATATGTAGCATAAAATATATTCCAGTTATGTCATACTTACATTCATAAGCATATTTCTATAAAGCATTATGGGGTGCAACCTCAGAGGTAAAACAATGCCTGCATCTGTAATTTTCACTCCATGCATCTGAAGAAGTGGGTTTTTTACCCACGAAAGCTTATGCCCCTATAAATTTGTTAGTCTTTAAGGTGCCACCGGACTCCTAGTTATCTTTAATTCTGTTGACTAAAAATGTTAATGATACCTTAAATTGGGATAAGATTGCTCCTAACTTCTCCATTCAACAAACTAAAGATATGCAGCAAAAGTAACAAAGTAACATCTGGTTTTCTTTCCTCCTTTATAAGAAAAAGAAAAGAAAAAGAAAAATTCAATATTGGCTTGTGTACATCCAGTTCAATAACCATTCTATTATGCAACAGCGATAAAGTTCTGAAAATTCAATTTTTTTAATATTAATGTACTTTCTTTTAATTGATGAACGCCCATTCATGTCTAGTCCAAGGACTTTTTAATGAAATCTAAGAGCAATTATGTTAGCCAAATCGAGCTAAAATGTATTATGTGTTTCTAGGTGAATTTTTGTAAGATGCCAATGAAAATGCGCCTCCCAATCAAATGCAGTATTCGACGAAACTTCCTATCGGGCATTCATATTGAGTTCAAACAGTCTCCTCACCAAAGAAGCTTACGGGCACAGTTGAATTGGCTTCAGGTATCATTTTTATTATTCACTGTAGGCTGAACAAGAATTGCTAGTAAGCGTTGAGATCAATTCCACAGCAGGTGAGATCATCTGAAGCTGACAGTCCTCTTGTGGTAAAATAAGAAGGGGCCACAAGGTATTTGTGGTGAATAATCCTTTGATCTGGACCTCACTGTTCGCTTTGCTTCATCAGCTTAGATGACCTTAAAGACATGCTACAGGACTTTACTGTATCCCAGAATTTCACAGGTGGTGCTGGTAAGCAATCTATAGGGCAGAATAAAGACGAGTGGGAGACGTTATAATTGAGGTCATGATGGAAATCTTGTTGTGGCAGAGAAAATAATTATAAACATTGTCAGCATTTAAATTGTTGTGTATTTTGCATTTAGTTATGAGATGTCCCTTACTCTCTGTGCTGTACCTAGAGGTTCAGAGTCCAATCCTACAAGAATTACCTGGCATGGTGTTTACTACTGTGAGCAGTCAAAATAGAAATTGCTGTTCTTGGTAGTAATAGTTGGAAGGTTTGGATTCTTCAGTGTATTGGAAGTCTGAAGCAATACTTGTACAGTAAGAACATTTCCATTGTAAAACTTGAGCTTCTAGGCCTCCCCTTCGCCACGCCCTGTAATTGCATACCCATTCATGCACTGCCATGAATTCAGCACCAAAGGTAAATCTTTTGAAGTGCTCTTAAAGTGGAAATCAAGCTATTACATTTGACTTGTAGATTCTGATTACATACAAGCTTAGCAGTTCTAATGTTCTTCTTCGAGTGCTTGTTCACGTCCATTCCACATTAGGTGTACGCGTGCCGCATGCACGAATCGTCGGAAACTTTTCCCTCAGCGGCTCCCGTCGGGCCCGCAGGGTCTCCCCTCCCGCCAGAGCGGCGCCCCGCCCTCGTGTATATATACCCCTGCCGGCCCGACCCTCCCTCAGTTCCTTCTTACCGCCCGTGGCGACGTTGGAACAACTCTGTCTCTCGCCTGAGAGTGTCCCTTAGCATAGCCATTAGCAATAGTTAACAGTTCATAATATAATTAAGTGTTTAGTGTTAAGTAGTTGATTAGTTCTTCCCAAAGACCAAAATCTCTTTGTGATAGGGGTTTGGTCAACCCCGGCACCGGCCCTGGGCGGCGGGGCATGCCGCACGCCCAAGGCTTTAAGGCGTGTGCCGCGTGCCGCAGGCCTATGCCAGTGAGCGACCCACACGAGTCGTGTCTCCGTTGCCTCGGGGAAGCACACCAGAAGGAGCGCTGTAAAATTTGTAAGGCTTTCAAGCCCAGAACTAAGAAAGAGAGAGACTTTCGCCTTAGACAGCTCCTCATGGAGGCGGCGTTACAGCCCTCCTCTTCCGCGGCACCGTCCACTTCGGTGCGGAGTGCCCCGGCATCTGTCCGCGACCCGACACCGGCGGTGCAGACTAAGCCCATGGTGCCGCCAAGGCGACGCCCGGCATCGATCTTCTTCGCCGGCCAAGTCGAAGGGCCAGCCTAAGGCCCGGGGGCGCTCCCCACACAAGAAGGTGGCACCGGCAAAGACCACAAGTACGGCCAAGGCCGTGACGGCCCCGATACAGGTCCCGGTACCAGTGGCTCCGGCGCCGAAGGGCCCGTCGAGCCCCGGGACAAGCGCGTCGAGTGAGGAGGAAGGGCTGGAGGAACTGTTGGAACAGTCCTCCACCCCGGACACATTTGAGGCAGCAAAGGACCTCATTGAATTGTCCTCCGAAAGCACACTCCACGCTAAAGACATTCCGCCGCGACTGCCATCCAAGGGCAAACCGGCGATGATGCGCCCATCGCGGTCGCCATCTCGGCACCGTTCACGGTGCCGGTCCCGGTCGAGCTCCGCCTCGGTGGACTCCCGGCTTCCCGCCACACAACGGACCACAAAACAGTCCGGCCCCGATGCGAGCGAGGCACCGCCCCAGCAGCCCGGCTCGAGCAGGCGCCGGGACGCTTCGATGGCGAGGCTCCCAAGACCATCCTCCCGCAGCCGCTCCCGGTCCCGCGGTCAACGGTACCGTTTCAGGTCCAGATCGGCACGCCGCTACTCACGGTCCCGGTCCCGACGGCACCGCTCCCCGACACCGGACCGGCACCGCCCCACGACACCGCCGTGGCCCTCTAGGTCACCGTCCCTAGCATCGGAAGAGGGCTTGGGTCTTTCCAGATATGGCCGCAGAGGACACGCCGTTAGAGAGCACGAGGCCTCTTGGCAGCCGCATTGGAGCCATCCTGGACAGTGGCCATTCTGGACTCCGTGGGCCTATCATCAGCAAGGCCCTCCGTCCAGAACCTCGAGATCGGGCCCCTCAGGAGACCGGTCCCGCTCCCCACGGTGCCGCCCTACCTCCCGTGCGGAGGCCACGGTCTCCAGACCACCGGACACAGAGAGGGCGGACTCGGCACCGAGCCCGGCACCGTCCCTGACTCAGGGCAGGGGGCGCACCCCGGAGGACCGCCCCGCTGAGGAGGAGTTACAGGAGGACGAGGACGCTCAAAAGGCCATGACCTCCTCCTCCTCACCGGACGAAGCCGTGGCGGGCACAACAGTGTCCGGCCCTCCCCCTATTGACCACCGGGCGCACCAGGACCTGCTCCGCCGGGTGGCCCTCAACTTGGGACTACAAGCAGAGGAGACGGTTGAGCAGGAGGACCCGATGGTGGACATTCTGAGCCCAGAGGGTCCCTCCAGGATCGCGCTCCCGCTCATAAAAACGGTCCAGTCAAACTATAAGACCGTATGGCAAACGCCAGCCTCCTCTGCGCCAACTGCAAAGGGCGTAGAAAGAAAGTACTTTGTCCCGTCCAAAGGGTTTGACTTTCTCTTCTCCCATCCGGCCCCATGTTCGCTGGTCGTCTCGGCGGTTAACGAACGGGAAAGGCATGGCCAGCAGGCCCCAGCCCCCAAGGCCAAGGAAGCAAAACGACTAGACCTATTTGGCAGGAAGGTCTACTCGTCCGGAGGCCTCCAGTTGCGGATCGCAAACCAGCAAGCGATCCTGAATAGGCACAACTTTAACTCATGGGCATCAGTGTCCAAGTTCAAGGACGCCTTGCCTCAGGGCTCACAACCTGAGTTTGCGGCCATAGTGGACGAGGGGAAGGCGGTGGCCAAAACCTCTTTACAGGCCTCACTTGACTCTGCCGACGCAGCCGCTAGAACAATCGCGTCAGGTGTTGTGATGAGAAGCTCTGCATGGCTGCAATCTTCTGGCCTTCCTCCGGAGGTACAAAACACCCTCCAGGACCTGCCGTTCGAGGGTTCGGGCTTATTTTCAGAGCAAACAGACGCCAGGCTACATAGCCTCAAGGACTCTCGGGCTACCCTCAAGTCCTTGGGGATGCACACCCCGGTGACACAGAGAAAGCCCTTTAAGCCCCAACCTCCGCAAAGGCAGTACCATCCTCGCCCTCGACAAGAGCCGTACCGCAGAAGGGGCAGGGATAACAGGCGTAGGCGCAACAATACGCCTAACCAAGGCCAAACCCAAGGCCAAAACAAACCGCAGCCGGGAAACAAGCCAGGGTTTTGAAGCTGCGATCGAGGACAGTGTACCCATCTCCGTTCCGGATCCCCCCATGTTTCGGGGACCGCCTGTCTCATTTCTACCGTGCTTGGTCCAGTATAACATCAGACCGTTGGGTCCTCCGCACAGTGGAGACAGGTTATACCCTCCAGTTCTCCTCGCCCCCTCCCTCCCACCCACCTGCCCCGTCCCTCTTCAGGGACCCCTCTCACGAGCAACTCCTCATGCAGGAGGTTCAGACCCTCCTTTCAGTGGGAGCGGTGGAAGAGGTTCCCCCGGACCTCAGAGGAAAAGGGTTCTACTCGAGATACTTCCTCATTCCCAAAGCAAAAGGGGGCCTCCGTCCTATTCTGGACCTTCGCAAGTTAAACAAATACTTGCTCAAACCACGTTTCCGTATGGTCTCTCTCGGTACCATCATTCCTTCTCTGGATCCGGGGGATTGGTACGCTGCCCTCGATATGAAAGACGCCTATTTTCACATCGCCGTCCGGCCCGCCCACCGGCGATTCCTGCGCTTCACTGTCAACCAGCGCCATTTCCAATTTATGGTCTTGCCCTTCGGCCTGGCAACAGCCCCGCGCGTTTTTACAAAATGCATGTCAGTGGTAGCGGCTTTCCTTCGAAAAAGAAGGATGCGCGTCTACCTGTACCTGGACGATTGGCTTCTAGCGGGCAGGTCGGAGGCGGAGGTTCGCACCCATGTGGCACTGGCGCTGCAATTATTCCGAGAACTCGGCCTGTTGGTCAACGTGCCCAAGTCTTCACTAGTCCCCACACAGAGGCTGGACTTCATAGGGGCAGTCCTGGACTCAGTGGCGGCACGGGCGAGTCTTCCCGTATCGCGATTCCTGGCTATCCAGGAGGCCGTGACCTCCATTCAGCGATTCCCCACGACCACGGCCAGATGTTGCCTACAACTCTTGGGGCACATGGCAGCATGCACACACGTACTCGGGCTCGCCCGTCTCAGACTCCGGCCTCTGCAGCTGTGGTTGGCCCAGGTGTATCGCCCCAACAGAGATCCACTGGACATGGTCGTCACGATTCCAGCTCGGGTATCGGGCGCCCTCTGTTGGTGGCTCGATCAACAGCAGGTTTGCGTGGGGGTCCCGTTCGCCGCCCCACAACCGGCTCTGACGTTAGTAACAGACGCGTCGGACCTGGGTTGGGGGGCGCACCTAGGGGACCAGCGCACTCAGGGCTTGTGGTCCAGGGAGGAACGGTTGCTCCACATCAACCTGAAGGAGCTGAGGGCGGTTCGCCTCGCCTGCCAGACCTTTCACGCCACCATAAGAGGACACAGCGTGTCGGTTCTGACAGACAACACTACCGCTATGTTTTACATAAACAAGCAGGGCGGGTCCCGGTCCTCTCCCCTCTGTCACGAGGCTCTCCTCCTCTGGGACTTCTGCATAGCCCATTCAGTACAACTTCGGGCGGCATATCTCCCCGGGGTCCAGAACGGGCTGGCGGACTGTCTCAGCCGGTCCTATCTCATGCACGAGTGGAGGCTGAGACGAGACATCCTCCGTTCTATTTTCCTGAGGTGGGGGTTTCCCCAGGTGGACCTGTTTGCCAGCAAGGACAACAGCCAGTGCCCGCAATTCTGCTCGTTCCAGAACCACAGTCCGGGCTCAATGGCGGACGCCTTTGCAATCCCGTGGGGCGGAAGCCTGAAGTACGCCTTCCCCCCATTCCCACTCATTCACAGGGTCCTCCTAAAAACCCGCAGGGACAGGGCGACAGTCATTCTAATCGCCCCGGCGTGGCCACGCCAACACTGGTTCACAACTCTGTTGGAACTGTCCGTGACCACTCCGATAGCCCTTCCCCTCCATCACGACCTCATCACTCAAGATCGAGGTCGCCTACTCCACCCCAACCTGCCGTCGCTGCATCTCACGGCATGGCTTCTCTCTGGCTAAGTGAGGTGGAGCACAGATGTTCCCACGAGGTCCAGCAAATCCTCCTTGGTAGTAGGAAACCCTCCACAAGGGCAGCCTACCTGGCCAAGTGGAAGCGCTTCTCCCTGTGGTGTGAGCCTCAACACTCCCAGCCCTTGCAGGCCTCGATACCACTGATTCTGGACTACTTGCTGCACCTCAAACGTCAAGGCCTCGCCCCCGCTTCTATTAAGGTGCATCTGGCCGCCATTTCGGCGTTCCACCCTGGGGAATCAGGCAGATCCGTGTTCTCCAACCCCACGGTAGTCCGATTCCTCAAGGGACTGGAGCGGGTGTTCCCCTACTCGCGCCCTCCTATACCCCCGTGGAACCTCAATCTGGTCCTCACTAAGCTTATGGGGCTGCCCTTTGAACCCCTGGCCTCTTGCTCCCTCACGCACCTTTCATGGAAGGTCGCGTTCCTCGTGGCCATCACCTCGGCTAGGAGGGTGTCGGAATTGAGGGCCCTCACCTCGGAGCCTCCTTATACCGTCTTTTATAAAGATAAGGTGCAGCTTAGGCCTCACCTTAAATTCCTCCCAAAGGTGGTTACGAATTTTCACATGGGGCAGGACATTTGTTTACCGGTATTCTTCCCCAAGCCCCATACGGACCCAAGCCATCGCAGCCTACATACCCTGGATGTTAGGCGGGCATTGGCTTTTTATCTGGACCGTACCAGACCTTTCCGTAAATCGACTCAGCTGTTTGTGGCCGTTGCGGAACGGATGAAGGGCCAGCCTATTTCTACGCAGCGCCTGTCGGCGTGGATCGTGCTTTGCATACGTACGTGTTACGAGCTCGCCAACATGCCTGCTCCTCAGATCAGGGCTCACTCCACTAGAGCCCAGGCGTCTTCGACGGCCTTCTTGGCACAGGTCCCGCTCCAGGAGATCTGCAAGGCAGCCACCTGGTCGTCAGTGCATACCTTCACAGCCCACTACGCAGTCCACCATCAGACCAGAGATGACGCAGTGGTCGGCAGGGCGGTGCTGCAATCAGTTATTCCTTGACTCCTATCCTCCTCCAATGGTAAGCTTGCGAGTCACCTAATGTGGAATGGACGTGAACAAGCACTCGAAGAAGAAAAGACGGTTACTTACCTTCTGTAACTGTTGTTCTTCGAGATGTGTTGTTCACGTCCATTCCACTTCCCACCCTCCTTCCCCTCTGTCGGAGTCACCGGCAAGAAGGAACTGAGGGAGGGTCGGGCCGGCAGGGGTATATATACGCGAGGGCGGGGCGCCGCTCTGGCGGGAGGGGAGACCCTGCGGGCCCGACGGGAGCCGCTGAGGGAAAAGTTTCCGACGATTTGTGCACGCGGCGCGCGTACACCTAATGTGGAATGGACGTGAACAACACATCTCGAAGAACAACAGTTACAGAAGGTAAGTAACCGTCTTTTCTTCAGTCAGAAGAAGAAAGGGAGAATATTTGCTAAAAGTGTTCTCTGAAGGGTAGATAATACTTTCTTAAAGAATGAGAAATAGGAGTTTGTGGAGGAAGAAAACTTGTATTAATACTTCTGCAAAGAACCTCTCTTTAAATAACCAGCTATGTTCCTCATAACTGGATGTTTTTTTCCAAATCCTGTTACTTGACTCAAGGCCACAACTGAAAGTGTTTTTATATTCCATTTCTTTTTATTTGCCTAATTATATAAAAACCTTACAAACCTAAAATGTTCAGTCCATTTGAGAAATTTTAAGAAATTTATCTGTCTACCAAGCTCTCTTAGCTTCTTATTATGTCACTTCAGTCATTTATAGCTTCGTGTTCGCATCAGCACTTCGTACTTGGAAGAGTAATACAATATGGTACCAAGTATTCATTGTATGCCACATTTAGTTGGAATCTCAAATCATAACGTAAGGCCTATGTATGGAATGGGGCACGTGACTAGGCTGTTGAAAGTGGAGTTTACAGAGACCATCTTATTTGATTTGAGCCAAATCCTGTAAAACCTTTTTTTTTAAATCCCTTTGAAATAAAGGGGAGTTGATTTTAGTGGGAGCCTGTAAGTAAGGCTTGTAAGTAAGGACTGCAAGATATGGCCCCTCACTATTTAAAATATAAAACAGTAACAAACAGTCGGAGTGTTTTTAATAGTACCTAAACCCCTGCCTGTGCTGAAATTTGAAAGCTTATTTGCACACTTCCAATCACAACTGTTATTCTGTTGGTCCTAACTGTTCTTGATAAACAGGTGCTAGCAAGGCTTCAGATATCAGGGTAAACACAAAATAAGATTGCAAATGACAACTTTTACTCCAAAACATCATTATATACCTAAGCTGCTTAAGCCACCTGAAGCCAAGGAATCCTTTATAAATCTTACTCTCACTAAAATACTGCTCATCTGATATGACTTTGTTTCAGGTTGATAACCAGTTACCTGGTCCAATGTTCCCAGTTGTGTTTCACCCTGTAGCCCCTCCCAAGTCAATAGCTTTGGATTCAGGTAAGTAAATGCAAGAGTAATCTAAAATTAGTTACCATGACATTAAATATTTTGATTTAACTGCAGAATGGAATCCATTATAAAACTAATTTGCACTTTTTTTTATTAGAGCCAAAACCATTCATAGATATCAGCATCATCACTAGATTCAATGAGTACAGTAAAGTACTGCAGTTCAAGTAAGTAAAAGCATATTATACCTTGCTTTAGAAATGTTAATACCTGTGGAGCTAATACTTTGAGCCCAGTGGTTCTCAAACTGGGGCCGCCGCTTGTGTAGGGAAAGCCCCTGGCAGGCCGGGCCAGTTTGTTTACCTGCTGGGTCTGCAGGTTCGGCCAATCGCAGTTCCCACTGGCCGCGGTTCGCCGCTCCAGGCCAATGGGGGCTGTGGGAAGCGGTGGCCAGCAAATCCCTTGTCCCGCACTGCTTCCCGCAGCCCCCATTGGTCTGGAGCAGCGAACCGCGGCCAGTGGGAGCTGCGATCGGCCGAACCTGCACGGCCCGCCAGGGGCTTTCCCTACACAAGCGGCGGCCCCAGTTTGAGAACCACTGCTTTGAGCCTGTACCATTGTATGCTAAGATGCAATTAGCGTACCAAGTCTTCCAATCCAAGTACTAAAACAAGTCTCAGCATAAGCCAGTTTGATTAGATACATAAACACATTCAGAGAACGTTTGTGTTGTAAATGCAGTTTTCCCCCCGCAGAAGCTGACAAATCATGGTGACTGCTCAGGTAAATGGGCAGTTTACATGGGAGTTTTACCGTGGTCAGAATGAGAGTTTAAGGATCTGAAGCCACTTATCCCATGACTCTTACTACTTTCTCAGAATGTATTTCATGAAGCAATTGTATTGTAATGTATGAAATTCCAGTTAATTATTAGGATAAACCCTAAATAGATTAGATTATTAATGTATTGTGCCTTTTCTGTGTTGAATTGCAGCCTATTATTAATAGCAGAACTCTTCAGATGTCTTTCTGTTAGGCCCCTCCAACTATAAACTGATGCTTTTAATACTCTAACCAGAGCATTAAAATATTGTTATGAGCTTGAACACTTAATACCCAGCATGTGGTTGTTAATTTAAATCTGTATCTATAAGATGATCTGTGATTATAAGTATGAAAAAGTCAGTCACCATATTTTTCCTTTTATTTTTTCTTAGATATTTCATGGTTCTTATCCAGGAGATGGCATTGAAATTGGATCAGGGGTTTCTAGGAGCACTTATTGGGCTTTTCACCCCATCTACTGATCCAGAAGCTGAAAGGCAAAGGGTAATGTGTGTTTAGGAAAAAAGTATTTATTTTGCTAAAACCGGTTTGATTTATTACCATGTGAATTAGATATTTTGAAAATCAAATTTAAAACAAATGGAAAGCATCTTCCAAACTGTAAAATGACTACCAGTTGAATGCTCAGACGGTTGGGGAAAAATATATATTCTCAAATTGAAGTATAGAATTGGGCCCTCTATTAGTTTGTGCGGGCTCCTAGTAGTAGTAGCTTGTCAGTGTTTGGGTAACTACTATTCATAAGAAATGTTAAAACACTTGTTTGAACAATGCACATTCAGCTTGTGGATCTCATGGCTACAAGGTGCTGGGGGCCAAGATTGCAGTAGGATACATAAAATTATTTTATAGAGCTAATGAAAAAATGCAGTTAACTTACATATAGAGTATCTTTAAGTGAACCTGTTAATAGTTCCCATTTTAATTGACTGTCAGATTGAACGCAAGAATGGCCATACTGGGTCACACCAAAGGGCCATCTAGCCCAGTATCCTGTCTTCTGACAGTGGCCAATGCCAGGTGCCCCAGAGGGAATGAACAGAATAGGTAATCATCAAGTGATCCATCCCCTGTCACCCATTCCCAGCTTGTAGCAAACAGGCTAGGGACACCATACGTGCCCATCCTGGCTCATAACCATTGATGGACCTATCCTCCATGAATTAATCTAGTGCTTTTTTTAAACCCTGTTATTGTTTTGGCCTTCACAACATCCTCTGGCAAGGAGTTCCACAGGTTGACTGCATTGTGTTAAGAAATACTTCTGTTTGTTTGTTTTAAACCTGCTGCCTATTAATTTCATTTGGTGACCCCTCGTTCTTGTGTTATGAGAAGGAGTAAATAACACTTCTTTATTTACTTTCTCTACACCAATCATGATTTTATAGACCACTATCATTTCCCCCCTTAGTCGTCTCCTTTCCAAGCTGAAAAGTCCCAATCTTATTAATCTCTCTTCATACAGAAGCCATTCCATACCCCTAATAATTTTTGTTGCCCTTTTCTGAACCTTTTCCAATTCCAATATATCTCTTTTGAGATGGGGCGACCACATCTGCACACAGTATTCAAGATGTAGGTGTACCATGGATTTATATAGAGGCAATATGATCTTTTCTGTCTTATCTATCCCTTTCTTAATGATTCCCAATGTTGTGTTAGCTTTTTTGACTGCGGCTGCACATTGAGTGGGTGTTTTCAGAGAACTATCCACAATGACGCCAAGATCTCTCTCTTGAGTGGTAACCACTAATTTAGACCCCATCATTTTGCTGTAAAGTATGCATACTCATTCCATTTCTTCCTAAGGGAGCAGCAGGTGCTAGTTGTGCAGTGTAAGACAAGAGCATTTTTTAATCATCTATACATCTTCAGAAATAAAAAGATCCCCCATAATTTCTGTGTTAGAGTAGCTCCTACAAACTGGTTTTTCTTGAAATGAAATGTTCAAACCCATAAAGTTTCTTATTTCCAGGTGAAACTGAAGGCCCTCTCTAATTGAGGGGAAAAAAGCGTTAGGTGAACAAGGACTACATGGAAATCATAAGTGTTTATAATTTGTAGTACTCAGCACTCCATCTCAATGAATAAAGTAATAAAAAACTAAAGAATGAAAGAAAAATCTTGAGTGAGATGGAATAAATGTGAGAAGTTACATTTGTCATCAAACCAAGAAAATTTACCCATCAAAAGAAAAACATGTGTAATAGGTCATCTAGAAAGTATTAGTTTGCACTCCTTTGAATAAGGAAGGAATGAGCATAGTTATCACAATTTACCCTGTTTCCCTGAAAATAAGACACCCCCCGAAAATAAGACCTACTTCCAGTTTTGCCTCTCGCTGTAATATAAGACATCCCCCGAAAATAAGACCTCCCCGATAATAAGGCCACCCCGGAATATAAGACCCCGAAGCTCCAGGAAAAATAAAACCTCCCCTGAAAATAAGACCTAGCGCATCTTTGGGAGCAAAAATTAATATAAGACACTGTCTTATTTTCGGGGAAACACGGTAGTATATGATGGATAATTATTGTACTGTACTTGTGTATTTGGAGGACATCTCTGCTACAGCTATCTAAGCAATTGTGTAATTATTTTACTTTTACATTTCTTTGATCCCATAGCTTTTTTTTTTTTTCCAGTTTGAATTCAGGTTGACATTGAGGAAACCAGAGTTTTGATTTAAAATTTTCTTTTTTACAAACAGACAAAGTTAATTCAGCAAGATGTAGATGCTCTTAATGCTGAATTGATGGAATCTTCCTTAACTGATATGTCAACCCTCAGTTTCTTTGAGCACTTCCATATTTCTCCAATTAAGGTATGTTGTAGAGGAAAATACTTCAGAGAAGCAAAAACCTTAAATAGTATGTCCTAATTTCTTTATCATGTTTAACTAGCCATTCACATTGATCGGATTAAATAACTATTTTCTAGCCTTTCATTTACAGTAAGATGACCCTGCAGGAATCTGTGACTTGTCAGATTTTCAATACTTGGTGGAAATGTTTCTCAGTTGATCTAGGAATCATCAACAAATATTTGTTTTATGTTCCTTCTGCACTTAATAACAATAACTGTCTAAACAGAAGGCTATAATGGATGTCATATGGATGTCAAAACTAGAAAGAATATAAAAATACTAACATATATAATGGTGAAAATGTTCACCTTTTTAACAGAGGTGAACAATCTGAATAAAAAGCATTAATCTTTCGTTATACTTAATGTCCTCTCTTTCATTTCTTTTGTTTACCTTTTTATTTCAGTCACAGTAAGGGAAGAAAGCTCACTGATGGTTGTAGTCTAGTTCTGCATCAACCTGTAGTATTCTTCCTCTGCAGTAATGAGTTAATTGCTTAGAGTAGTGTTTCCCAAACTTGGGACACCGCATGTGTAGGGAAAGCCCCTGGCGGGCTGGGCCGGTTTGTTTACCTGCCCCATTCGCAGGTTCGGCCGATTGCGGCTCCCACTGGCCGCGGTTCACCGCTCCAGGCCAATGGGAGCTGCTGGAAGCGGCACGGGCCAAGGGACGTACTGGCCGCCACTTCCAGCAGCTCCCGTTGGCCTGGAGCAGTGAACCGCGGCCAGTGGGAGCCGCAATCGGCCGAACCTGCGAACGGGGCAGGTAAACAAACCGGCCCAGCCTGCCAGGGGCTTTCCCTACACAAGCGGCGTCCCAAGTTTGGGAAACACTGGCTTAGAGGAACCACAGTTTTTGTAAAGAATTACACTTTTGGTTTTTATAGTATTACAACCTCAAGTATTCAGAAATCATGAATCATGCCCCCCAAAATATAAATGGCTTAAAATTGTTATATTGAAAAAATAATAAAATATCTTGATTTCTTCTTACTGGGCCTTATTTCTGAATCTTTAGGGTGTATTTGGGTCACATTCTAAGCTCTAGTTGTGCTTCCTCTTCTCTCCCTTCTCCCAAATTAAACTAGTGATTGTAACAATCACATAACTTCAGGACAGAGTTTAAAAAACCACTAAATATCATGGGGCCCACAATAAAATGGTGGAATTTGACTGTATTTTCATTAACTCTTTGGCGCTACTTGTGGAATTTGGTCATATACCTGTTGAATTTCACTGGAGATGGCTATGCTTTTTGGCCTTTTGGAGCTCTATCTTAAGGGTCTGTAATTTTGGGAAAGAAGGGCTGTTTTTTCTTTCCACCAACTAGCGTGGCAGGTCCCAGTATGCAAAAAACCTGGATGGTAGCGAGGCTCAGAAATTGACTAAGGTGAGCAGTTGGGGGCGGGGGGGCGGGAGGAGGAAACAAAACCGAAACTTAAGCAAGGAGAGATACTAAGAAACCCCACAATAAGGTTCATGCAGTAAGCAGTTTCTCAACATAGCTGAGAGAATGAATATGGATAGAGAAGGCTCTCTGTTATGCTGCTCCCTGCTAAGGTAGAGAAATTTTGAAGAGTCCCCCTACTTGCTAAACAGGTAGTTCTTCTTTGAGTGCTTCCTCATTTCGATTCTGTTCTAGGTGTATGCACGCCCGCATGCACAGTTGTCAGAGACTTTTGCCTTAGCGTTATCCGTAGGGTCGGCTGTGGTGCCCCCTTGAGTGCTGCGCTCATGCGTCAGTATATTAGGCGCCGGCGACCCTTTGCCCTCTCAGTTCCTTCTTACTGCTCATGACAGTTGGTTGGAGAGCCTCATCTTGCCTTTAGCAAGAGCGTTAGTGGTTCTTCATAGTCCTTTGTTCTACCTAATCTGTGTATAGTTAATAGTAGTTAGAGTCCTGGCTGGCAAGGTCATTGGTCCAGTCACGATCACTACTTGCATATCGACATCAGGGAATTCAGGGTGGTGCGCCTGGCCTGCCAAGCCTTCCTACCTAATATACTGGGCAAAGTGGTTCAGGTCCTTATAGACAACAAGGCCGCTGTGTTCTATATCAACAAGCAAGGCAGAGCCAGGTCGACGGCCTTCTGTCAAGAAGCCCTCCGGCTCTGGGACCTCTGTCTGCAGTACGGTATATGTCTCATTGCAGCGCACCTTCCGGGGCCAAGAACGCCTTGGCAGATTGCCTCAGCAGAATCATCTTGTCTCGCCAGGTGGTCAGTTTCATCTTCTGCAAGTGGGGAACTCCCCAAGTGGACCTGTTCGCATCCAGACAGATTAGGAAATGACATGTCTTTTGATTTGATGAGAGGCTTGGACAGGGGGCCCCTGTCGGATGCTTTTCTACTCCTGTGCTCGGGGGCTCTGATGTATGCCTTTCCTCCAGTGATGTTGCTCCCCAGGGTCCTTATGAAGATCAAGCAGCACAGAGCAAAGGTGATCCTCATAGCATCAGCCTGGCTGTGCTAGCACTGTGACAGCATGCTGCTGGACCTTTCGGTGGCAACTCCGTTGCAGTTGCCTCTTGGGCCGGAGTTGCTGTCCCAAAATCACGGCAGTCTTCTGCCACCGAACCTGGCAGCGCTGCACCTGATGGCTTGGCTGTTGTGTGGTTGAATGAGTGGGACAGTAGTGCTCGGCGGAGGTTCAGCAGATCCTGTTGGGAAGTAGAAAGCCCTCTACCAGAGCGACCTACCTGGCCAAGTGGAAGCTGTTCACTTTTTGGACCTCAGAAAAAGGTGTCCAGTCTGAGCGGGCCTCGTTGCAGCTCATTCTGGAATACCTTCTGCATCTCCAGCTCCAGGGTTTGTCCCTTTTATCGATCAAGATCCACCTGGCAGCCATCTTGGCGTTCCATCCACTGCTCAAGGGCAGGTCAGTCTTCGGCCAGGACATGACTGCCAGATTCCTCAAGGGCCTTTAGCGCCTCTACCCGCACGTCAAGGATCCCGTTCCTCCGAGGGACTTGAACTTGGTGCTGTAATGGCTCACGGGGTCCCCTTTCAAGCCTTTGGCTTCCTGTTCTCTCCTCCTCTTGTCCTGGAAGATTGCGTTCCTGGTCGCGGTGACTTCGGCCCGTCGAGTCTTGGAGATTCAGGCGCTCACTTTGGAGCCGCCTTATACGGTTTTCTACAAGGACAATGGAAAGCGGAGACCACACCTGGCTTTCCTTCCCAAGATGGTGTCTCAATTTCATTCAAGCCAGGACATTTACTTAAGTCTACAAAATTGTTCATCACGGTGGCTGACCGGATGAAAGGACACCCTGTATCTGCCCAAACAATTTCTTCTTGGATCACTGCCTGCATTCGCTTCTGCTACAATCAAGCGAAGGTGTTGCTCCTTGCGGTTGTCACTGCCCACTTGACCAGAGCACAGGCCACTTTGGCAGCCCAGGTACCTATCCAGGGCATCTACATGGTGGCTACCTGGTCGTCCGTCCATACATTTACGTGCCACTACGCACTGACCCAGCAGGCCCAGGACGATACTTGCTTTGGTAGGGTAGTACTGCAAGCCATGAAACTGTGAACTCTGAGCTCACCTCCGTAGATACTGCTTGAGAATGCTAGAATGGAATCTGCTAGAATGGAATCGACATGAGCAAGCACTCGAAGAAGAAAAACGGTTACCTTTCATAACTATTGTTCTTCGAGATGTGTTGCTCATGTCCATTCCATTACTCACCCTCCTATCTCTGTCGGAGCTGTCGGCAAGAAGGAACTGAGAGGGCATAAGGTCGGTGGTGCCTAATATACTGATGTGTGAGCACAGCACTCAAGGGGGTGCCACAGACAATCCTAAGGCAAAAGTCTCTGACAACTGTGCACGTCGGCGCGCACACACCTAGAATGGAATGGACATGAGCAACACATCTCAAAGAACAACAGTTATGAAAGGTAACCATAGTTTGCCTGAAGAGACTCAGAACTGAGATCACGTATTGCCAACACTGTGAAATGTGTAGTTCCAGAGAAGAATTCAGGATAGTTAAAATACAAGTCTTTTTTGCCAATACTAATTTCCATCAGGACCCAAATGAGTCACTTATATTCCACATTCTTTTCTGTCAGTGAACTTGATTGATGTCATCATGATTTATGAATAAACTTTGGCGTTATTCTCATGATTTTTATGAACAGAGGATTTTGTTTGCGTTTTACTGTGCTCTGTGCACATGGTAGAGCCCTGCAAATCTGCGGATATCCACAGATATCCACGAACCATGTTTGCAGCTTGCAGATGGATGCGGATCCAAATTTTGTATCCATGCATGGCTCTACACATGGGTGAATAAAAGAGCTATTAAGGGAACTTGATCACTATTTTTTAAGCACATTGCAGGTATAACTGTTAAAGTAGTGCAATTTTTAAAAACCAAGTCAAATATAAATAATTTACAAACATGATTGTTGGATTTCATATATACCTGTTGATTTCACTCTTTACAAATATTTTTGTCTTGTAGTTGCATTTGAGTCTGTCTTTGGGTTCAGGTGGAGAAGAATCAGATAAGGACAAAAAAGAAATGATCGCTATTCATTCGGTCAACTTGCTATTGAAAAGCATTGGGGCTACTCTGACTGATGTGGATGATCTTATATTTAAGTAAGCTGATACTTCTGGCTAATAGATTTTGACTGTTAAATTTGTAAATAGAGTTAGTGAATTCTTGCAGGTATTTCAGTTCTTCAGCAGTAGTCAGTAAATGATTGGTCTGATTTAACTATTTAGAATGAATTTAATTGCTTTGTAATCAAGTAAGGTGACATGCATGTAAAGTGTGTGTGTTATTTTTAAAAGCGGACTTGAGCTCCTCAGGGGGAAGGAGATGAATGGGAAAGGAAGGGTATCTAATCGTTCTAAAACCTGACACTGCATCTCTTGGTATCCTTTGCTCCCTACAAATGTATAAAGTAGTGCTCTAACTGCATTACTGAATAATGCACAATAGAAATGTACAGGTTAGTTAAATAACTTTGTAAATTTAACTACTCTAATGCTAATCTCTAGTTACTAAGTCCATAAAAGAATTTTTTTTTCAGCTATTAAACGTTCCTATTTGTCTTTCAGACTTGCTTTCTTTGAAATTAAGTATCAGTTTTACAGGAGAGATGACCTAATAAGGAGAGTTGTTACACATTATAGTGAACAAGTAAGTTCATTCAGTGAATTGTACTTTTTAAATATATATTTTTAGGATAAATATACCTGCCTGGAATGTGAAGCTTTTGTGAAATAGTTTATTTGGGTATAAACTATTAGTTTTACAAATCCATTGTTCATAGTCATTTTTGTGGCAAAGCATCTAAACCTGAATTACCTCTACTTCAAATGGATTTCAGTTTCAACAGTTCCTGCTTTTTCTTTTGCCCACCGATGTAAATACAGTACTAGACTCATCATCCACCATGACATTCTAATAGAGCTACTTGTACATTTGCCGCATCTTTTGTCATAGCCAGACACTTTCACAATCACTCAAACAGAGCATACTTACTCCTGTGCCTATGTAGTGCTTTTATCCTGGTCTATAGCATTACGCAGTACTTCTGCTAAGCCACTGTTTTAATACCATCTTACTTGTGCTTGAAAGATTTAAAAAGCTATGTTATATAGATTTTTAATTCTAACTTGGGTAGTGTTAAACAAGAGCTGATATGTACTGTGTCCACTTTTGTTCTTCATTTAGTTCTTGAAGCAGATGTATGTTCTTGTACTGGGTTTAGATGTCCTGGGAAATCCATTTGGCTTAATCAGAGGTTTGTCTGAGGGTGTTGAAGCTTTCTTCTATGAGCCTTTCCAGGTATGATTTCTTCTTTTAGGTCATTGTATTAGTCAGTTAGCTATAGGTTGCTAAAAATATTTTTGAACCTGATGAAGAATTGGGAAATTGTGACACTTGCTACTTGAAGAAATGTCTTGTTAAAGGGTATGTCTATACCACAATAGAAGATGCATGGGATGGCTGTGGTTGGCCCGGGTTAGCTGACTGTGCCTTGCTGGGCATGGGGGCTATGATATTGTAGTGTAGATGTTTTGGCTCGGGATGGAACTCAGGTTCTGAGACCCTGCAAGGGGGGAGGGTCTCAGAGCTTGGGCTCTAGCCCAAATTCAAACGTCTACACTGCTATTTTTAGCCCTGAAGCCTGAGTCCTGTGAGCCCCATCAGCTGACCTGGGCTCTGAGACTCAGTGCTATGGGTTTATCACAGTGTAGACATACCCTAAATGAACGGACATTTTCCAATGCAGAGCAGTTGCCATTTGATTCTTGAAGAGCTGTAGGATGAAGAGAGGGTTTTCTCTCTCTCTCTGTATTTTAATTTGTAGTAAATTTCATCTTTAGGGGGCTGTTCAAGGACCTGAAGAATTTGCTGAGGGCTTTGTGATTGGTGTAAAGAGTCTTCTTGGTCACACAGTAGGTATGTATCATGTACCTTTGTCATTGACAAAAGTACTTTTTAACCTAGTTCATGTACTGTATGACCAAATGTCTTTCCAGAGCTTTTGCTATTTTAATTTGGTTGAGAAGCATTTTCAAAACACTAATCATGGGAATCATGGCAGAAGCTGTGCTAGAAAACACTGGCTGAAGAGATCTCTGAGCTATTAGCAATTATTTTTCAGAACTCATGGAGGATGGGAGATATCACAGAGGACTGGAAAAGGGCAAATATAGTACCTATCTGTTTAAAAAAAAGGAGTAAGGGCAACCCAGGAAATTATAGACCAGTCAGCTTAACTTTGGTACATGGAAAGATAATGGCGCAAATAGTCAAGCAAACTGTTCATAATCACCTAGAAGATAATAAGCTGATAAGTAGCAGTCAACATGGATTTGTCAAGAACAAATCCTGTCAAACCAACCTAATACTGTAACTCCTCACTTAACGTTGTAGTTATGTTCCTGAAAAATGCAACTGTAAGTGAAACGATGTTAAGAGAATCCAATTTCCCCATAAGAATGAATGTAAACGGGGGGTTAGGTTCCAGGGAAAGTTTTTTTGCCATATAGTACAGTATTATAGTTGGGAGGTGCCCCCGCCTTACCCCACACAGGCACAGCCCACTGGCACTGGAGACACTGAGGCAGGCAAGGAGGCTGAAGGTGCTGTAGGCTAGGAGAAGCACGTTGCGCAGCAGCAGCGACAGCTTCCCCTACTCTGCAAGCACCAGGGGCAGGGGGCTCAACCCTCGGCCCGCCCACGCCACCCCTTCCCCCAAGCCCCCACCCTTAACCCCACTCTTCTTTCCCTCTCCTCTTCCTCCTTTACTCCTCATGTCGCATCCTCGCTCCTCCCCTTTCCCTCTCCTGTCTCCTGCCCGCAGCAATCAGCTGGCTTGCAGCATTCAGGGGGCAGGAGGGAGGGGTGAGGAGCGAGGACATGCCGTGCAGGCTCCTCTTCCCTCCCCTGCCTCCCAGACACTGCAAACCAGATGATTGCCTTGGGCAGGAGGCAGGGGAGGGAGGGGGGAGGTGCGCCATGTCCTCACTCTTCCCTCCCTCCTGCCCGCAGCAATCAGCTGGCTTGTGATGTTCGGGGCAGGAGGGAGGGGGGAAGGAGCGAGGACTCAGCGCAGAGGCTCCCCACTCCCTCCCCTGCCTCCTGCCCAAGGCAATCATCTGATTTGCGGCGTTTGGGAGGCAGGGGAGGGAGGGGGAGCCAGTGCGCTGAGTCCTCGCTCCTCCCCTCTCCCTCCTGAATGCCGCAAGCCAGAGTTGATCACCGCGGGCAGTAGGCACTGATCCGCGGGGTCTGCCAGCGGGCAGGAGGTGCTGGGGGGGGGGGGGCATAGGGGAGCTGATGGGGGGCTGCCAGCTGTGGACAGAGCAGACAGCCAAACAACGTTATAGTTAAGCATTGCACAACTTTAAATGGAGCATGTTCTGTAATTGAGCAGGGACGTAAGATCGAAACAACGTTAAGCGAGAGGACGTTAAATGGGGAGTTACAGTATTCTTCTTTGACAGGGTAACAAGCTTGGTGGATAGGGGAGAAGCAGTAGATGTGGTATATCTTGACTTTAGTGAGGCTTTTCATACTGTCTCACATGACCTTCTCATAAACAAACCACGGAAGTATAGCCTAGATGAGCCTACTGTAAGGTGGGTGCACAACTGGTTGGAAAACTGTACTGCAGAGTAGTTATCAATGGTTCATAGTCAAGCTAGAAAGATACATCAAGTGAGGTCCCATAAATATCTGTCCTGAGTCAGGTTCTATTCAATATCTTCATAAATGATTTGGATAATGCCATAGAGAATACACTTTTATCAAGTTTGTGTACGATACCAAGCTCGGAGAGGTTGCAAGTGCTTTGGAGGACAAGATTATAATTCAAAATCATCTTGACAAACTGGAGAAATAGTCTGGAATTAAAAGGATGAAATTCAATGAGGAAAATGAAAAAAGTACTATGATGAGGAAGGAGTAATCAGCTGCACAAATACAGAATGGGAAATGACTGCCTAGGAAAGAGTACTTTATTAAAATGGATCACAAACTAAATATGAGTTAACAATGTAATACAGTTTCAAAAAGAGCAAACTTCATTCTGGGATGTATTAGCAGGACTGTTGTAAGTAAGGCACAAGAAGTGATTCTTCCACTTTACTCAGCACTGATAAGGCCTCAACTGGAGTATTCTGTCCAGTTCTGGACACCAAACTTGTCAGTAACAGAGGATGAACCTGACTGTGCTAAAAATGTTTCAAGGCATGTCAGGTCTATATGAAATATTTGTCCTTTGCTACAATAAGTTTCATGCCTATACACTGGAGCCTGTTGCTTGAAAGGTAATGTGGTATTCCATGCTCCTAGTGTGATGATTTTACTAAATGATCATATTGTTAACTTTAGCACCAAAAGATTTCTCTGAATTGCATGCTGTTTAAATTGTACATTATGGTTTGTCCATTTTTAAATATTAAGAAGGGACCATGTGACTTAATCTCTCCTTGGCTGACAGGGGGCGCAGCTGGGGTGGTATCTCGGATCACTGGTTCAGTTGGAAAAGGCTTGGCTGCTATAACTATGGACAAAGAATACCAGCAAAAACGGAGAGAGGAGATGGGCCGTCAGCCAAAGGACTTTGGTGACAGTTTAGCCAAAGGAGGAAAAGGCTTTTTACGGGTATGAAATTCGAACTAAACCTACGGTGAACTGACAGTTGGGTCTGTGCTAGAAAATCATTATCTACATGTATGAAACAATTTAATGGTATCCTCCATATTCAGTTTAATTAACTAATAAAAGAAGCAGAAACTGAAGAAAAATAATTAAAGTCCATTTACATAGCATGGAGTATTGAGTATTATCGTAGGGTGATTTATTTTCTGTTTCTTCTAGAATCTACCTGGGAGTGTCATAAAAAGATTTTAAATTTCTAAAAAATATCTGAAGATGAAGCATATGTAGACAAATTGCTTCAACATTTCTGAAATGTAATGTACTTAGATTCTGAAGTGTGTTCTGTTCCTGACAATGATGCAAGTATTTTGAAAAATAAGACACCTAATAGTATAGATACGTGACATGAGGCAGAATGGGGGAGTGTTGAGAGTTAAAATCCAAGAGATAATATCTGGTCATAAGTAAGTGAAATTCTAGTTAACAATAGTATTGTCCTGTAAGACCTAAGTATTACTGCTCATTATTATCAACTTCTGTAGATCTAACACAAATATGCTAAATGCTTCTGAAAGAATATCAGTTATAGTAGTTATGAGCTGCTGTCTTTTTGTAGCTAGCTTTTGCAAAGTAGGAAGCTCATATCAAGGGTATTTTATTTTAAAAAATCTATCTTGATGGGTAAGTGTGAAGAACCATGCAATTAATGTATTTTATAGATAATAGCTGTATCAGGAACAGAGAAGGAAGGAGGCTTCCACTCCTTTCCTTATTTGACTTCCCACTCTTCCACATAGGAGTAAAGCTGAAGGTAAAAAGGGAAGGACCAACTCGGGCCCCTTCCAACCACTTAAATCCCCTTCCCCCTGGCTAGCAAGTTTCTTGTGGCCTGAAACTTACTGGGTTTTAGATCTTTATCTCTGGAATCAGTAGTTCTTTCCTGAGGGTATGTCTACACTACAGGATTAATCCGAATTTAGATAATTCGAATTTGGGAAACAGGTTGTATAAATTCGATTGTGCGCGGCCACACTAAGCACCTTAATTCGGTTTTTAACCACATTAATTCGGTGGTGTGCGGCCACACTACACCATTAATTTAAACACAGTAATTCGGTGGTGTGCGGCCACACTAACCCTAATTCGAATTAACAAAATCGATTTAGGCTCTACTCCGCTCGTCGAGGTGGAGTACAGAAATCAATTTTAAGTGCCCTTTAATTCGAATTAACTGGCTCTGTAGTGTGGACGGGTGAAGGGTTAATTCGGATTAACGCAGCTAAATCCGAATTAAAGTCGTAGTGTAGACCAGGCCTGAGTGATTGTCCCTATGTGTAGTGCCCTTCAGATTGCACATGCTCACCATACACCCAACAAACACTGTCAGTACAGGATTCTTCCCTTTGGATTCTGGGCAACACCAAGAATGTTCACCAAGGTGCTATCAGTGCTGCAGGTTACTTCTGCTGACAAGGAGCGACAGTATTCCTTTACTTAGAGGATTGGCTCCTACAGGGACAATCTTACTGTGAAACGTAAGAAGCAGCTTCTAGATCTCTTTCACAGATTGAATTCAGGGTGAACCTGAAGAAGTCCACCCTAGAAGCCACAGTTGTGGATGAGGTTGAATGCTGTGACTGCCAGGATATATTTACCAGATGACCAGTTCCTCTCCATCAGTCTCATACAGTGAACCCTGATGACCCTCAGGATGTCCATACAATCCTGGCAGTGTTGGATCATATAGCCACAAGCACCTATGTGATCCTGTTAGCTGGGCTTCATGTCCGATGTATGAAGGCTTTGTTACAGACTATGTATACCCTGGTTCAAGCATAGACTCAACCTGCTAGTCAGGGTTCCCCAGAGGTTCTTGTACTCTCTTACTTGGTGGGAACACAGACAAAAAAAATGTGTGTGCGCGTATCCATTATATGAATACCGTTCAACTCCCTGCTCACAACAAAGACCTTGACCATGGATGCATCCCTCATCAGTTGGGGAGCACACATGGAGGGACAGGTATATAATATTACCTATAGAAATATTGTTATCCTATATTTACCTATCCCTCCATGTGTATATAATCTTGAGTTCTGTTGTAAATTCTGGAGGAGAGTATTCCTCTACTGGCCACAGCCCTTCTGTCCCATCTCCTTCAGTTTTTCTGTTTCAGTCCAGTCTCTTTCACATGTCCCCATGTTACCCCAGCTTCTCACAGGTGCTATTTACCCAGCTGACTGGGCAAGACCATCTTGACAGAGCTATTGAGTATCTTCTAGTCCAGGGAGGCAGGAGCTGAGAAGCACCTCCACTGGAATTGCTCCTCCCAACTGCCAGGAGCCCCTATGATGTGGCACAGGAACTGAGAGAAGAGAGATTCTCTCCTGTGCGTCCAGTGCTCCCCCAGTAGTGCCCAAGTAACTTTGTAGAATCAGCAGCCTAAATCAACGCAGAGAGGACAAGAACCAAAGTGGAGTACGGGAGAGAAGGAGAAAGCAGTTTGGACAAGGAGCCCAGGGTGGGGAGGGAGGAAGAAACAGGGAGATGGGTGGGAAGAAGACTGGGAGCCAGTGCGTGGGGTAACCAGGACTCTGACAGGGAGCTCACGACGAGGAGCCCCAAGGGTCAAACTGAAACAAGAATGTTGCATGGAAAGTACAGATGGACTCTTAAGAGAATTTAGCTGCCAGATTCTTTAAAAAAAAATCTCTACTGAGCATGTGTGAACTGAGATTTTCAGGAAGGTACTAATTTGGCCAAATGTGGGCTGTTTCTCACGGAAACCACAAAGGAAACAGATTGCCAACCCCAGGGTGTGACCCACCTGCCAAATTTCAAGTCCCTGCTTACAAAGTGGTTCATTCACCTCAGGAGCCACCTCCTTGTGGCCAGGTGTGGTGGCAGTCTCTGTGTATGGCACCCCCTGCCAATAGTCATTATATCGTTGCGGTGGTCTCTCTCCCTGCAGCTTGGCCTTCTGGGCAGGTTATGCTTTAATCCACTCCTTCCAGGGTAACAGAGTCACACCCAGCGATAGACTTTACAGTGGGCCTTCCATCTGTCTTAGTGGTTGGAGGTTGTCACGAATCCACAGGATCGGTGCTACGGCCCCAGCTACATTGGTGGCTGGTACGAAACCCTGGGATCTTGTAGCTGGCAACCAAGGTCTTCTCCCTCAGACTCCTTGCTGCCTCCCTGGATCATATCCTACCTTTTTTATCCCCCAGAGAGAGACACTACAGATTGTCTCCCTGCAGCCCTTCCAAGATGGGTTTTGGTGTCAGTTAAGCTTTTTTGCTCTCTTCCTTGCAAATGCTGCTCGGTATGTTAATTGGCCTCTCAGGCCCACATTAACCTTTTCAGGGTCTATGTGGGGTACACATATACCCCTCATTGCTCCAAAGCACGGAGACACTACTAGAGCGTCTAAATTAAACAGTTATAAAAATATTTTTTAACATGGCCAAAATATTTCCCCCTAGTCTTGTTTTCAGAGGCAGCTGTAACATATTTGCTAAAACTTTCCAAAAAAGTTGAATATGAGTCAGAGACCCAGCATGTAAAACTTCAGCTGAAATTTTTCAGGTTCTGGCCAGGTTAGAAGAACTGAAAACAGTGTCATAATAGGAAGTATTGGGGGAGCCTTAAGTACCGGCAGCACTCTCAGCTCCACCTATTATTACATATTTAAGATTAGTCAAAGTATTGTTGCGATACGTGTTCAATCAAGGCTTACCTAGATGGATACTCGGGCTTGTCTACACTTACCGGTGGATCTACGGGCGGCAATCGATACATTGGCAGTCAATTTAGCGGGGTCTAGTGAAGACCCGCTAAATCAACCGGAGATCGCTCCGCAGACCGTCGACTTCTGTACTCCACCAGATTGAGAAGAGAAAGGGGAGTCGATGGGAGAGCATCTTCCGTCAACATTGCATAGTGTGGACCCCGCGGTAAGTAGATCTAAGCTACGTCGATTTGAGTTACGCTATTCACATAACTCAAATTGCATACCTTAGATCAAATTTCCCTTGTAGTGTAGACAAGGCCTTAGTGGCAAGCCAGGACGTGACTCTACAGTGCACAAACCTGCTGCATACTAACTGGCCGTGCGGAGTCTGATGTGGAGAACTATTAGTTCATGGTAGCAAAGTGTGCTAGAAGTTCCCAAGTGCACTCTGGCTTAGAGAACTTCTAATACGTGGTAGCAGAGTCTGCATGGCCAGTTAGTGCTTGGGAGGCTAGTATGCTGTAAATTTACATCCTGACTTGCAGCACACTGTCTCTCTGTAGAGAAGCCATTATAACATGAATTCTAGAACCTAGGCTTAGTTAACTAGTTATTGTTGTGTCTTATAATATTGCTCACTTGTCTTTCTCAGCCAGGTAAGCTGTGATCCCTTTTTCATGAAACAAGCTATGCTTAGCTTGTCTCCTCAGTGAAGGCTGTCTCTCTCCACCTCAAGTTATCCCCCAACAATCCATTCTTTATTTATAACCAGGATCCCATGTTAGTTGTTTTTCCTGTGTGTTCCTTCCTCATCAACTCTACAAGCTCTTCATTAGCATCAGGCTCATTATTGCAAATAGACTTCCATTGAAAGGCACTCAGTACACGATGACCAGCCAGAGAGATAAATGTTTACTCCCTTCTGCCTGAATAGATCCTGTTTATCACCTCTGGTGACCTGTGTTAACTTATGTACCTTAAGAACATAGTTTTCAGTAAAGACACGTAACTCTTTAACTATCATTGTACATACATTTTGCAATTATTATGATGACCAGTAAGCTACTGGCTCTTGGTAGAGACCTCACATGCCCCCACTCTTTGGTGAATGATTACATAGGGGATCTCTGTAAACCGCTATATATGCCCTCTGCCAGTTGGCCCCAGTGGTCTGTGGTTCACATCCTGTGACATAGGCTACAGAACAGCCATGGAATGGTAACTTAGCTGTTGTTTTGCACTACCAGTCAAGATTCTAGCGTGGTATCTGGCAGGGATGGACTGTGTCCAGTTTACTAGTCCCCTGAGCCTTCTAATTATTCCATAGATGTTTTCTTTCATGATGATCGTGTCAACAGGAATTCATAATAAACAAAAATAAGCCTTAGGAAAAATCCCATTTGAACGCTTTGCCTAAATGTTAATTTTAAAACACAGCAGGAGAGACACCTAGTGGCTGAATCACGCTTCAGCATTTCTGGCTTTCAAGTGCTGACTTAATTAAACTATCATTTTTCTTTCAGGGTATTGTTGGTGGTGTGACTGGAATAATCACTAAACCTGTAGAAGGTAGGCAAAAATTATTAGTAAACCTAAAGCCCATTTTTCAGAAGGCTAACACATTGTACTACTTATAACTTACTTTCTATTGAGAAATATTGACTTAAACATGATAGTATTTATTTAGATCTGAGCTCATTATTTTTGTTTCTGAACAAAAGTAACATTTTTAAAATAAAATCATGTCATTTGTAAAAATTAAAGTTTTGATTTCATATATTTTTACAGTTGTTACTAAAGTTTCTTCTGCAAATTCACATGCAGACTTTGACAGACCAGTTCACATAATATCATGTGCAGCTGCGTATGAATAAGTTTAAAATGAAAACTTTCTCTGAACAGCAGGCATATAAATTTAAGATATTTTTGCTATTGGACACTTTCAGTTGAGTTTTCTCTGTATCAGCAAATTAACTGTATAAAGCTAGAGCTTGAGTAACTACTATCTCTACCAGCAAAGTAGTAGAGAAATAGACCTTTATGCATTAAGGTATTTCACCCCATAGGTGGCACATACGCGTGTGTGTGTGTGTGTGTGTACAATTAGATGTTGAATAATAGCACCGGTAGTATTTGTGGTGTTGTTTAAGTGACAGGGTAAAGAATAATTAGAGTGGGAGCCACACTAAACATAACATCTGTTTTAACCACTTGGTCTGTTTCTGCTTTTTTTTCATTGTGAAGCTTAACTGGCTTGTGCTTAAACCTGACAGATAGTTTTTTGTTTTAAGCCTGCTTCACTCTATCAATATGATGCATGGTTAAACGAGATAAAAAATAGGTGTAATTGCTTCTTTTAAAATCTGGCATTTAGATAAGGAATCAGGAACTCTCACAGATATACAATCCCAATTCCTTAAATGTTGACAGAAGAACCATCTAAATATCAGTCAGTTAATGGCACTAAATTTCACCTGATTTTTGCAGGTTGCTAATAAATCAACTGAATTTTTCTTCTCTTCTGAGCAGTGATTCTGTAAAAATGGTATAAAAAAACCACACACTGTAGTTTGGTTCTTTCTACTTGTGCATCATCACCAGTGTGAATGGTTTGGGAAGCTAAATTCTGACCTTAGTTGCATCTGTGTAAATCCATAGTCTTCACATTTTGCTCTTAATCAGACCTGTGGAGGAACCTCATTGTCTTTAATGGAAGTGCACTGGTTTAACTGGCTCTGATAATTGTAACTTTTTTTAGTAAACAATTCTGATAGTGTAGAAGCAAGAAGAGTCCCATTCACCCTCTCTTAGCTGTGTTGGTTCTGAAGGGCTAATGAGATTTAAGGTGAACAGCTGTATCACCAAACACAGACTGGGGAGGTTCCGTACAGCAAAAGATGTCATTAATACATAGTATTTTTTCCGAGCTGAACTGCATGTAACCAGCTATTTTGGAATGTTTCATCTATAGAATTGTTCTAATTAAAGTTAAGTTTTCATAAAGCAGGAGGTGGATTAACTTTAGAATTTGGATCTTCTGCAAGGGTATGTAACTAATACTGTATTCCCTTTTCTGAAGGGGCTAAAAAGGAAGGTGCAGCTGGATTCTTCAAAGGAGTTGGGAAAGGGCTTGTAGGTGTTGTGGCCCGCCCGACAGGTGGCATCATAGATATGGCAAGCAGTACCTTCCAGGGAATTCAGAGGTAAAATGATGGGGTGGGAGTTAGTGATTGTCTGTTTACCAGATGTTCTCAGGTATGTGCAGTGTGTGATTAGAGATACAGTGGTAACATATGTTTGCTTGCCATTTGATGTGATTTAAAGTACAAGATGCATCAGGAGGACTGAGAGTGCACCATGGTGATGCTCTGTCAGGTGCCAGGTGAAGGAAGAGTGCTACAATCACCTGAGACTGATGCTATTACAGTATAACTTAATATACTACAGTGTCATATGGAGGTTATAAATCAGCTCTAGGCAAACATGAATAATAAAATTAAAGTCCTATATTATGGTGTACCAACTGAAAGTCCATACAAGAATGTAAAAACTAAATAAAAACATAGAACACTTAGTAATTAAAAACGTTATTTTTCAGCTCCTGAATGCTCACAGACATCTCTCACTTTACCCTGCTGTAGAACCTAGACCACTGCAATGATTGTCAGTGGGACTTGTAATCCTAAATCATTTATGCGCTTTTGAAAGTGCAACTGAAAAACTCTTTCTCAAGCTATAGAAGAGTCTATAATTATTTAGAGTTGGGAAGAAACTTCTCCCATAGGCATGTAGTTTCATAATTGTCTGGCTGATGCAGGATGGCGATGTTACAGATTGCCATGAGACACAAAGTATTTGTATAATTCATGGCTAGCTAGCAAGTATGAACAGGATCTCTCAAGGTTTGAGGGGATGAATTCTAAATAACTTTTGTGCTGACTAAACTAGTAAAAGAATAAATAAAAGAAATGCAAGTAACAAAAACAATTTTGGTGCAAACTGAAGTCTGTAATAGTTCTGAACACATTGAAATTGTTGGTCTTTGACAGGGTGGCAGAATCAACTGAAGAGGTATCTAATCTCCGTCCTCCACGTCTCATTCATGAAGATGGCATTATCCGGCCATATGACAGGGGTGAAGCTGAGGGTTATGATTTATTTCAGGTAGGAGTTGCATTGTTAACTTAGATACAGCCTAAATTTTCTAACCACTGAGGAGCTTAATGCAGTTTATTATAAAAGTGCTACTTTGGAGAGGGGACCTGGATATTTATTTCAGTTTATAAAATATGCCTATCTGTTACCATCCAATGCATGCTTTAGTCACAATGAAGAACTAACATATGTGCTATGCAGAATAAATCCGATTACTGTACAGCCTTTCAATATTCTGTTTTACCAATTGCTCATCTCCTCATTTTGTGTTAAATATTTCACTATGACCCTCGCTTAAAAAAGGGGGGTGAAGATATTTTAGCATTTGTAAGACAGTTTTGTGGGACAATATTTAGGAGGTTAATCCTGTTACTTACGTTTCCCATGTTTTCAATCTGTATTTTTAATGGTAGTGTGCTAAAAGCTACACAACGCATATGATGGTCTAGTCTGGTTGACCACCTGCATGGTGTTAGACATTGGTGCCATATTGACAATGAATGCTATTTCTCATATACAGGGGAATTTTAATCCAGTTAATTTTGAGTAAATGCAACAAGACAGGAAACAGGAAAAGCACTTTAAGAACACGCTGGCTGAGATTTCAAATATAATTTAGCTGAAGTATTGGTCATGATAAAAAAAATAAAAAATACTGGAACAAAATAACTGATTCAAAATGTTTACTTCTAAGTTAAGACTGAAACTTGCATCTTAATTATTGATGATTGCATTTATTTCCTGTAGATGTCAACTATTGTTTATGATCCCTCTGCATGGGTTTCTAATGTTGTCCCCTCTCTCTCTCTCTCTTTCTCTCTCTCTCTCCCCTTGCATACGCAGCAAGAACTGGAATAATGGAGTAAACATTTTCCATACTTTTTCATGATTTCCTTCATGGGCCTTTAGGAATTTAGATTAAGGGCATGATTCCATAAAAAAACCCTCAAAATATTAATTGACTTCTATTAGAACCTCTATGTAGCAGTTGTATGGCACTTTAAATTATCCAATTCATAGTAAGAACAAAATAATTTACCTGTTATGGTCCAAAGGGTAACACAGGAAGGTAGTACACACTAACATGAAATCATTTCCTCTTGTCTGTTTTTTAATGATGCTGGGCCTTACTTCTGAGCTCTGAATGGCAAGTGTTTAATAAAGTGGTCACTAAAGAAATATTCATGGTACTGTAGACGATAAAATGCTCATTGGCTAGTCAGCATTCTCTGGAGGGTATTTATATAGTGATCTTGCTTAAAAATGCCAAGAAAAGAAAGTAAGCATGGCTACTAAAAATGAATAAAAAATTTGCTCCTGTCTATGAAAATGCTTTTGCAATTTCATAAGTCAGTTATATAAAATTTGAAAATATATTAACTAAAATGCTTCTATTCATGGTTTAAATAAGCTGCTATAGATCTGCCCTTGACACTTCTGACTAGCCACATGACTCCATGTTTATAATGAAAAATGAGTAATCTTCTATAGAATATGTTCTTCCAATCAAGGAACAGAAGGCTTGATTGACTCGGCCCTTTGCCCCAAATAAACCTTTTGTATTCCATTTTATGCGATGCATATACATACTATTACACATCATTTAAAACTGTAATCCCTAGTATGTAAATGCCAACTTTTTTAAAGTGAGTGAAGCCACAAGTCTCTCCTTGATGTGTGACATTTCATATTAGGGAAACCAATAATTAATCTTACTAGCAACAAAATGTCTGTTCTATGTTTTATGCATATACGCTGTTGACAAAAAATTTTACTGGCTTCAAACATTTGTCTTAAACATTATTAATAAGATTGTGATCAGTACTCAATACTTCTTTTTTGGAGTTGTTGTGGTGCTTGAGTGCATCTCTGTGCACTAGCATGAATTTTTTTCAGTTCCCCTCTCAAAAATTCTTAATATTAAATAGTTGCAGTCTTTTGTAAAGCAACACTGTCTTAAACTTAGAGTGCAAAAGCAAATTTTTTAAAAATTCATCCATTTGTCATACCATATTAAATAAAAATAGAAATGTTACTTCTAGGTGTGTGCTTACCACTCTATTGCTTAAAAACAATTTTCAGTGCAATGTTAGACTTCCTGGTCTGTTATGTCGGGCAAATGCTTTTGGTACATGAAAAGGAAAGATGTCGCACAATTAACTTTGGAAATTGGCTGCTATACATATACGTAGCCTCTAAGTTTTGTATGTTTAACCTAATTTTTGTGGATTAGAGTTTGATAATGTTATTAAAAATAAATATTCCTGTACATAGTTTTCCATATTGAATTTTCTTTCTGTCGGAAGCCAGGAAATGCTAAGGTTGCTGTGAAACAGCTCTCTCCACCCCCCCCAATGCTGTTGCTGTACCTGTACATTTGAGATTATAGAAATTAGGGTGGTGGTGTAGCATAGCCCACATGATCTGTTTTAATGATCAAACAAATACAGAGGGAGCCTTCGAGGAAAATAGGACATTTAGTAAAGGAGTCTTAGCCTTTAAACTAAATCACCCTTTTCTCATAAAAAGCTTGCACTTGTCAAAACACTGCATAATAACTCAATCTGAGTCCTAATTTTGAATTTTCTTGAACTAAATTTGTCAGAACCTTACAGTTAGTGAAACATAGATGTTTTATTTCATATTCCTGGGGGGGATTCTGCACCACTGCGCATGTGCAGAATTCATGTCCCCCTGCAGAAAACAGATTATGTTGGGGAGGTGCTGCAATTACATCTTTTGCACACCAGGGGCTGCTGTGGTGTCAGAGTGGGCAGCCAGCTCAGGGCCAGAGCAGCCAGCTGCAGAGAGGGAGGGGGGCAGCCACTGCCCCATCATAGTATTCTGTCATGGGGCCAGGTGGGGAGACAAGGGATATGGGAGGGATGGACAGTGTGGGGCAGACAGGGCTGCTGGGGCGGGGCGGTTACATAGACAGGCATTCAGATGAGCTAGTGGAGGGAACAGACTGGGTGGGGGCACGGGAGCTAGTGGGGTGAAAACATTGAGTCAGGCTGAATGGGAGTGGGGGTGCAGGAACACATGGGGATGGCATAGGGGGATGCAAGGACACATGACTATGAGGGAGGAGGAGTGGCTGAGTGGGGGTGCAGGGACACATGGAAATGGGTGGGAAGGGGACTGCAGGGACACACAGGGACTGGAGCAGACCCAACAAACCTTCAGGTTCACTCCCAGGCTCCTGCCCAGGAATTACTTGCTTCTCCCTCAGGTCCTCTGTTACCCCTGACTCCTCCGAGCCTTTGCACTACTACTGAGGGATACAGGAAATAGGTTTCTGTCTTGTAGTTTAATTGAATTATTACTCAAAGTTCTGTATTAATATACCAAGTAAGAAATCTGTTTGCCAAAAACCATTTCTTGAATCTTTTTTGTTTTCTGTATTGTTACAGACATACTTGCTGACAGGTATTTTGAAATAAATTACCAAAATAATTGAAACTGGTGTAATTATATTGTGGTATTTTAACAAATAAGATATGCAGAATTTTCAAAATTTTACAATATTGTGTACAACTTTTTTATTTTTTTAGTGCAGAATTCCACCAGGAATAATTTAAATGTAATTCTCATGGTTTTTTTTCCTTCTGAATTGGCCAGAGTATAAGCTTAAGAAAACAACTATTTTTAGTTGTAAATGAGTTACTGTAGTGTAAACTTGTCTCAGTCTTTGTTCCTTTCATTCTGTTGCATTTGGTAGCTTCCAATACTCAGTCTTGCACCACTGACATGTTCAACTTTCTTCCTCTCTGCCACTGGTCATTCATGCTGCCATGAAGTCCTGCTGCCACTGTACCATGACAGCATTTCCAGGCTGTTTTCTTCCTGCTTCTGAAATCCTTTTTTAACACATCATGTCTGAAACACTGACTCACCTCATCTTGTTGAGTAATTCAACTAAAGTTCTTCAGTGAAAACCTAGACTGCTCTCTGGACCATGTGAATACCTTTTCTCAGATCCCATCACTAGGATTCATTTGCCTTCTGCAACAAATTTAGCCTTCTCATTGTCACTTGATTGGACCTTCTTAAATTTTATCTCCCTCTCACCACCCCACTCTTGTGTATCTGCTGCCTTCCTCACCCCCTTCACTCTTCCTAATGTGAATGCCTAGCTACTAATTCTTTTTCCCCACTTATTACCATTTCTTTTCCCCTGTATCTGGAACTCACTTCCTTACCAAGTCCACCATCTCCTGCTTCAAGTCCCTGCTTAAAATGCAGTCTTCAACAAGGCCTATAAAATTTAGGATGCCCCTCTAACATTAAATATAAGTTTCAAAAATAATTAAGACAAAGGCTTGGAACCTTGAGGAAGAATGCCTTATTCTCTCAAACTACCAGGTGGTGGTGTTTTGTTCTGTCTTAAAGCTAGATTATGCATGAAAGGCACTTGATTGAATTGGGTGCTGCAGACTGGCATCCCAGAAGAACTTTGACTGTGATGAAGTAACAATGCTTCTTGTATTGTAACCTCTGGAACACCCTACAGTAGAATGTCCATAGCTGACCAGCTCAGGGTCAGTGCAGAAGGTTGGAATAGACTCATTTACTCACCAACAAGTCTTGGGATAGCGTGTGCCATTAGTTGTCTTGGTCCTCTATAGCCCAGAATGTAAAAACTGCAGTTGTGACTGACTGCTGCATCATGACACTAGTGAGGAGTTGTTTTACTCTGTTCCCCACAACTTCTGCAACTCCACACAGAAGTCACTTTCAGTCTAATCCATATGTAGGGAGGGCAGTGGCTTTATCTGTTTTATTTGTCTAAGGGCTGATAATGGTGCTTTACAAAGAAGGTAGAGAACCTCTTGATAAAGCGAGCTAACTTTTCATATTTAATAAATAGTTAACACTTTATGCAATTATAGGAATGTGAAATAATTTGCATGGGATGGTGACCTCTACCGGAGCGTGTACATGTACAAAATGATCTGTTCAAACTGGAGAAATGGTCTGAAATAAATAGGATGAAATTCAATAAGGATAAATGCAATGTACTCCACTTAGGAAGGAACAATCAGTTGCACACATACAAAATGGGAAATGACTGCCTAGGAAGGAGTACTGCAGAAAGGGATCTGGGGGTCATAGTGGATCGCAAGCTAAATATGAGTCAACAGTGTAACGCTATTGCAAAAAAAGCAAACATCATTGTGGGATGTATTAGCAGGAGTATTGTAAACAAGACATGAGAAGTAATTCTTCTGCTCTACTCTGTGCTGATTAGGCCTCAACTGGAGTATTGTGTCCAGTTCTGGGCACCACATTTCAGGAAAGATGTGGACAAATTGGAGAAAGTCCAGAGAAGAGCAACAAAAATGATTAAAGGTCTAGAAAACATTACCTCTGAGGGAAGATTGAAAAAATTGGGTTTGTTTATTCTGGAGAAGAGAAGACTGAGAGGGGACATAACAGTTTTCAAGTACATAAAAGGTTGTTGCAAGGAGGAGGGAGAAAACTTATTCTTCTTAACCTCTGAGGATAGAACAAGAAGCAATGGGCTTCAATTGAAGCAAGGGCGGTTTAGGTTGGATATTAGGAAAAACTTCCTAACTGTCAGGGTAGCTAAGCACTGGAATAAATTGCCTAGGGAGGTTGTGGAATCTCCATCATTGGGGATTTTTAAGAGCAGGTTGGACAAACACCTGTCAGGGATGGTCTAGATAATACTTAGTCCTGCCTTGAGTGCAGGGGACTGGACTAGATGACCTCTCGAGGTCCCTTCCAGTTCTATGATTCTATGATTGTTCTTCTGTAATAGCTGGAGTGATTTTAGTGGATGTCCAGTTCAGCCCTAAATGCATCTAGTGACAGTTATTCCCCAATTCCCTTTGGTGGTAGATCTTGCAAAAAAAATTAGTCTTTTTTTTGTATCTTTTAATTAATTTTATCAAAAACGTTATCAGAGGTCCTAGAAACTGCTTGTTTATCAAAACCCTTTTTAAATAAAAATGTCTGTCTTGTAATTGTTCTATCAAAAAACATGACTGAAAAATGTTGACAAACTGAAAAATGGATGCCTTTTAAAATGACAGTAAATATAATTTCCTTGAAAATAAATTTTCACATTTAGAACAAGATGCCAGGTAGAGCTGGTCAACTGTTTATTACTGCAATTATCTTAAGAGTTAACTGGGTATTTCAGTATGGCAGGCTGAAGTCAAGGATTATGCGATTATCACTGGGGACAGAGAAGTTCCAAAGTTTCATGTAGACACGCTTAACCTACTTTCTAATTTAAAAGCTAAACTTGGACCTATTCAGTCTTGTATTGTAAGAGAGTTGAAAATGACTGTCCATAAATGGTTATTGAAAGAGCAGTAAATTGGACATGGAGGTAAGGTATCCAAGACCTCCCCTCTGTCCCTCTCCCCCAAAAAGATGTTCCCCTAGAAAAGTGTAGGAGATCTTGAGAATGAAATGCTGCATTCTCAGACTTTCTAGCTACATTTGTTGGTTTGTTTATTGATTTATTAATAGCAGTGTGATCAAAATTGTTAAAAGAAACAGGAAATGGCATTGACTTGAATTTATAGATGGTGGTTTTATTTTGAAATATACTTGTCATCTCTGTATCTTTAACTGGCTTTAATTTTTCTAAAGACAGCTAAGCTAGTAAAATAGCAGCAAGATAACCAGCTAGCCTACTGCACATAAAAGTGTAAGTTGAAGTTTTTATTTAAGGCTGAGCCCTTTTCAGCATTTTAAGCTTGTTTAAGAAGGAAATTGAAGAGGATTCTCATGTCTCAGACTGAAATTCCCAAAGATGTTTGAGTTTCTTCAAAAAGGACTTTAATTGTTCAGCCAAAGAAGAAAAAAAGAAGATAATCTTTTATGGCCAAGTGTAGGAGCAGGTTTCCATTTCCAGTTTGAGATGTGCTGTCTTTCACAATCAGCCGTTGAATATGCACACCTAACTTTAGGATTTGGAATGAAGCTGGCAAAATGTTTTTTTGCTCCATTTATTTGAAGTAGTAAAACAATCATGCTTCAGATGTATAGGAAGTCCATTACATAGGTTGAAGGTTATATATTTTAGAATTCATACATTGCCTTCATTCTCCAACTTGGAGGGATGTGAAGAATTTTCCTGGATCAACAGTTGAATGTGAAGCTCCTGCTTTCTCATTTCTTTGACATTGCATTTCTTTGGCATTGCATATTTTAGAATATCAGGAGTCTGGTTTGAAAGTGTGTCATAACATGAACTACAATAGATTAGAAACTTGTTTGTAATGATTTGTGGTGACTGAAAGAAATGGATATTGGATTTTAAAAGATTTATTGGAGTGTCTTGTTATTGAAACCCACTCCAAAGGTGCACAGAGTCCATATAACTTTAAACACTGAAATTTTAATCTATCTTAACTGAGTTGAAAGATTATGTATATTGCAATGTATAATATGTTTTAAGTTGCTTGGAAAGATTTTTTAAATATGTGAAAATGAAGTGCAAACCTAAATAAGTGTTGAAACCTGTTTTAATGGACTTGGTATTGATGTGAACCATGATCACTCTGAGACCTTTCCATGTATTTTACTTGAGCTAAACAGCAATTGTAGCCTACACAGTAGAATATAGAAAGAAAGAAGCAAAGTTAAGCTTAACTTTTATTGTTCTTGATAAATATACATTAATATAGTGAGTATTTGTTTAAGAAGTATACAGAATTGAAAATTTAGCTTTAAAAGGGGGATTGCTAAAGAAAAATGGATCCAAATTCTTTCACCCTTTCTTCCATCGAATGTCATTCAGGTTCATGAATAGCCTACTGACTTAAGTGGGACAACTGACAAAATATGCTACTACTCAGCATGAGTAAGGGTATTGGAACTTGACCCAAAGAAAATTAAGTAACATTGGTAGCAATGAGGAGCTAAAAGTATTCATGTTAATCAGTTATATAATTAAGTAAGGTTTGGATTATCTTGATAGCAGAAGGATAGGCACTAGCTGTATTCTTATCCAAGGCTAAGCCATTTTGTATCCCTCTAAGCAAAGGATGCATGGTTTTCATTACGCCTTTCATTACCCCACATAGTTGCATCAGTTTCACACATGATGACAGTGCATGCTGCATTCTAACAGGCAGTGTAGGGAGTTGGGTTAATTTAGAAAAAAACTGGCATGCACTGATTTGCTTTATCTTGCTCATTTTATTAATTAAAAATATTATTTCTTAGAAGTGTTATATGTATTCTACAAAGACTTCAGACAGTGATGTAAAATTTCTTCAATTCTAGATGGCTAAATACAGATGCATAATTATAGTAATGTTTAACAGTGCCTTGACAATATTGAACTGAAATCTTATTAAACATTTATTCAAAAATATATTTCAAATACTCTTGTGTATTGAAATCTCTTGTGCTTAGCAATAAAGTGTGAAGTTGGTTTTGTGAACTTGGAAAGTAGGGATGTTGTTTTTGTTACAGTTGCTATTGCCAAAACTTAATCCAAACCCATCCAAGTATGATAAATCATAAAAATTATAAAATAAATGATGCAGGATTCATGCCTCATGGTGTACTACATTTGTAACGGATATGGTCTAAATTTGAATATTAGTGACAGAATCTCCCAAACGCTACACATTTTAAGTGTACATGAGCATAAAGCAGTCTACAGCCCACATCCTAGGCTGCCATATTAACATTCCTTTTTAACCCTAGCAAATCACCTCCCCTGCCCTTAATAAGCTGCCTTACAGTTGAGCAACCTTATGTGTGTATTTCCCCACAACATACAGACTGTAAACAAGAAACAAGTTAATTCAAGGGAAGGACTTGGATTTTAAATCATTGTTTACCACATAAGACGAGAAGCAAGTTCTCTAATGTGTGTAAGTTTGTCTGCATATGATTGTGGAGTTAAAATTGTGTTCAATATGATTTCATTTTTTGTTTGTTTTTACCTCCATAACTTACTGTCATTTGGTCAGTTTGCTCTCTCCAGAGTCCACAGATGTGTTGTCATATCCTCATCAGTCTCATATCCTCAGTATTATCATTATCATAGCTTCTGTGTGTGTAAATGCGTGGAGGCGATTGCTTGTATTTTGGTGTTTGTGAAATGTCAGTACCTGGCATTTTTCTGTGATTTATCACGAAAGATAAAGGTTGGATATTAGTGACTGAATCTCTCAAATGCTACATATTTGAAGTGTACCTTAATACAAACCAGTCTACAGACAGCCCCCAGACAGTATTTACATTCTTGAATTGTCATGTTTCAGTTAAACAGCAGATAAAACATTGCTAATTCTAAGAACTTGGTTTAACAGAATTAAGTCCATAAAAACTTGCTGGAAATGAAAACAATTTTTTAAACTTTACTCTTACTTGAAGACTCAGCTCCCTATTACTAATATAGCAGAAACATACCTGAGATGTTGGATTTAATATGCATTTTCCTTAAGCTTCTTTTTCAGCCTATATGTTCCATAAATACTTGTATCTAACATTTCACTTGCTAACATTTTGTAATAAAAGGCCTGATCCTGAGAGGTGCTGAGTAGATTCAATCTGATAGTTTCTTGTGCAGGACACCTCTCTCTGGATCATGATCTGAGTTGTATGTTTAAAACTAGGCATATTCTTTAAACAACATATCACAGGATTCTCACTTTTGTGTTCAAGGATCCAGTGTGAGGCTTGGCAGAAGGAGAGAGCTCATAGACCGCCGATGGCAGAAAAAGAATGACAGTTGAAAAAATTAGTAGGAATGTTCCACTTGTTTGAGTGACTGAAGACTTGAACAGATATCAAAAATGACTTAACTTTGGGTGTGAGACTCCCATGAAATAACTTCAAAGAACTAAAATGACTAGATAAATTTTTGACCTGGAAATAATAAATCCAATATAAATTGAGTATTTAAAATATGTTCCTACAATCCTAGAAATGTAGGCCTGTAAGGGACCTCAAGAAGTCAAGTTAACTACCTTTATAGTTGGAAAGATTTTCCTAATATCTAACCTAAATCTCCCTTGCTGTAGATTAAGCTCATTATGTTTCATCCTATCTTAAGTGCTCATGAAGAACAATTGATCAAGTCCTCTTTATAACAGACTGTTAACAGGTCCCCTCTCAGTCTTCTTTTCTTAAAACTAAACCCAGTTTAAATCTTCGTTTTCCTTTTTCAGAACTCTCATATCAGAAAGCTGGAAGGAGAAAGTTATCGATACCACTGTGTGCTTCCAGGAGGCAAGAAGACAAACCTTGTTGTTACCAATAGGTATTAATATCAGCATAGCCTAATGTCTGTTCAAAAGCTGCTTTTTAGAAGTGTTCCATATTTTCAGGGCTTTGTCTCTTTCTTAGTGTGATAAATAAAAATCAATTATTCTTTGGCCTGTAGAAGTTATGTTAAACTTCTGTGAACTTTCCTGTCTTCTATTTCCCGATATTTTAAACTTCCTTTATTTTGGTCCTATAAAATTTTTAAAATGGAACCAAATCTCTTCATATTAATGTACCTGCTTGGAAATACATCTTAATCAATGTCATTGTGGTTTGTGGCATTTTTCATGCAACTGTACTTGACTAGGAGGCATACAATGCATGTAAATGAACATCCACAAAGAGCAGTTAATCTCTTTCATGTATTAGATGAATGGACTCCAGCACCCTGGGTTTGGTTTCCCAAATGACTGTTTTGCCCCTGAGTAATAAGTCTTTTATTCAAATAGGTAGACTAGGTTATACTGAAACTAAAATTCCTAAATTGTTGTAACAATCAAACTCTAATTGTTTGAGAAATGGATTTCAACCTTGTTTCTTACATTACATTACTCACTCGCTGTATACATCTACTTTATCCCACGTGCTCCAACAACCGTGCCAACGTTAATGTGCCAGTTGAGGCACCTGTGACTTTTTTGTACAAACAGGAGAAGAAACATAGCAATCGCTACTTAAGAACAATGAGAACATCACTTAGTAGGTCACTGCCTAACGGTCTTAGACACAAACAGTTGAGGGATTTAATTGTTTTTAGAAGTGCTTAAACAGAAGCAAAGAGCACATGAAATGTGGTCTTACCCACCTGAGAAACAGAATGAGTGACTAGTTTCTGATCTTACTGATCACATGGGGTAGGTTCACCCACTACAAAACCCACATGAAAATGCCTCTTAGTTAACTTTGACAACCCATCCACCTTGAAATTCACAATGCAATAGAAAAAGCCTGTTGAAATTACTATTGAAGTCCTGATAGTAGTAACAAGTTAAGGCTTGTCTTCACTGCAGCGTGAGCTCGCCATATAACTGGAATGTAGGTCCTAAGCTGACTCCAGTCCCCACACACAAATTTTGTAGCTAGAGTTAAATGTTTGAACTCAATTTAACTTAACTTAGAGTTAAGTTTAAACTCAAGCTAGCTCGCCTGTTGGGGATATGGGTTGAAGTTTGAGTGCTCCTGACACTCCAGCTGCTAATGCAGCAGGGATGCAGCTACAGCTTGAGTTAGCACAACTCATCAAATAGCTCTGTTTAGCTCAAGTGTGTTTTTCACTGTGTGCTTGCTCTTGAGTGGAGCAACTTGAGCTAGCTGTTGCAATGAAGATAAGCCCTGAATTTTCAACCCTGATGAAAAGGTGGTTTTAGTTGCTGTTTGGTTTTTTTCTGTTTATGCAGATTGGTCTAAAACATAAGCTATTTTTGAGTACTCCTGATACGCAAATTGTCAAGGTAGTCCCAGCACCAAACCCACAGCCCTCAAGTAACATACCCACCCCTTGGCTCTGGAGCGATCACTGGTCTGTCATAAATATAAGGACAAGTCAAGATTAACCTTGTTTTCTTCTGATAAAGTCATGGCTCTAGGAGGAGGTTAAATATTTCACAATGCTTTTGTCTTTTGGATAGGAGGCTGATGTGTGTAAAAGACGTGGAGATCCTAGGCCATGTAACAGACTGGGATTATTTATTTGAAGATTTTACACATCCTCCTTCTGTCGAAACAAATGTGCTAAAAATCACTGTGAAGGTAAAAAAATATTTATGCCTTTGGAGTGCAGATCTACTCTGAAAAGTGACTTGGATTTAAAAAGTATCAAAATGGCATTTTGCAGTACTGTGTGTCAGCGATTACAGCGAGAGTGGTGTTTTCCTAACACCCTGAAAGTCAAATTGAGTCTCTTCCCCCTCTCCCCCCACCTTACATCTTCCATTAATAAAGGTTTTGCAGGCAAAATTATGCCCTCGACTAACATTTGCAACCCTATGATGTATACATAGACTTTCTGTGAAACCTCTCCAGCTTCACTGCCTTTAACAGACATGCACAGTTGTAACTGACTGAAACTTTTTAATAATCTTATAATGTCAGGTACAGAAAAAGTATATTTTAATAAGGCTCAAACCCGTATTTTTATAACCTAAGTCCAAAAGCTTAACTTTTTGCTGCTATGGTATACTGAAAATTTTGATTTAAAATTTTTTACACGTAGCAGAATCTCTGCTGCTTTCAGCATTTGGTCTTAAGACCTATATTGATATATCAATTTCTAATGAAGATTATGCATCCAATTCCTTGGAAAATTCAAGAATTTAGTGGAAAGTTAGGAATCCTAGATTAGAAGAAGCGACCTTATCAGGCTGTTTATATTACCAGGTGTTCTTGTATTGTTACTGTATGTCAGCCAATTTCAGAATCTTTGCATTTCCAGGGTTCTAGCTAAATCAAAAACTACTATAATTCAGCCAGTGCATGCTGCATGTGTAATGTTGATGAAATTTTTTGTGCCTTTTTATACTTTTTAAAATACCCTAATTATATAAAAAGCGTGATTGTCAAGAACTTGGATTGTAACATCATTCTACTTGAATTGTATCCTTACATAACTTGACACTTTGTTGTCATTTCTGAGCGGAGCTAATTTTACTGTGTCGTCCTATATCCACAGATTTTGCCTGCAATTTAAGGAAATGGACTAGTATTTTTAATTTTTCACCGATGATGAGTTAGCTAGCAGTCTTGTTGCATGATACTTATCCATAGAAATTCACTTATTAAAATTTATTTTTTCAGATATGTAAACACCTGTCTCTAAACATAACTACTTTGATAATAAATTAGGATGATTGTGGTGTGAAATCATTTATTTATAATATGGTCTGGATCTGTACAGAAAGAAAAGCAGATATAACTTAAAAGTTGACATGTAAGCAACCCAATATTGGGTTGTGAATTTTTTCCCCAAGGCTTTTAAATTTATTTTTTTCTCTTTTTTTTCAGGATCAGGGGCTGTTAATGTTCCAAAAAAAGGACCATGCAGCTCGTGAATGTCTGAAGAAAATTCAATTGAAGGATGAAACTAGTGCAAGGGTAACTACTTCTTCATTTATTTATTTATTTATTTATTTATTTATTTTTACATCTCATGCCATTCTAGCAAAATCAAAAACTATTGTCATTCAGCCAAAGGGGAGGGCCTGCTTGAAAGGATTAAAGCAGGCCTGCCCTGACTACTGGTTATTTGATACAGAGGTCATTTAACACTGCACTGGACCCAGATACATGTACCTTTTTAAGATATATACCTTTGTGTACAATATCAATCCTAAAAGAGACAGATAGTCTTTGTAAATTTCCCCTAACGTGAAATGCTTCTGAACGCTGGGAATCTTGTGAAAGGCAAGACAGTGCCTGGGGGGGCCTCAAAAGTGCCTTCTGTAAGTGCTAAAAGGTAGCAGGTATGGTTCAGAGAAGACTGTGGCCCCAACTATGTCAGTTTCCTCCTTTCTCAAAGCACGTGTGCATGTAAGGACCCTCTCTCTATGCCCAGAGCTACTTCTCACATTTTGAGCAAAAATTCACTTAATTTCTTGTGCTTTGTTGTATTATCACAGCTAGGTAGAAGTATTGGGTAACTTACCTTGACTTTTTGTTTTGGACACTTCAGGAATTCAGATAACAATGGCAGATTTAAGCACTCGCTCGTTCTCCATATTGCAAGAGGTCAATGCACGTACCTATTGACTCTTCTGCCTAGGGTTGTTGCCTCTTCAATTAATTGGCTATATTGATTATTTGAAAATCCCCAATTAATAAACTAAACTTCTGAGGTTTGATAGATTCTAGTCCCAGAATCAGGTACAGTAGTATTAAAATTACTGTTTGGTTGGGAACCCTGCTATGCACAGCTGCAACACGTGCACTTAGAAAAGCTTTTGAAATTTTCAGTAATTTTATTAACACTAGTAAAAACACAAATGTTCCTATGCAAACAAGAAAGTAACAGTAGTGCAATATTAATTTGACTTCCAGCATCATATTATATTATATAATCAGCATCATATATATAATATGCATACTCACACAGTTCTGGAAGTGGGAAGACAGGTGATGGTCCACGAGGGTCCTATCCTGTCCCTAGCGTGCCAAGCAAGTCCAATGGTTGAGATCTCTTTGGCTTAGATGGTGGTTGGGCCTATTATAAGGTCTGATGACTGTCCTGAATATTCATAAGGCAGTTCTGCCTCCTTTGCCCATAACTAACTTCCTCACCTTAATAATGTTGGGGGTATCCTTATCCTATAGCTTAGTAATTAATTATGTCAAACTTATTAGCATATACATCAGTTGGTTACTGTGTAGGGTTACCATACGTCCGGTTTTTCCCGGACATGTCCGGCTTTTCGGCAATCAAACCCCCGTCCGGGGGGAATTGCCAAAAAGCCGAACATGTCCGGGAAAAATACCGTCCGGGCACTTCCCCTCCCGCGGCTGCTCTGCTCCTCCCCTCTCAGACTTCGGCTCTGTTTAAGAGCCAAGCTGCCCGAGCCAGC
>NW_020664418.1:19698505-19723539 GCF_002925995.2 Terrapene triunguis
GCCGAAGTCTGAGAGGGGAGGAACAGAGGCAGCTGGAGCCGGGGAGGAGAAGTGCCCGGCTGGCGGCTCGGGGTCCGGAGGCGTGGGGGCTGCCCGAAGCCGGTAGCGCTCGGGCAGCTTGGCTCTTAAACACAGCCGAAGAGTCAGGGGAGGAGCACAGCAGCCGGAGCCCGGGAGGGGAAGTGCCCGGCCGGGGGCGCAGGGTCCGGAGGCATGGGGGCTGCCCGAAGCCCGAGCGCTACTGGCTTCACCGTTTGCCGGGCAACCTCCAGACCCTGCGCCCCCGGCTGGGCGCTTCCCCTCCCGGGCTCCAGCTGCGCTGGGGAAGCGCCAGCCAGGGGCTCAGGGTCTGGGGGCTGCCCGGCAAACCGTGAAGCCGGTAGCGCTCGGGCAGCCCTTTTCGTGTGGCTGGGAGGGAGGAGGGGGAGTTAGGGTGGGGACTTTGGGGAAGGGGTGGGGAATGGGCGGAGTTGGGGCGGGGAAGGGGCTGAGTTGGGGCGGGGGGCGGGGTGGGAAAGGGGCGGGGCCAGGACCCCATGGAGTGTCCTCTTTTTTTTTTTTATTGTTTAAATATGGTAACCCTATTACTGTGGCAATCTTGTGCTTATACATCTGCTGATATTCCTAACCTAAAATACCCCAAAGTGGTATGAACAGATTTGTTGTGTTTACATGTCAGCATTTTATGCAAGATCTCAGCAGAACTATATACTGTAAAACAAGCAAAATAATATATCTTATGACTCAGTGTAACTGCCGGTCAACTTAATTTTGATAAGGATTATAGGCCTGACTTCCTTATGCTAACTCTGTAAGCTAATACCTTACAGGCTTGGGCCTGCAGGTTCCTTGCATTACTGCTGGATACTATACCTTATTTTTGTATTCAAGCTGACTTAAAATCTATAGGGTATTCCCTAGACTGGTCCATAGGGCCTTCGCCTCCATCCCACACTGATAAACAATGGAGGCTTTTTGCTATCCTCTCCGACCCGTTTTACAGGCTGAAAAAAATTCTCTTGCCTAATTACAAGTTTTAGGTTGTCTTCAAATTTTGGGGAAACTAAATCTTTCTGGTTGGTCTTAGTTCACATTCAAAGTTTGCATTGGGATATTGAGAGGTATAGAAAGGGAGATAACATACACACAAGCCAGTTTCACTCTATCGTATTACATACACTAAATGAGTACACTGTTTCTAAAAAGAAAGACATGTCAGTTTGAATCCAGGATAATGGAAATTAATGCATCCTCTTAGCTTAAAAGCTCCTTGTTCTATTTTTTTCATTAAATATGATACTCTCCTTTGGTATCCTTGTTTTGTTGTATTGTTTTGAGAAAATCACCTGTATTACTATTTTTGTGAATACCATTTGATACTTAGAGTAGTAATTAAAATGTTAACCTTACTGAGGTGTTGGCTATACATCCAATGTATAGGTGGCCAAAGCTTTCCAACTTGGGTGAATACATTTTAGACAGGCGTCTAAGTAGTCTGACTTTCAAAGCTACAGAGCACTGACTTAAATGGAAATTTTACATGCTCCGCACATGTGAAAATGAAGTTACTTAAGGAACCTTGTTGTATCAGTGCCCTAAGTGTGTGCCTAACTATTTAAGCATGTGAGGAGTCTCATTAAAGGGTTATGTATGTATTTTAAGAATGTGAATATTCCCAGTGACCTCAGTTGGGACTATTCACTTGCTGAAGATTAGGCCCATGCTTAAGCGTTTTGCTGAATAGGGCCTAGGTTCCTAATTTTAGGAACACAAGTTGAAAGTTTTGGCCAGTGTTCACACCTTTACACTAGTGCTGATTGCTTTCAGACAGTGAGTGCCTGCATTTTAATCAGTCACCGTGTTTTGTTGTTTGCAGAACTAAAATACATTTTAGAAAATACACCTGTTTCAAAAATTGCCATAATTCAGTAAGTTGCGACTGTTTTTTGGTGGGGATAGCTAGCTAAACATGGCCTTTATTAATTTTATTATTGCTTTACAGAGAATTTGTCGTGCTGTTAATGAAGCCCAAGCAGCAAGACAGCAGCAAAAATTGGTGAAGAAAGCTTCACTGAAATTAATCAAACCACAGTCACCACCTTAATGATAACAGGGTTTGCATTGGTTTAACTAGTGGTATGTGATCTTATTCCTGAAGATTTACCAGAAGCAATTTGTATACAATGTACAGAAAAAAATGAAATGCGCTGATGGTCTTCCTGCAGGGTGTAGCTCCTATATTATCTAGACCACCTTTCATTTTTAAAAGTGAAGTTTCTTGGCAATTGTTGCATAACATCATCTGATGGACTCTAACATTTCCCTTCAGCATATGTATTTTGACTATTTTGCAGGAAACAAATTCAATACGTTGAAAATTTCCTTTAGAAAGAAGAAACTTCTACTGATTTTCCTCTTACCTTTTTTCCGATTATTAAGAAAAATATCCAACAATTCTTTTTCACAGACTTGGATTGCTACTTGCATGAAACTATACCTAATTTGCACTATAATGTAATGGTTTACAAATGAATTAGCAATAAATAATAATTCTAACTTTTGAAAACTAAAATCCATATATATCTAATTGAAGCTTATTAATAATATGTCCTTTATATTAGGAAATATTTCTAATGTTTAAAAATGTTCTTGTGGTGTTGGTCTTTCAATATTTGAAAGAAATACAGGGCTATTTGTACTCTGTGGTACAAGAAAATATTGCACTTTAGAATAATGTAAAAAGAATGTGGGTATATATAAAACACATCATTACTTCTCAGTAGAGACATGCACTTTAGAAATAATAGCCAATTTGCATATTATTAGAAATAATAGCCAATTTGTGTATTATTAGAAATAAAATTGCTCTAACTCACTTTAAAAATTGACAGCTTAGGTTCTCCTAAAATGACAAGCCATTTAATATCTTAATATGTATTAATAATAGGAAGGATTTAGTAGTAGACTGCACATTAATACTGGCTGTAGTTGAAAACTTAAATAGTTAGTGGGAAGATTTCCCTGTGAAGAAACTACAACTCATTTTTATACAACAAAATATATGCAGTTGGTCAAAAACTTGAACATTGATTTGTTGTCCATATTTCAGTGTCTAATTGATATTTGCCTGAGATTTGCCATTTACTTAAGTTAAATAATCAACAGCTGACAGTAGTATTCTTACCTAGTGTACTATTGCTTGTCTTGAATACTACTTCTAGGCCCCAGTTCAACAAGATACATAAGCGTATAACTAATCTTTAAGTGTATGAATAGTCTCATTGACTTCATTGAGACAACTCACTGCTTAAAGTTAGGCACATGCTTAAGTACCTTTCTGAATCAGGCCTATATGAGCAAACTGTTTAGTTGAGTCATCGGTAAACCGAGACCTACCACTGTCAAATATTTGGCTTTCAAATGAGAGAATATGTGCCCTAAAACACCACTTGTAAATTTTTGCATTTTTTACTTCGTACCTCAACTAGAGAAAAAGACCAGTTATTGACTTGCCCTTATTTTTCTTTATATATGCAAGCTTAAAGACTGCCAGTATGAACTCGGTGTTGAATAGATTCTTGCTCTGTCAATATTTGAACTTTATTTCCGCTGAAGCAATCATCAAAGATAGAGGAGGACCCAAATTTCAAATCTGTACCAGAATCTAAACTTTCCCAGATTTCAGGGGTATGGAATTCTAGTGTTCTGGCCGGGTCCATAGCTAATTAAGTGGTATACTTTGTCTGTCTTACCAAAGGAGAGAAATTAAAGATAATGAAAATGTGCTGCCAAATATGAAGCATCTAGGGAAAACTTGCGCCTGTGCTTCATTTACTGCTGCTATGTACATTTGTAGTTTTGAACAAAGGAAGAAAAAAACCTTAATTCCTTAACTGTGAGGCCTTAGACGCAGCTGTTGGCTAGAGAAGTCCTGAATGTGTAGTTTCATTCTAATGTTAAAACAGTACAGTGAATTGATAGAATGAGTTGTTTGGTATATTCTGTACATTTCAACTACTATGTTTAAAATACGGACAAAATAAAATCTTTATATGCAGTTATTTATGGTTTGAGTCTCAAAAATCATGGTATGAATCTCAAATGATGAATGAGGTTTATTTTCCAAGTGAAATTTATAAACATTCCTAAAATACTTATGGTGGGGATACAGGTGGAAAAAGAGTACTCACATACACTCAAATTGTAAACTTACATACTGCACAAGAGTTCTCACTGTTTCGTTGTTTTCTGCACTGCCTTTCCTGAGCTCAGCTTGTGGCCTCTGAGGAGCAAACTGGCAAATCCTGATAGAAATCAGAAATTTCACTACTTTTTGCAGGATTGGTCTTGGATTTTTAGAGGCTGTCATGTTGATTGAGGGGAGTAGTGGGTATTAAAACTGATCCCAAATTTCTGCTCCCAGTTTTCTGCCATCTTGACTCATGTGATTCTCTTCACAGTTGCTATTATATCTGTAATAGTAGTTTAGTCTTGTCTGCAAATGTTGTAGATAATACTTAATCATTTAAATAAACACGATGAAATAGTTTTATATACAGATTAAATACAGATGGAAAAATGAAAAAAAAAGTGATTATTTTATACTAACATTTTTACAACTTGGGTCATTTAGCAAGGGCTTCGGACCTTTAGATTCACATTGCAGATCTCCACTACTTGAGCCAACACAGTAACTGGTGGTAGTGTCAGGCTGTTACCAACTATGTGGGCCAGCCACTAGAGGGGATCCTAGATGTTCTTTTTCCCAGTGGGTATCACAGCTGTTTGCTAACAGAAGAGGAACATGCTCCATGCTCTTGGTTCAATTCCAGATTATGTATGGGAATGTGGTCCACTAGGTAAACCCTTCTGCCCTGCCTGCTTTTCATCTATCTTCCCTACCCTAGCTCTTGCCTCTATTCTACATTCCTCTTACCTAATCCCTGCACCCTGGCTCCTGTCCCTCTCTTCTTCACCTGTATATGCCCCAACTCCCTCTGCTGCTGTCCACCCCCACTCTCTTGTACATTCTCCTCCCTCTGACTTCTTCAAACCCCCTCTGTTCCCCTCCCTTTCTTACTCCTCTCCAAACACCATTCTATTTTGTCTTACGCAGTGCTTTTCAAACTGAAGCTATCATAGCAGGAGTATGAATGTTTTCAATGGATTCTTCAGCTAATGGCTTGTCGTATTCAAAAAACTTAAACTTATCTGAGAAAATATAATTATTGAATTAATATAACAAGATGTATATCTTCAATTGGCTGCAAAGAACTTCTCCCCCAGGACATCTCAAGTCATGAAAAAACATAAAATACGAAAGAGCACAAAAAAGTTTAATTTAAAATGTGAAAAAATTAACTTGTAAACCTTTTGGTAATAGCTGGTATAAATTTAATACAGTCTGAATCAGTTATGCCAAAAGTTTACAAATATGTATCATCATGTATCAAAGCGTGAATATGAACAATGGCTAACTCTCAAAGTGGATGCCAGTGGACTACCAACTTCAAGGGGAGTAACAGTAAGACTGTAAGAAGAAAGCACCTGATGCCATTTGGCTGATGTGGAAGTTATCTTAAAAAACAGATTAGGGCTCTGTTTTTATTATACCTTCAACTGATGACAACAGTACACTATTATATATATATCACCATATGAAGGATAAAATCAAAGTTAAAGCGTTTTTGTGATGCATCTAATATAAAATAGATATTCTTAATCAAAGTGCAGGAATTGTGTTCAGTTATGAATGCTTATGTCCTTCCAGTTGTGCAGTTCCTTTCCTTAAACTGTGGATATTTTATTTGCATAATCACTGTATTGTTATGTCTCAGTAACAATGCTGTGAATATGCAAATCTCCCAACTCTGGCTACTATAATCTCTCCGCTCTGATTTGCTCCTGCTTGTGGAGTTTTCAAGCTGTTTGTCAGCAACTAAGATGGTAGTTCCATCTATTCACTTGATCTAGCTGAAGCAGAAAAGCTGTGAAATGTATGTGAAAGGGGAAAATATACCAAAAGGAAATTGACCTGTCAAAACAAACTTCTGAAGTTAAAACTTTTGATTCATTTCCTTCCATCCTCTCCTTTCCTTCTTTCTACAGTTCAGCAGAGATTTTTATTCCAGAAAAACTTTTGTCTGTTTGTGCTTAAATGCCATATAGCAGGAGAGTCCAACACTCCCTTCCGAAGCCTCCAAACAATACATGGGTTTCAATGGGGAAAAAAGGACTTGATGTGTTCAGTGGGTTGAGGAGGAAGAGGATATGAGGAAGGGAGGAAGGAGAAGGCGGGATGATGAGTGTAGAGGAGCAAAGGACAGCTCAAAAAGGTAGAACTTTTTTATATTTAAAAAGATCATACAAACAAAGATGGTCTAAAGTTTTGCATACGTCAATTTCTATTACATCAGCAAACTGAAAATACCTCATCCAGCTATGGAGCCTGGCTACACAACAGAAGGAGAATAAGCCCAAGAATTGTTAATGGGGGGGGGAGGGGTCGAGGAGAAGAAACATGTAAAATGTTGCCACTGTCAGAAATTTGCTCTTTTTCTTTCATTTCTGCAAAAACCCCAGGCCACATGATGAGTTTGATCTCTTAGTGTGGAGTGGGTAAGTCAGTGAAAGGAGTACAAGTCTGGGAAAGAGGGAGGGATTGGTTAGCAGCTTGGCTGCAGGTGTGCTTGAGGAAGAAAGCTATTGAGGGGTGGGGGGGAAGGTTAAGATTGCTCTCTGGACTGATGTATGGGGTTAGGCTATGTACACAGGAGTGCTTTATGTTCCCTGAATCTACAGGCTTGGAGTGATGGTGTGGGACAGGAGGTGCAGCAATCTGCACCAAGCGGGGACCAAGGAGAGGGTTTGGAAGGAGCCTACTAGTGTGTATTCATTATTCCCTTGAGAATGTTGAATTCCAATCTCGCTTCGCTGTTCAGCTGGTTCATATTTTATCAGGTCTAGGTGGTAAAGTTCTCTTGGAGAGTTGCAACAGAATCTCAAATGCACCTATGGCCATCCATTATTTCTGCCTCTGCAGTGATAAATTTCCTAAAGAGTGTTTCCATATTTTCAGTCCCATTCTCCTACACCTGAGTGTGCTGGCAAGCTCAAACTTCATGATCTCCTGTAGGCAGGGAGGCATCACCTCTTTCAACTGCATCATCTGAGAAGAGCACAATCGGAGATTGAGGCAAACACAAAGAAGGCCATATGGGTGCCCATGTATGGACTGTTCACGGACAAGCAAGTCTGCATGGAGAGCTGCATCCTGTTGGGAGGGCTCTGGCAGAAGGATGGGCTCCAGGAGGAGCATGGAAGTGTGGAGTGACACTCTGAGGTAGTTCCCTGCAATAAGGCAGATTGTTGGACATCCATCTCCATTGCTTTAAAGTTGCTCTTAGGTATTCATCATCACCTGAGACTTTCGGTTATTTTAAGGCTTTTCCTCTTACCTGCATTGTGCCCCTGTACTGGTGGCAGCTCTGTCCCCGGGTCAAAGCTCCTAGCAGCATCAGGAGTTGGATGCCATCCTGCCTTGGCATGACACTAAGCAGATATGTGAACCTCTGTGCTGATGACAGGGTGGAAGGAGATGAGTATGTACCAGATTTGTTGCCTCTGCATCATAAGTCTGTATGAGGCCAAATAGTTTGACATTGTCAATTTTCTTTTTTTTCTTAACCAGGTGTCAAACTGCCTCTTAGTATAATCCATCAGTCACTATAAGAGTATTACTCCTTCTTCTCTTATCCTAAGTAGAAATAAACCAAATTTCTTTCTGAGGAATCGTAGCTCAATCTTTGCACTCTAGGAGAATCCTGGATTGTATTATAGTGTGATTACTGTTTATTGGTCTGTCTCTTAGCCACGTTGTGACATCTATTATAATATTTTTCTGATTTTGCTGTAATGTCTCTCCTACATCGTCTGTTTTTATTTATCAAACTTCTTTACTAAGTTAATTTTTGTTTGTTTTTTAATTTCAAGTTAGTTACCCAAAGAGGGCATGACAAATATGAAGTCCCCGCTCTCCACTGATTGTCAGGTTGTGGAATTTGACAATAGTAATGCCTTACCTTGGTTGGTATCAGACTCTCACTGTGGTTGAGAAGGTAGCTTTCACTTAGTTGTTTGCCTGATGTTCAACATTAGGAAGGGACTGGGTACTTTGGTTACATTTTCATCTTTCATGTTTGGAGTTTGTATATCATAATGAGCAGTTTTCACTCTTATAGTATGTGCCACTGTAAGAGTCTCCAAGGTACTGATGGACAGCAGCCTCCAATATGTAAATCACTCCCACCTATACTGTGTGAGTGCTATAACCAGCCACTCATGAATTACACTAGAACATGTGGTGAGAGAGATGCTAAGCTAAGTGAAGTCAAAGTGAAGTTAGGTGTTAGTTTGCATTTTACCTTTTATTTCTTTGTAACCAATTCTGATTTTTATGCCTCACTACTTGTAATCACTTAAAATCTATCTTTCCATAGCTAATAAACTTGTTTTATTGTCTTATCTGAAACCAGTGTGTGCTTGGATTGAAATGTTTAGGAAACTCCTTTTGAAATAACAAGGGTTTCTATTAATGAAATGATGGACTTTATATGCGCTTGTATTGCCCAGGAGGATCCTGGGCAATATAAGACACATTTCTGGGGGAAAGTCTGGGACTAGGAGTCTTCTCGCAATATAATTCATGAATGGCTGGCTATAGCACTCATACAGTATAGCTGGGAGTGATCTGCATGCTGGAAGCTGTGAGAGAGCAGACCAGGAGTGGTTGCTCTCTCAGTGAAGCAGTGTAAGAGGCATCCCAGGTTGGTGAATTGAGGGAGCATAGCTGTCCATCAGTCCAGATTGTACACCAACAGATGTCACAGCCACTTACTTGGGTCACCACTTTATTCAGATGTCCCTGGGGAGCCAAATTAGCCTAACGAATGTCAATGTCACCTTATTCAGGACAGCATTAGTAAAAATTCCACTCTTACTAGACCTCCCTCTGAACCATTGGCTGTGGATGGTTCTGTGATGCTCCAGAGCCAGTGCAAAGCAGTCAGTGTACTGGTGATTCTCACCCTTAATCTGCAATTAATTTACAAGGCTGTGTTACAGGATAGGAGAAAGACTGTGAAAGGAGGGGTAGGGTAATAAGCCCACGTCTTGAGTTCCAATATGTCTATGGTTTTAAGTTTCCCCATATGTTCATATCTCAGTTCTCCTGGCACTGCTGCCTCTGTGCCCAGTGGCGATGAGGCAGCATTGCCAGAGGGAGCCTTTCAAGCTCTGATACCCAGTTCAAGTATTATCTTTAAAGAGCAATGAGTCTGGGCTAAACATACCCATGAGAACTTTTGATATATGTGCCCACTCTGGCTTGTCCCACTAACTCATTACCAATAGAATTATTGCATGCTAATACGCTATAAAGGACAGGTGGGCAGTTATCTGTTGTCAATGACTCCACACTTAAGTTACCTGAGCTGTTGCAACTTTCTTATAGCTTATAATCAGAAAACAATCAGATACAATGGTTAATACCTTAGTTTAATTACAATCTAATGTGAGTGTTGTGCGATTTTTGTGCGAGACCATTTTTCCGTTGTAAATTGGAATGATACATCAATGTGATGATTGTTTGAGGAGTGGTTCATTATCCTTTTTTATACATAAGATTCTTCTAGAATGGGCCACAAAGTGTCTAACTTTTCCTTAATGGTAGCTTGTGCCAGTATTATGAAACCATCTTGATGTAACCCATTAAAAAGAAAGCTTAAGAAACAGGCTGCTGCTAGCAATAAATGTCAAGAGATTCAGTATCTCCTCCTCCTTTCTTGCCACTTTCCTATTCGGGGTCAGCGACTTTTAAAGCCTTCCTTTAAAACTTATGATCATGTGCCAGACCGTCGGAGATTGGATCTCTCTGAGTTTCACTGATATTTGGTCCATGTACCAAGTCTTCAGTCTCCTACTTGGTCGTCTTCTATCCAAAATTATTGCAATCATCCTGCCAATGTAACTCTCCAGTCTCTGCTGCATATGCCCACATTGTAGCTTAGCTTCCCTCAACTTGTCTTCAATTGGAGCAACCAGCATTAGGCCCCTTACAATCTCATTTCATTTCCTATCATGGAGTGCCCAACCATTCGACCATCTTGAACATCTTCATTTCCATGGAGAGCATACTGATTTCTCTTTTAATGACTGGCCAGGTCTCCACATTAAGATGGGTCAAAGTACATTGTGCCTTTTAACTTCAAAGAGAACTGGAGTCACTCCCACCATTTCCATCAAACAGCTTCAGTACGCTGCCAGGCATCACTCAGGAGGGCACTGTCATTGAACATTGATCCTCGGTATTGAAATTCTTTCACTCTTCTAAGCTCTCTGCACGTGGTATCCTTTACTGTGCATAAAACAGATACGTCCTTAATTTGATAGGTCTTTGCAAAAAATAGAAAATACTACATTAATTTTCTGATTTCACTGCTAGGATTTTTAAAATTCAACGCTTAACGTTAACTATAACATATGAAGTTTGCTAAATAAACCAAGATGCCTCTGTTGGTTATTGTATCAATATGTATCATTGTATTATATTATGTCAGTGGTTCCCAAACTTTAACAGCCCGCGAACCCCTTTCTCTAAATTGTGAAATCTCGTGAACCCCCTTCTAAAAGTGAATATTTCCAGGATTTTAAATTTAAATTTCCTCAGTGTGATGGATGCGCTTGCTTTGCTCTGCATAGCTCTTTGAAGTCCGGAACCTTTGGAGAAAGATAAAGTCTCAGGTCTGGTTCGGCATCAAGTCTGTTTCTGTATTTCGTTTTCAGATGTGCATACGAGGAAAACGCTTTCTCGCATAAGTATGTTGTTGAAAATGGTAACAAAACTGCAGCAGCTTTTTCTGCCAGAAGGGGATACTCGTTTCTTAAACTCAGCCAAAAGTTGATCAATGACAGATTTCTGAAACTCCTTCTCAGTTCGTAATCACAGGAGATCTCAATCAATTTCTCTTTTTCCTCAGTGTTCAATATCTGTGTTGAGAAAGTGGTATCATCAAAAGGGTTGCGAATCCAGTCATTATCGCCTGATATAGCTGGAAAGTAATCCCTGAATGTTGTGCAAAGTCCTTTTAGGTGTGCAGTTATATTGGTTTTAGTGCACTGATCCAACTGAAGTTTATGTTCTGCCAGGAAGTCATGAAGATTACTGAAACACTCAGTTTGATTGTTTTCCAAACAACTTTCCCAGAACTGCAACTTCTTTATCATGGATTCAACTCGGTCTTGCACATTGAAAACTGTTATATTGAGACCTTGAAGAGATAAATTTAGGTCATTAATTCTTGAGAAAATATCTGCTAAATAAGCTAGGCTCTGGAGCCAGACATTATTTTCCATACAGCTGGCAAGGTGGAAAGGGTGGCTGTTGAAAAAAACTAGGATTTCCGTTCTAAGCTCAAACAAGCGCACCAGGATTTTGCCCCTTGAGAGCCATCTAACTTCAGTGTGAGTCAACAGACAATCGTGTATACTACCCATTTCTTCACAAAGTACGTGAAATATTCTGGAATTTGTTGGCCGTGATTTTATGAAATTCACCATTTTCACTGCATTGTCCAGCACTTCCTTCAGTCCCTCAGGCATGCGTTTTGTTGCGAGGGCTTGTCTATGGATGCTGCAATGAGTCCAAGAGACTTTTGATGCAACCTTTTTTGCTCGAGCTACAAATCCAGTATACTTCCCCGTCATTGATGTGGCCCCATCAGTGCAAATGCCTAGGCAACGGGACCATTCTATTTCCTTTTCTTGAAAATATGCATTAGTCAGATTGAAGATATCTTCTCCAGTTGTACGTTCTTCCAGTGGTCGGCAAAACAACAAGTCTTCTTCAACCAGACCTTCATTCACATAACGTACAAACAGTAGCAAAATAGCTAGATTAGCTACATCAGTTGATTCATCCAACTGTATAGCATAATATGGACTATTTTTCACTCTCTGTACAATTGTGGTCTCTACATTATTTGACATGTCATTAATTCTTCGTGACAACGTATTATTGGACAAAGGTACCATGTCAATCCTTTTTGCAGCCTTTTCTCCGAGCATGCAATGAACTACGTCTTTTATACATGGACCAATCAAGCTCTCTGCTATGGTATGGGCTTCTGATGCTTTAGCTACTCGGTAGCTCACGCGGTATGATGCTTCAAGTGCATTTTCATTATCAGTACTTGCTTTGGATATAAAACTGGTAATGTCACTTTTCCTCTCAGCTAATTTTCGCTTGAAAAAATCAACAGGCTTGTCGAGTTGTGCAGGATGCCTAGTTTCTAAATGGCGCCGAAGTAGAGAAGGTTTGAGGCTGCTGTTTGCTAGAACATCACCACAAATCACACACAGTGGTTTTGGACATTCTTGATCACCAATGCATGTAAAGCCATATTTTATATAATCATCATCATATTTTCTTTTCTTTGTAAGTGACTTTCCAGGACCATCATGATCATTAGATGTAGATTTTCCACAGTGTGGACTTGAGGAAACACTAGCTGATTCTTGCGTCTTTACACTTTCCTTTTTCAGCCACTTATCCATTGAACTTGTGTACAAAAGTTCCAATAAAAACAACACAGAGAGACTGCTAACAACCAACAAACTAGAAAATGAGAAGATTCACTCAAGTCTCACTGAAGCAAAACAGCACTCCAGAGAGAATGACAATTACAGAGGCACCTTAACACTGCTACACTGGCTACAACGTGCTTCCGGCTGGTTTGGCTCCCAAACAGCTTTTCTTCCGCCACGAGGTTTCTCCCTAGGAGGGTGTCCTGCGAGGGACAAATTAGCTTGGACCACCCCCCACGTACAGCATTGCTCCTGCTAACTCTGCCCTCCATGCCAACTTCCCCTGTCTGACAAAGACAGGAGTCCGAGCTGCCACCTGCAGGTCTGGGGGTCTCAGCTGCCAACCTGCCCACCACAGGGCTCAGGCTACTGGCCCCGCACCAGGGCCTGGGCTGCTGGATCCACACTCCCTGGGGCTCCTGCTGCTGGACCCCATTGACCGCCCAAGTCAACTGAGCTCCACTGAGCTTGTGCTGCAGGTCCCACTGACCGCTGGGGCTCGGGCTGCTGGCCCCAACTGCCCTGCCCCGCTCTCCCTGAGGCTCGGGGCTCCCAGCTCCGCCGAAGCGCTGGGGCTCAGGGCTGCCGGCTCCCCCGCTGATGGGGGGCAGGGCTCGGGCTGCCGGCCCCAACTGCCCGGCCCCGCTTTCCCTGGGGCTCGGGCTGCCGGCTCCCCCGCTGACGGGGGCAGGGCTCGGGCTGCCGGCCCCAATTGCCCGGACCCGATCTCAAGGGGCTCAGGGCTGCAAGCTCCGCAGGAGCGCTGGGGCTCGGGCTGCCGGCTCCCCCGCTGACGGGGGCAGGGCTTGGGCTGCCGGCCCCAACTGCACGGCCCTGCTCTCCCTGGGGCTCTGGTTGTCTGCCCTGCAACCAGGTCCCACCTGCTGCCTCCAATGCCGGGGTCCTCTGGCCGCCATTACTGAATTTTTTCTGGCGAACCCCCTGTAACGTTCTGCGAACCCCCAGGGGTTCGCGAACCCCACTTTGGGAACCACTGTATTATGTGAAATGATGCCGTAAATTGTTGTTTCAGTTGTTGCCCACAAGATGGAGGAATGACTTAACATTTATATTTTGCTGCTGCCTTTTAACATTTTTTCCACGTACCGACATTGGTGAAAGGAATTAAAATCTTTAATGCAGGACATAAGCTGTATATCAGAGGATGTTATAAGGTTTGCCAGCTGTGGACAAAAGCCAATGATTTATGGAGGACTACTGAAAAATACAGCATAAAGGACACTCTTGCAATAATTCTTGCTGTGGCCACTGTGAAATATGAATTGCTGCCCAATTTGCAAATGCACAACATACCTGAAGGGATATTAGTTTTGAGGTTTAAGTAAAACCTTCGTGTATAATTCACTCAACATACTCATCTCTCTGCTGTATTGAAATGCAGAAGTTTGTGTATAGATCTTTCTATAAAACAGAGTATTATATCAAGTCTGTACTATTTTTTGCTTGTATAGAATAACAGGCACAGAGGGATCTGAGAATATTTGAGATCCTTCCCAGGTCCTTTTCTGTTTAGGCCTTCCCAAAACTCTTCATGGGATTATTCTTTCTGTTTCCTCACACTATTCAGCTGAAATTATAATTTTTATTTTTTGGGAGAATAGAAGTGATGATTTTTCCGTAGGAATGGAATGGTCTAAGCATTGTGTTACACAAGGAAATGTCTGACACATGAGACCATTGGGGGAAATGCTTTAGAAAGATCCACGAGTTCAAAATTTTTGAACTGTTGCTGTTCTGGGTTGGCTCTTGTTGGACAATTTCTATGTTTTATAGTTATAAAAATTAGATGAGATTTGCTGATTTAAAAAAACAACAACAAAAGCTCTAACAGGTTCAGAACATGGGTCGCGGCTGCTACTTTCTCTCTGTCAGGACACTGAGGAAAACACTTTTAAAAAAAGCAATCCTTCATTATGAACTCACCATCATCCTCTTCATACCGGTGAGCTTGAGGAACCTTCTAGGAAAAGGTGTTTTAACTGCACAAGCGCCCCCTCATGGCACTGAACTTTGAGTCTTGCTTATGTATAAAATCGCCAGTCACTTCAGGGGTTTTATGGTGACCTAGATGTGGGAAGTTGTGTGTGTAACTACATAGAAACAATAGGCGCACACACACATACATGCAGTTGTGTATTATGCAATAAAACACCTTAGAAGCAATGTGATTTTTTTTTTTTAAATTAATGTACTGGGTGAAGGTCTGTACTGCACTGCTCAGGGACACAGCACTGACGTTGCAATCTGGGGTAGCATGATGTTTAAGGGTGCTCAGGGCCGGCTCTAGGCACCAGCCGACCAAGCACGTGCTTGGGGCGGCACCTCAGAAGGGGCGGCCAATGTTGGGGTGGCGGAGGGGTGCTCAAGGGGTTTTTTTTGGTTTGTTTCGGCTGGGCAGCAAGGGGGTGTTTCGGCGGCGCAGCGCTGGGGGGAGTCTTGGGCGGCGCTGGGGGGGGCAGTGCGGCGCGGTGCCGGGGGGGGGGCGGGGTTTTGGCCAGCCCGGCCCGGCGCGACGCTCGGGGGTTTGGCCGGTGAGGCACTCGGGGGGGTTTAGGTGGCCCGGCGTGGCACGGTGCTCCGGGGGGGCAGGGATTTGGCCGGCCCGGCAAGGCACGCCGGGGGTTTGGGCGGCCCAGCGAGGCACTCGGGGCGGGGGTTTGAGCAGCCCGGTGCTCCGGGGATTTGGGCGGCTCGACCCGGCCCGGCGCTGGGGGTTGGCCGGCCAGGCGCAGCGCTGGGGGGCGCGGTTCGGCGGCGCGGCGCTGGGGAGGGGTGTTACGGCGGGGCGGCGCTCTTTTTTTTTTTTTTGCCTGGGGCAGCAAAACAGTTAGACCCGTCCCTGATGGTGCTAAGGGGTTTTTTTAAGCCATCCTTACATCCTTGTGACTCTGCACTATTGTTAACACTGGAGTGGCCCCTGGCCTAATTTACGCAGACATGAGGCGCTGTCCGAGTTACAACAGCCTGTGCCCTGCTGCTTCTGGGTGACTGGGCTGCCCAGAATTTCTACAGTGCTGTTATGCAATCTCACTTTTGGCACGGCCTTCCCATCCTTAACCTCACCTCTACTATGCACCCTATCCCAGAGCTTGTGACAGGGTCCTCTAAGGACAGCTAGTTGCTGTCTTCCTCAGTTCTTACACCAGGAGAATTCTGTACTGGCTGGATCCAGAGCTTAAGACTCCTTTTATGCCAATCCAGCCCTTTTACCCAACATAATGGGGTCAGAAGGGCGGTGAGAATCTCACACAATATGTATTAGAACAGACCATAAAACGCAAAAAAAAATTGCAAAAAAAATTTAAATTTCCAAGCTATGTTTTTGCAGAGTTCAAAATGGGACCATTTTTAAAAAATCATTTTTGCATTTTGGGGTTTTTCCCCTTTCTCTCTTTCTATTTTTTTCCTTTTTGCTGCATAGTGAAATAATATGAATATTCACACTATTTTTTCAGATTTTCATTTTCTTCTCTAACTTTTAAAAACGTCTCCACCTTCATAATAGTTAGAAGGTGGGCAAGAGGGGGGAGAGAGGAAAAAACGAGGGGTGAAAAACCTCACAACAAAATTGATTTACATTCACTGGCAAAAAAGGAAACGAAAATACTTTCCCTCTTTTTTCCCCACATTGGAAAAGTGAACTTGGTTGGTTGTAATGGAATAGTGAAATAAGTAACCATTTCTCTTTTGAAAAAACAAAAATGACGCACAGTAATCACAGTTTTAGGGGGAGGGGGGAATTAAAATAGAGGGTTTTTGTTCCCTTCCACATACATTTTCTCTCAATTATCTCCAAGAGAGAGAAGGGAATTTTACAATTGTGAAATGAGAATTCTTTTGGGGGAAAGACTTTTTTCATTGAAAATGAATTTTTCCCCACACAAAAATGTGTTTGATTAAACGGTTTTTTTTTTTTTACAAACTTCTCATAAAAAAAATTCCAACCATCTCTATCATCTGTCCTTTTTCCTTCCACTCAGACAGGCAGGGGAAGGATGTGGGGGAGATGGAGACAACTTTTATGGGGAGGAGTTAAAGGTAAGGGGGACAGCCTAAGGGGGAGTGCGGTTGCTGGGCAAGAGGTAGCCTGGAGATCACTGGAATAAACCTGGAAGAAGGGCTGCTATAGGGTTACATTAACTCCTGCTTCTTTTCCCATTAGTTTTTGACTCTCAGGACAGTTCTGCCCTGGCTTTTCCCATCCCGGGCCTTCTGCTCCCTCTAAGGGCCCACAGGAACTTCTCCAGTTACATGCATGAGCTCCTTCCTACCCATGCCTGTGGGGCAATGAGGCTGCTGCCTCTGAGCCACTCTAGAGGTCTGGGAAGTGTCATGGGAAGCAGAGGATGCTTGCTCAACACTAATGCTTTGCAACAAGGTTGCTCTCCTATCCCTCTCAAAATATAATCCCATCCCGGCTTCCTGCAGCCAGCCCAAATGAGAAGAGAGGGTTAAAACAATTGACCACTCACCCCTTCCATACAGTGCAGCTTGTCTGGGGAGTCAGAAGGTAAGATCTGCATTTCTTCCTCAGAGTCTACCAACTGGTTCTTCTCTGCAGGAAGCCCCTAGACCCTGTACCTTTTATCTCCCTTCATAGCTGCCTTCCTCTGGAAGCCTTGGCTTTAAAGGCTTCCCTGTTCATGAGGTGTTGCCCTCAGCTGCCTCTGGCAGCAATAACAGTGGATAAGAACAGTGTCATGGTAGGCCTTTATCAGGAGCTTCTCCCCTTTCCTTCTAGTCAACTCTGTGGCACTTTCCAGACTTGCTTGAAGGAGGATTATGTAGAGTGGATGAGGAAAGGGGAACATTAAATGGTATGGAGAAAAAAGGAAACCCAACTCCACCCCTAATTCCAAGAAAAGGGGATGGTTCATGTGACACTGTATTCTCTCTGCATTAGGTGTTCCTTTCTTAGCCATGCTTTTAAAATTGTACTAGAACTAATTTATCATTAATGCTAACACTTGTAGCCTAAGAATTACTTAAAGAAACTCTCTTGGGTTAATGAAACCACTCTAGTTTCTGTAATGGAAATCAATGCAGTCAGGAATTCTAAAAAAAAAAGTGGAACTTAGTTTGTGTGTGCAAATTGTGTGTGCGTTCCATGCTTAATGCGGTGATTTCAGGATTAAATACAGTAATAATAGAAATGAACTAGCTTATTCTTTTCATAACAGGGCAGAAATACCAACTCTTTACTCCACATTTTATTGCAAAACTATTGAATATAAAAATAAACTCGATGGAATAGTGCATTGGGGGCTGCTCACACTGCAGCTATGAATATTGTGCCTATGCTGTGGAGAAACATAGAACTTCATCTCCAAAGCTGACAATCCTATCATCTTCCAAGAGTCTTACACTCGTTAACATGCTTTACTGCCGTTGTCTACAGCGTACATTTGATGAATAAGTGGACAGCAACTTCTACTTTTGCCATTCTTCAGGTTCTGTTAGCTCTATTTTTACAGTTTAAATACAAACTGGCCATAAATCCAAAATGAGTGGCATTACTTTAATTTTGGGAGGAACTAGCATGTCACTGATTATCTTAATAACTTTGGGTACAAAACTCATGAAAAATAAGATGGGAAATAAACATCATTTTTCAACATTTTTATCATCCTCATAATCAAGTGCTATGATACAAACATGGAAACATAATCTACTAAATTACCCATGATGGCTTATCCTGTGTTAATGCAGTATTTCAAAATTGCAGCAGTCTGAGAAATTAATTACCCTAATTTATATTTAAACTTCACTACAAAAGCACATCTCTCTTCAGATAAAAACAGTTTTCTTCAAGCTTGTCAATTTTTTCTATTTGATGACCACATGTAAGTCTATAGAGATGCAGAGTGAAATGAGGAGAGTTCATTTCACTGTGGGGAGCTCAATGGGTGTTTTCTGTAAGGTCATCAGACATCCTTGAAAGATTTTTGGAGGGAAAATGACATGAGGGGAACCATGGGAAGCATGAAAGAAGAATTAATATAATAACACAATGGTTCTTTGCTAGCATACTTGTCCTCCCACTGACTGGCGGTTCAAATCCCACAGCATGGTTTGGGCTCGTAACCAGTGTTGTCTAGGGCTGGTTGAAAATTTTCCATCAAAACTGTTTATTAAAAGAGAAGTTGGGGGATTTATTTATTTATTTTGCTAAACTAGCCTTTCACAGAGAGTGTCTGCTTTGCATGGATTTTCCCCCCCCAACAATATTGGGAACCAAAAAATTATAGGTTGTCAGCTGAATGCCAAAACCTTTCAATTCAATTCTGAAATGCCACTGCATGGGAGTTGTAGTTTGCATTGCCTCTTGCTCCCAATCTTCTTTAAGGGCCAGGCTTTCCAGCCAGTCTTCACCTTCCATGGTGTACCTCCTACCCTCACCAACAAGGAGAGACCATGGTACATCATGTAGTCCACCGAGGGAGTCTGTAATTGTTACTCATGGATACCTTCGGCATAATAGTACTGTACCATATGCAACTAAATAGTATTTTATGTTTTATAGAATAGACAGAGTTCAGACAGCTAATAGGGCCCTTCAGCTGGGAAACCTTAAAAATGCAAATTGTTAAAATCCTTAGCCCTGAAGCAGAGAGAGAGAGACTCAGTGTCTGTAGGGGAGCACACTGGATTTCATTCCCAGATGCTATTGGGGTACTTGGGATAAGTTTAAGTCTGCCTAAGACTTGAAGAAAATAAAACTAAGCTTTAGGTAAGAAAATATGCATATGGGCTTCCTGCTGTTTAACCCTTTTATTTCCAATTTCTATATGTCAGGGGTGGCTGAACTTACTGACCCTCTGAGACAATCTTCAGAAGTTTGAGAGATGGGGCGCACCTGCCTGGACTTGGGGCTCCAACCATGCAAAATGCACCTGCTGGGTCTTCAGCCCTGCTCCTGCTGAAGCCCTGAGCCCTAGCAGGCGTGCCCTGAGACACCACCCCATGGGGCAGAAGTCCTCTAAACTCCCCCCAGTCTGGTAGGTGGAGAATGGGAGGAATGTGGGGGGGGCCCTGCAAGCTGCACTTTAATTGTAAAAGAGCCACATGTGGCTTGCGGGCTGTGGTTTGGTCACCCTTGTTGTATGCCTATGGATAAATAAATAATACTTTGAAGAAGCTGTTCTGAGTCACTGCATTTTCCTAATGGCCACAGCTCCTGAAGGCACCCAACCCAGCTGGGGTTGCTGAGGAAACATACCCAGTAACCTGGGGTGCTGTAGCCTCGAGACTTAGTCGAAAAGTGGAAAGAATCATGGGAGTCCTCTCTGAGAGAAGTGCAGGTGCTGGGCCTATTGTTTGGAAAAAGTGGCCATGGGAAGACAGAGAGACAAAGGTGTGGATAACCCAGAACCATAACACTAGATATACACCAGATTTGGCTAAAATTCCTTGGTATTTGGAAGATGTTTAGAATAGTGGATGATGATAGTGATTTGGATAATTGAGGTTTTATTGATTGAAACTTTAAAAAAAGCAAACACTAAAACTGAAGGTGAGAGGAAACACTCAATTTTATAATAGATCCTAAACTATGAAGTGGAAAGGTGTGTGATGCATATATCCTTTGGAGAGGGAAGGAATATGGGGAACAGGAATGGTATAGCTAAATTTTCACAAGAGAACTTGAGGACTAGAGCAAGTGATGTGTGTCTGTATAATAGTCTTAGCTTAAGGAAGGGCAAGTTCATCTTCAGGCGCACTTGTGCAGACTATAGGGTTGTCATGCTAGTACCCTTGCAGACCCTGGGGCAGATGTGCAGTCCAATAAAGCACTCCCAACCGCAAGATGAAAGGAGTGGAGCGCACGGAGTGTACAATTTTAGTAGAGAGGCTGTTGGCAGGCATGCAGGCAATCCATCAATCCACCACCAGATAAGCGAGTGTGTGACTTTTTTACAAAGGCTTAGGGCAGGTGAGTAAGGCAGGCAACAAGTTGGCAGCTAAGCCTATCGCTCTACGTTGAAAAAAAAATCCCTCCAGCACCACTAAGCTGTACTTTGTTTTAGTTCAGTGTGATGGGGTGCGCTTTCTACACTGGCCCTGAAAGAGCCAAATTAGGCTCTCAATGGGAACTGGGCGGCAGCGCCTGCTGGCAAGAGTTGCGCAGAGCCGCTTGCGTGCCTCCACCTAGGAGCCAGACCTGCTGCTGTCTGCTTCCGGGACACAGCACGGTCTGCAGTGCACCCGGGCTGCGCCGCTGACTGGGAGCCGCTGGCGGTAAGTCTGCGTCCCAATCCCCTGCACCAGCCCTGAGACCCCCCCAAACCCAGATCCCCTCCTGCACCCCAGAGCCCCCAGCCCTGAGCCCCCCCAAACCCAGAGCCTCTCCTGCACCCCAAACTCCTCATTCCCAGCCCAGAGCCCTGACCCCCTCTCATACCCCTGCCCCAGCCCAGAGCCCCCTCCCACATCCTGAACCCCCTCATTCCTGGCCCCACCCCATAGTCCTCATCCCCAACCCTGAGCCCCTACCACACCCCCTCATCCCCAACTCTGTTGTATCACGAGCATCAACAATTTTCTTCAACTGGGTCCCCAGGAATAAAGTTTGAATACCACTGGCATAGGGGGTCCCAAAGCAGGAACCCAGAGTAGAGTGAGCCTGGGTGCCCCTGCTAGTCACTGTGGGAGTGGCACCATGAGGCAGTGAAGCAGAAGACTGCTTGAGACACTCTCCCACTCCACAATAGTGACCTGGCTGTAGGGCTGAGTCAGGAAGAGGATACTGCGGTTACTGGAATGAGAGAAGCGCTGCAGAGGAGAAACTGATGGGGTGGAATGGCTGGAAGGGGTGTCTGCCTGATGGAGCTAATCCACTGAACTGCTAGGAGGCTGTGCCATCCAGCGGGGTGTAGGGCAACCCCGTCACATCCACTTACCTGCCAGTGTGTGACAAACTAAACTTGATTCAAGACCCAAATATAGTGACAGCTGACAAAAACAACAGGAAGTAAAAGATTTAAGGGTGAATTCTGACAATATCACAGGCACATCTAGATGTTAGGAATGACAGCTGTTACCTAATAACTGAGAGTTAACAATGCTTTCCAAGGAACTTTTTGTATGAAGACCTCTTAACATTTTAAATTATAAATATGCAGGAAAGATGGTGTGAGACCACAGCCTGTCTCTGAACTGAGGCCAGTCGAATTCCTAGTACTCCAGTGAGGAGACATTCCTTGCATTTTCAGCAGAACCTGAAATAGATTTCCGTTAATATGAAATGCAAAGCAATACAGAGTAGAATGATTGCACTGGTCTGTAATGCAGTTAAGTGTTTCCAATACCCGTTTTTCTTATTAAAAAGAGCCTTTTCTAAGCACCCAGGTGGAGATCACAGGATAAGTAGATGCATAATGTATTACACACACTATTCCACTAGGCATATTCTATTACAGGTGAGAGGGGCTTGGAAATGGAGTCTTCCAGGTCAATGCATTTCCATTTGAGAGAAACTGTTTTATAATTAAGATTGTATCAGCATTTCCATTAGGAACCTCTGTTTTAAAACTCACTCTAGAACTAAACTTGGCTTAACAGCTCTCTGTCTAGAAGCAACCTGTTCTTTCAGATTTAAAAAGAAAACTCCAGTGTAGGTATTCTGAAGTTAGACCAGAGTAATGCCAAATTAGACGTTCGTGGTAAGGCTGAATCATGAACATTTACGCATACGCAGTAACTTTTCGAGAAGGTTGATCAGGTACATGAGGGATGAAGATGCTAAATATCTGCTACTGTGTACCTGCTACACAGGTAGGGGCCTCAGCACAGACAGATGCATCCTGGAGGTGAATGCCTGGGTGCGAGGATGGTGTCGCCAGGAGGGCTTCGGCTTCCTTGACCACAGGATGCTGTTCCAGGAAGAAGGACTGCTAAGCAGAGATGGAGTCCACGTATAGAGGAAGGGGAAGAGCATATTTGGCTACAGGCTGGCTAACCTAGTGAGGAGGGCTTTAAACTAGGTTCAACAGGGGCAGGTGACCAAAGCCCACAGGTAAGTCAAAAACATGGAGACCTGGGAGAAGGGTTGGAATCTGGGGGGAGCATGGGCTGTTATAGCAGAAATAAGGGAGAGACAAGACAGAGCTGAGGGGGGGGTCAAATCAGTATCTTAGATGTCTATGTATCTTAGAGTAGTGTAGGGAATAAGCAGGAAGAACTTGAAATGCTTGTAAATAAACACAACTATGAGATAGTTGGCATCACAGAGACCTGGAGGGATAATACGCATGACTGGAATATTGGTACAGAAGGGTACAGCTTTCTCAGGAAGGACGGGCAGGGAAAAAAGGGAGGAGGTGTTGCCTTATATATTAAAAATGTATGCACTTGGACTAAGGTTGAGATAGAAATAAGAGGCAGACTTGTTGAAGGTCTCTGGGTAAGGATAAAAGGGGTAAAAAACAAGGGTGATGTCATGGTAGGGGTCTACTACAGACCTCCAAACCAGGAAGAAGAGGTGGATGAGGCTTTTTTTTAAAAACAACTAACAAAATCATCCAAAGCACAGGACTTGGTGGTGATGGGGGACTTCAATTACCCAGACGTCTGTTGGGAAAATAACACAGCAGGGCACAGATTATCAAACAAGTTCTTGGAATGTATTGGAGACAATTTTTTATTTCAGAAGGTGGAGAAAGATAGTAGGGGGAGGCTGTTCTAGATTTGATTTTGACCAATAGGGAAGAACTGGTTGAGAATTTGAAAGTGGAAGGCAACTTGGGTGAAAGGGATCATGAAATGATAGAGTTCATGATTCTAAGGACTGGTAGGAGGGAGAACAGCACAATAAAGACAATGGATTTCAAGAAGGCAGACTTTAGCAAACTCGGAGTTGGTAGGTAAAATCCCATGGGAAGCAAGTCTACGGGGAAAAACAATTGAAGACAGCTGGCAGTTTTTCAGACATTATTAAGGGCACAAGAGCAAACTATCCCACTGCATAGGAAAGATAGGAAGAATGGCAAGAGACCACCCTGGGTTAACCAGGAGATCTTCAATTATATAAAACTCAAAAAAGAGTCCTACAAAAAGTGGGAAATTGGTCAAATCACAAAGGATGAATATAAACAAATAACACAAGTATGTAGGGACAAAATTAGAAAGGCCAAGGCACAAAACGAGATCAAACTAGCTAGGGACATAAAGGGTAACAAGAAAACATTCTACAAATACATTAGAAGCAAGAGGAAGACCAAGGACAGAGTAGGCCCATTACTCAATGAGGGGGGGGAAAGACAATAACAGAAAATGTGGAAATGGCAGAGGTGCTTAATGACTTCTTTGTTTCAGTTTTCACCAAGAAGGTTGGAGGCAATTGGACGTCTAACATAGTGAATGCCAGTGAAAATGAGGTAGGATCAGAGTCTAAAATAGGAAAAGAACAAGTCAAATATTACACAAGTTAGATGTCTTCAAATCACTGGGGCCTGATGAAATCCATCCTAGAATACTCAAGGAGCTGACTGAGGAGATATCTGAGCCATTAGCAATTATCTTTGAAAAGTCATGGAAGACGGGACATTCCAGAATACTGGAAAGGGGGAAATATAGTGCCCATCTGTGACGGTACCTCCCATAAGGCTTTATGGAAATATGCTTAGAATGTGTTTTATGCTACATATACCATGTAACATATCTCAAAGGTTATGATCTACTGAATCTATTAATCCTATTTGTATGCATGTATCATTTTTGTATTCAAAGTTATGAATATTGGCTTGATTTCTAAATAACCTTAGTAGGGCATTTGGTCAGTTCGTGGAGAAAGGAATGCTGAAGTTAAGTACCTAATCAAGAGACACTTAAAGGACAATGAATCTTGGAATACTCCAATCCACATAAAAAGTCTACTTGAGGACGTTCAAGGTAGCGTGTGACCCATGGCTGCTACCTGGTAAGAAACTGTGAGTCATGCATCGACATGTGACTTGCCCAGGTGACTCCATCTTGGAGCTGGACTTTGCATAGGAGTGAGGAAGGGGTCTTTTGGTTTAAGTTGGACATTAGGAAAAACTTCCTATCTGTCAGAGTGGTTAAGCACTGGATTAAATTGCCTAGGGAGGTTGTGGAATCTCCATTATTGGGGATTTTTAAGAGCAGGTTGGACAAACACCTGTCAGGGATGGTCTAGATAATACTTAGTCCTACCTTGAGTGCAGGGGACTGGACTAGATGACCTCTCGATGTCCCTTCCAGTTCTATGATTCTATGATTCTACTATCTTGACACTGCTAGAAAATTCAAAAGACAGGTGAGAAGCAGTGATGAGGGAGAAACCTCAAAACTTAAATATTTTCATGCCTCTTGTGTTCCCGTCAGCTCAGTAGCATAGGGCTGAGTCAGTATTC
>NW_020664418.1:19723939-19824818 GCF_002925995.2 Terrapene triunguis
TTTTACAGATTCAGACTAACACGGCTACCCCTCTGATACTTAAAGTAAGTACTCCCCCAAAATGGTGAAAGAGGGCAGTAGGCTTCTATGGGAGATGAAAAATTGATTGTCTGGCTATTATTGTCATTTAAAGATCTCTTAGCGCTTTTTGAAACAGTAACTATACTGGAAAAATGGTATAACTTAATAGTAATAATAATTACCACCTTGTCCTGACCAAATATTAATGTGGGTAACTGTATCCTTAAATTCACTCTGCTGTTTTATTTGGGTTAAGCTTTTCACTTGCTATCCAAAAGACTTTGAAGTTTTTCTCTGCATCGTCGCAGTTGCTCCATTTCACTTTGGAGGCATTTGCAACTCATTGAAAGTAAGGATGGCCTCGTGGTCAGCCTAGTTCAATTTCCTACTCTGCCAGACTTCGTGTGACCCTGGGCTAGGTGCTTTTGAAAATTTTACATTAGTCTCTCTGTGCCTCAGCTCTCCATCTGTAAAATGTGGATGATAGCACTTCCCTAACTAACTCTTGTGTTGAGGATAAATACATTAAAATTGTGACATTCTCACATAATAGGCTAATGAGAGGGTCCCATTATCAGTACTTAAGATAAGTAGATAGTCTCAGTTTGTGATTTCTTGTATATAGTTAGTCTTTTGGTGTGTGACACATTTGGTGGTCCTTTGAGATGAAAGGAGCTATACAAGTTTAAAAATTGTATTAAAGTTCATGTTTAAAATTAAATATACACAAGTTAAGAGGGAAGGTACTGTACATCTGGGGTCTGGCTTGAGTTATGAGGGATTACAGGTATCGGTTATAAGGAAGAAGAGATACATACATATCACATAACCAGCATAGACCCAGATTGGGGTGCGGGAGTTTTTAGAGCGTCAGTGGATAAGTGGGCTCAGGTACGCCACCCATGGAATGTATTAAGAGTCCAAGTCAGTATCGGTGTAGTGAATAAGTACATGGGTGGGGTGCGTCCCTTGGTTCGTCAGGGAAGGAAGTGAGTTATTTCCCTGGTCGGCAGTCTCAATTACTCAATGTGGTATTGACGGTGTCCTGTGATGTGTTCAGTATAAATGTCTCTGGACCACTACTATACTCAGCCCTTAACATATATGTCCATTTTGGCTGATGTCTCTATATTATATACATACTCAATAAACCTTGTCCACCACTCTATGCACCTTGACTTTCAATTCTTTATTAATTGTGAGAGAGATGCTTAGGAAAACTTTGAGGAAACATTTTTTTCTGCAGAATTTGCTGTTAAATAGAAATTGAAATGTTCTTGGAGGGTTGAATTGTTTGAATTAAATTCCACCAGAAACCTGCCTGGTTTCTTGCTAGTCCACCTAGGTTCCCTAAGTTGCCTGAATGCCCATCTGTCAGGTTGTCACCATTGTGGGCAGCTTGGGAAGCCTCAGAAATGTTCAGATGAAAATTTTGGAACTTTTGGCTTCTTCCCACATTAGAATGAAACCAAATTTTGAAATCTTGAAATCCTCCATTAAATTGAATTACTGCAATCTACCTAGCTCTAATTCTTTGTGTTTTCTCCAAGAAGTTAAAGTTTTTGCATAATAAATAATCCAATGTCCTTTGGTGTTGAAACCAAGTGGAAGTTCAGATTCAGTATTGTCTTATAATTTAAGATGCCATCAACACCTTCCCTTGATTGGGTCCCAGCTTTACACCAGAAACCCAATCTCCGTGTTTAATCTAAAAGTTAACAGTTTGCACAGGATGCCTTTTTCTAATTTGTAAAGCAGCCAGAGATTCAACCTTTACATAAAAGGTACTGAATAAATCCATCTGGCTGTTAATGGCACTATAGTATGGGGAACACAAGATAATACTGACAATTGTCCTCAATTTATCTGTATTCCAGAAATGTTGAGGTTATGCCCTGTGTCAAGTGAGTGTCAATGCATTTTGAGTTGGAAATCTGTAGGAACTGTAAAATATGTAAACTTTGTTTTCTTCTTTAGGAAATATTTCTGTAACTGTTGAGGAATTAAACCAAAGGTCTAATCTATAAAGTCAATTCAAATGGCTAGTCACTCTGAACTGCTTATCTTAGAAATTTGCTTAAGAACTTTAAAAGGATTGTAAATATAATCATTGACTATTTTGAGATGTTGAGCATTTGCTAAGTTCAAAAGGCATAATTTATTTATTTTGAATGTGTGTTCTGAAAGCCTGTGTGGGGTGAGCCAGAAAGGCCAGATCTAAGCGGGAAGTAAATTCCATAAAAAGTTGAAAAATTGCTTTAAACATTAAAAAGCAGAAATGTACTGATCAGTACTTGTGCTTAGAAATACTATCCACTGTAACTACTGTCATAGTAATGCACCAACATGAGTGTTGCCTGCCAGCAGACCGCATCGGAGATCCAACATATTGCTTAAAGCCATAGTAGATCTGAGTCTGACCCCAAAAGTTTTCAAATTTGAGTGTGGTCCTAGGCAATTATCTCATGTACGCTATCAAAAGAGTGGCTAGTGTTCTGATTATCCACAGAACACACAAAGCTGTCACTTGTAGCTAGGAAATAAGTCCTAGCATTTGTCTGATGAAAGGGAATGTACAAGTGCTGAAGCATGTGAGTGCTAAGTCATCAAGGTGGCTGAAAGCTCAATAGTTCGAACAGCCTCTTAAAATTTTTGAACTTAATGAAAGATCCTCAATTATAAATCTCTCTGCCTTTGACACTTCAGTATCCATCTCCATTTTCTCTTTCTTTACAGAGAGACAGTGATTAAAGATTCATTCTAAACATAAAACAAGTGATCAATGGCAGCTGGCAGTTGCCATTGTTCCTTTCTCTGAAAGGTTTACAGTGCATGTGAGGAGCAGCAAAGCTTGAACAATGAGTGGCTGGTTTAGGTTCTGCTTTTGCTTTTGCTTATACTGTACACACTGTATATTTTTATTTTTCATATTTATCTCACAGAGATGAGACTTTGGAGTTTGAGAGTTTGGCATTGACAGTTCCAGAAAAGATGTGATGCAAGAGCGAAACCAAACTTTTAATTCAGTGAATTTGTTTAAAACAGAACAAACTGGCTGTATTTTTAATCAAATTTGTCATTAGCAGTCTTGCCAACCCAAGCATTCAGAAACCATGAGTCAGAGCCCCCAAAATAATTGAGACTGGCTTAAAAGTAATGAGAACAAAATAATACTATTTTGGCAGTTCTATTTGCCTTCTGGTCTTTTGAGCCTTTTGGTTTTGCTTTTCCAAGCTTTTCTCTGTAACCATGAAGACTGGAGGCTTACTTTGTTCTTTAACAGAAAGCTGAGATTCTCACATAATGACTCCAAGAACTGGGACCTGATGAAAAAAATAAAGTTGTAATGAAAAAGATGCCGGGGCTCAAGCTAGCCAGCCAGAGAGTGGCGGCTCCTGGCCAGGCATCCAGCTCTGAAGGCAGCACCGTCACCATCAGCAGCAGCGCAGAAGTAAGGGTGGCATGATATGGTGTATTGCCGTCCTTATTTCTGTGCTGCTGCTGGTGGCAGCACTGCCTTCAGAGCGGGTCAGCCGGAGAGTGGTGGCTGCAGGCCAGGACCCCAGAGGTGCTGGGGCTAGGAACTGCCAAGCCTAGAGGTGCCAGGGCTCAGCCCCAGCACAAATTAAGTACTGATTTTCATGTATTGGTGTTAAATATGAGTGTTCCTATAAGTGTAAGACACTAGTATTCTGTTCTAGTTCTTGAACAAGTAAATCTGCTCTTGGCAACACAGATAGTTGGTTTTATGTTTCAGTTCTCCTCTATCCTCTTAACCAAACCCTAAGCAGAGGGCACAAGATCTTCTTCCCTTTTGTACTATCCCATTTAAAGCTTCAGTGCCTTAGAGGAGCTGGTTAGTAGTTGTGGTAAAGTAGTGGTCCTCAGTAATGGTGCCAGTCAAGAATATAAGCTCTTCAGAGCATGGAAAAGTTGTAAATTACTGTGTAAAGCATGATGGAAAATTTTTATATAAAGATTTTTCATCACTTTTAGTCCAGATTTTTTTGGGGGTGAGGGGGAAACCCACAAATAGGCATCCAGATAAGTAGCCTGAATTTCAAAAGTTCGGAGAGCCCAGAAGCTTCCATTGTCAGTGAGAGAGACTGGCTGCTTGGCCTTTAAGAAAATTAGCATCTATGGGTTTAGGAACATAAACGAAGGCTTGTATTTGTGAAAATCTTGGCCTTGGAGAATGTCACTTGAATTTCTCCCTATGTAAAGAATCTGTTGTTTCCTAATAAAAGTCCAAAGTAGGTGATGAGCAAAGTTCCATCCAACTATAAAAGTAAGAGTTGTGTTATTACTGTATTAAAATGTGCTGCCTATGCAACTCCCAAGGAAGGTACAACTGAAGCAAGATATTGTTTAAAAATATTTAAAAGGATTCACACTTGTGATAGGGTTTCTAGGCCTCACACAGATGAGGGAGGGGCCAGAGAGGGCCTAGCCGCACGGCTAACCCCATTCCTCTGGCGCTGTCAATCAGTCAGCAGCATGGGGGAGCAGGATTGCTGTAAGCAGCAGACTGCAGGAGTGACTTACTCCTGAAGCTGTGGCGGGAACTGCTAGGAAGAAGCCTTCACCCTGATGCTGAGGAGCGTGCAGTGGCAAGGCACTCCCAGGGTAAGGCAGACAGGCTGATCCTGTCCCAGCCAGAGTGATTTCCCCAAATCCATTGTGCTGGGGCTGGATCGTTGCCAGCACTGCAGATTCGCTGCTCCCGCCCTCCACCCCCCTTTCTGGGACTTCAGGGAGTGTGTGTCCCTGGAGGTGAGGAGGCTTGTGACTTTCATTTTGATCCGCCAGCCAGAGAGACTTAAGGAGGCTCACAAAGGGCAAATAGTAGCGAAGTGGGACCGGGTTGTGACCACCCAGTGTAGCTAAGTGGTCAGGTTCCCCCTGCTTCCCTTGAGGAAGGAACCACCAGGGACTCCATTACAGCACCAGATAACCTCATTGAGTTAAAAAGCCATGTTACTTTAGTATTCATGAGCACAGCATTGCAGAATACCGTTATCTAAACTACTATTAGGATCTTAAAACATTGGAGATATTTGAGTGTAGGTCAATGAGGATCAAATACCATCCTATCAATCCTTACGACATATAAGCTGAGAGAGAATTTGCTGTGTGCTTGCTCACACAAATTGGGCACATAGCATACGCTGACTTGTACAGCAAAAGCTAGAGTGCGCTACACAAGTTTCACTGAGAAACGCAGTTCTCAATTTTTAATTCTCAGAAATGCAGCTGAGGGCATAATGTTAAGCAGCTTAAGGTAAATGAGAAGGCTTAAAGGAGACCAAAAAAAGATGATATCCATGCCACAGGAACTCTCATTTAACTGCATTTTTGCATTATGTTCACACCGAAGTGGCCTGCAGCACTATTTTGCATCAGAAACTAGTCTCATAGAAGAAGCCCTTGTAGTCCTACGAAGATGACCTACCATGAAGTTGGAGGGGAATGTATTCTAGATGTCAAAGCATAACTGTGTGTGTCTCTATTGCCTTCCATCACTTACAGTACTTGCCTAACCAGAGAAGATAGGGGCATGGAAGAGTTTTGTATTTAGATAGCATTCTGTCTTTTGGAAACATAACACTTGTAAACTGTTTTGGTAAGATGCGACAGTTCTTTAACACCAGTTGCAATGGCCCCATTTTAGATTCTTACTTTTTATTTGAGCTAATCTCCTATATTTGCTGCTACTAGATGCACATTTTGTCTGCTTCCAGCCCTTCTGGTAAAGGAAGAAATAGAAATTCCTGCTATACATGAGCTATGTAAGGGCTAAATTTTGTTGTAATATGCATGTATCTGCTTGGCTTTGATTGAAATCCTGTGCTGTTTCTACAACCCTTCATTCCTTGCAGGATTCTCCATCCTCCCAACTAAAATATAAGGATTTCCATAAATTCTTTCGCCAAAAAGTTTCAGTATGTAGAAACAGCAAAGGAGGAAGTGAACATGAAGAAGTTGGCTGGATGGTTACCATCTTGGTAACTTGCTGAGTGCTAGTCAAACGATTACTATGCAAGCTAAATTTCCTCCTTTCCCCAAAATAGATGACTTCAGTGCTGTCAGTTGTTTTAACATGGTATGCAATCATAGGTAGCTAAAGCTGGTGGTAATGAATGCATACCAACATGTTTCATACTTTCTTACTACTCACAAGAACGAAGCATCCATTAAAGGGGTGAATAGATGTTGTGATATGCATTTGCAATCCACAATAATACTGTATCCAAAGCTAGGTAGACCAACCTCAACATGCCTATTTTAAGGATACCATACTAGTAGTAGTATGCGTTAGTTTGTGATTGTGTGAAATCTCCAGCATTGATACTCGCACACTTCCCATTCAATAAATGGGAAAAATCCATGTCTGGGAAAATCCCCATCAAGAGTTGTGATAGGTATGGTATGTCTCAAGGTAAAGTAGATGAGCATTCTGTGAGGTATTAAAATAATTCTGGATCTTTGTTTGAAGACAGGAAGGTAGTGTGCAAACAGAATAAAGTCCAGATCAGTTATATATATTCTAGGTGCTTTACAGGAATCAGTTTCACAAAGCTGCAAACAGCTATGAACAATTTTAGCTGGAAGAATTTAATCAGAAAAATGAATAGTAATTGGGTATTATTTAAGAACACTTTACTAGCTGACCAAAAAAAAACCCACAATTGAAGAAGGCCATATTGATTTAAAAACTGGCCTGGTTTGGAGGGGAAGTCAAGGCAGCTATAAAATAATGTAACCTGGGTACAAGCAGACAATGTGTTTTAGTATGGCTAATTGTCAATATCTAGTAACAAAGAAGGTAAGCTATACTAATGGATGGGGACTCGAGTCTGGGAAGCAGTGACTCTAAAAAGAGATGGGAGTTGTGGTGGATAATCAGCTGAACCTGAGCTCCCTCTGATGCTGTAGCCCAAAGGCCTAATGCATGAACAAGGGAATCTTGAGTAGGAGTAGGGAGGTTCTTTTGCCTTTGTATCTGGCAATGGTGCGACTGCTGCTGGAATACTGTGTCTGGTTCTGGTGTCCATAGTTGAAGAAGGATGCCAATAAATTGGAGAGGGTTCAGAGAAGAGCCACGTGAATGATTGAAGGATTAGAAAACGTGCCTTATAGGGCTAGACTGAAAGAGCTCAATCTGCTTAACGTAACAAAGAGACGGTTAAGGGTGACTTTATCACAGTTTATTAAGTACCTACCTGGGAAACAAATGTTTGACAAAGGGTTCTTCAATCTAGCTGATATCTAGCTGGTATAACACAGTCCAGTGGCTTAGAGGCAACCCCCATATTTCTGCCAGTGCTGGACTGCACTTGCCCTGCTCAGCCTGCTGGTGGGGAAGGAGGGCTCTGTGTCTCCCCCCAGCACATTTCCGGCTCACTCGGCCCCTCCTCCCGGCAGCCAAGCCTGGGCAGGGAGCGGAGGGGGCGCTATGGAGCCGCTTCTCATGCCGGCTGACTTGGCTCAGGGTCCCTGCCTCTGTGCAGTGTGGCAGCTGCCTGCAAGAGTGTCCAGCTGGGGAGGCAGCAGCAGCCCACACCCTTCACTCCCCACCCAGCACAGCTGTCGGCAGGGGCAGCTCCAGGCACCAGTGCACCAAGCACGTGCCTGGGGCGGCAAGCCGCGGGGGGCAGCGTGCCGGTCGCCATGAGGGTGGCAATCAGGCTGCCTTTGGTGGCATGCCTGCAGGAGGTCTGCCAGTCCCGCGGCTTCGGTGGCAATTTGGCGGCGGGTACGCTGAAGGTGCGGGACCAGCAGACCTCCAGCAGCCATGCTGCTGAATCCGCGTTACCAGCGGACCTCCCGCAGGCGTGCTGCCGAAAGCTGCCTGACTGCCGTGCTTGGGGCGGCAAAATACATAGAGCCGCCCCTGGCTGCCGGGGACAGGGTCTGAGTGATCCAGAAACGTGCCAGAGGGAGGAGCAGCGGGAGGACAGAGACCCCCCTGCAGGCAACTCTGTTGGGGAACAGTGCGGCGGCCCCATGCTGGACACAGGATGGGGAGTTGCTGGGGAAGGTGTCAGGAGCAGGGTCCCTCTGTTCAGCCAGAGGTAGGGGCATTGCCTGTGCCCCTCCCGCAGCTGAGGTGTCCGCAAAGGCATGGGAGCTCCAGGGAGACACTGGTGCTGAGAGTTGCCCCAGCCTGGACCAGAGGCACGTGCTCCCTGCTCCTGTGGCCCCAGGAGTCAGCGGGATTGGCTGCCCTGGCCCAGGGAGATGGAAGCTTCCTCCTAGAGGTGGCACAGCCCCTCCCCCGCTTTACATTGTACCTCCCCACTACCAGCAGGTGCGAGTCATCTCTGTCATGGCTGGAAGTTGAAGCTAGACAAATTCAGACGGGAAATAAGGGGTAATTTTTGTAACAGTGAGGGTAATTAACCACTGGAACAACTTAACAAGGGCCATGGTGAATTCTCCATCACTGACCATTTTAAAATCCAGATTGGATGTTTTTCTAAAAGATCTGCTCTCGGAATTATTTTGGGGAAGTTCTCGGGCCTGTGTGATATGCGAGTTCAGATTAGCTGATGGCAATGGTCCCTTCTGGCCTTGGAATCTATGAATCGTAACACACGTCCCTATTGAAATAAAAGAGATCCCTTCTTTCTATAACGATCTGGAGATGAAGAATTCAGGTGAAGGACATTTAGGTAAGTTACGAAGCTTATTGCCATATCCCCTACCATCCTCTGGCAGGTGTATAACTTTGTGTTGAGACATGTTTTTGATGCTTCGTTGCTATCACTCTTTTCAAAATTTCTTTCCAGTAGTGACTTGTCTGTAGCCCTTCTTGGAAAAGAGACATACTAAACATTTTCATCGTAACCCCAGGGTACCAGTTTCTTGAAACAGCTTAGCATTATTGTATTTGTATAGTATTCAATTTGCTTTCAGGTGCCAAGCCTGCTATTTACTTCTTTGCAAACAGAAAAATAGAACACATTTAAATGTCACTCTTCACTTGACTTTTTGAGACCCATTTTGTTGCTCTTAACTAGCACAGTAAATAATCTCTGCAGTTTGATGTCCTGTATTACTGTCAGGGAGAGGGATGCCCAGTGTAAGCTTTCAATTTGAGGAACACAACTAAGCTCCTTATAGAAGAGACTGCTTTTTCTGTATTTATTTTTAAATTTGCCGTTAGTGAATTTATTCCTTGAGAAATATGATGGCTTGGCAGTTCTAGAGCTGCCAGCCCTGTTTATCCAGAGAGGATAGCTTAACAGACACAGCCTCCGGTCTGAAACACCGACCCCCCTGAATCCACAGTTCAAACCCTAGCATGGGCAATTGAGCCTTTCAGCCTACCAAGGCAGAAAAATTAAATTTCATGCTATTCACTTGGTGAGGGTCTTCAGATGTTATCTGCTTTTTGGTAGTTTGTATTGCAGGAGTTTGCCATGGTGCCTTTGTCCAACATTTTCCTTTCCCTTTTATATTGTGTTGTGTGCAATTCACCCGTTGGTTACTACCTTGACTGTGTTTGAATGAAGCAGTGTGCAAGTAGTTTGAAAACTTCTTGATGAAAGCTGCTGTACAAATGCAACATATACGGTAACTATCCACGGGATATGGACATTAGGGATAGTAACAGCACAAGCTGCCCTTTGCAGGCACTGTGATTAGCCCTGCCATGGAGGGATCTATTTATAGGAAGTAACTTCCATGCCTGTTCCCTCTTAGGCCTTTCAACTGCGGCCATCAGCAAATGTGCTAGTGTGGTGATGGTTTTGTATTGTGAATGCATGTTCATTTCATATAGGCCAATTGATATTCATTAGGGACTTGAACCTGCTCTCAATGAAGTCAATAGCTAATTTTGCATTGAGTTCAGTGAAAGCAGGATCAGGGAAAGATGGAAGCAACTTTTCATAGACAACTGACCTCAGCTGGGCATGAATTTGTGGTGACCTGGCAGTGAAAATGAGTGAACCACTGAGTTATTCTTGGTCATGGTGTGGGTAGAGGGTAAGAAAGTAGTAGGGCTGGTGGACTCAGGATATAGGTACTAATATAGGGGCAGAGTCAAGTGGCTCATCAAAGTCTTAACTGAAGTACATTTGCCTAGGGGGCTGATGGTCTTTTGTTGCCGTTTTGAGAGAGAAATAGCTGTGTGCTTTTTGAGGACTTCATTCAAAAAATAAGCAAGCAAATATAAAACTAAACAGGCATGTCACACTAAATTACTGTAACTTCGCTACATTTATTAAAATAAAATACAATAATCTAATCAAGGTGACAACTGGAATTAAGTCAACAAGTTCACAATGGCATTGAGTGGGATCACCACCAATTGATCAAGTCATCAAATGAATGCAGGAGATAATCAGATCATGAGGTCAATGCAATATGTGGTCAGTCTATGCATATACTAACCCTGGAAGCTTAAGGAGACCTGGTTTCTTTCTCAGCTCTTGAAGTATTACCCAGACCCCTTTTAAAGTACCACTCGGTGATGTACTTGGCTGTCTTCCCTCACAGTGAATTCCCTGCTTTTAATACAGGAGTGATCACAGCTCGTGATTCCCTTTACAAGCAGAGTGGTTTGATGGTGATGCTTTTAATAACCCAGAGGTATGCAGTGTGGTCTCAGGTACAACCTGCTTAGAATTTGGGTTACTAAATAATTAATGGTGTTTTCCTAATACCAGTTTTTATGCACATACAGTTAGTTAAACAGACATACACATTCACACCTTAAAAAGTGTTAGAAAAATCAATAATAATAGTTGTGAGCATCCCCAAGACTATATCAACATAAGGAAACACAAGAAAAGGAATCTCCTCTCCTGCTCACTGCATCTATGGAACGTCAGAGGCAGGATCTGCAGTTCGGGGGATCTTGACGTTAAAAGTCAAGGTGAATGTGGAAGATGTCATCTTCCCCTCTGGACACCAGAAGACTGAAAACAGATTGATTGCCCCTACTTTCCCTGGGCTAGTCCTAAATAAAGAGGAGATTAAGATGACCACAGAACGTGTTAGCCTGTCCAGCTAGTTGCTCTGAGGAAGCTGGTTGGCCAGTGTGAGGTGTTGTCTCTGACAGGAACTGTGGTCATTTTGGTCTCCTCTTTACTTAGGACTAGCCCTGGGAAAGTAGGGACATGAGCCTTTTTTTGTCTTCTGGGGGCCAGAGGGGAAGGTGACATTTTCTGCATGTATCTTGATTTTTAAGGTTGCAATTCTAGCTGGTTACACCCAATGGCACCTTCCCAGAGGTTCTCTATGCAATTCAAGGCATCAAAAGTCTTGCACACCAACAGCGTGGTCTAATCCTGAGCAGGAGTGACCTGGCTTGACGACCGACCTTTGTTTAATTTGGAAAGCTCCCCTTTTCAACTGGCAGTTTTTACAATACCCATCTTAGACCTCAAGCGTGTGATTACTCCAAAAATACCAAAACCCTGGGATCAATAGGAGAGAATTCCAAAGAAACCACTTCAACCTTCTCCTTTGGAGTTAAGAGTTAATGGATGCAGCTGGCTCCAAGTCTACAGGGGCTTTGCCACCTTTGTGGACATGACTTACGGGCCAAAGAAAACTGTCATCGGTTCTCACCCACTCACACATCTCACTCTCTCAGCATGTCTCTGAGGGCCTCCTAGCCACAGTAAGGAATTAGGGAACTGACAGTTTGTGGCTTAGCGTGGGTGAAAGGTTGCCTTGCGTTGACAGTGTCTAAAGGCATGGCTGCTTTTAAGATTCCTTTAATATAAATCTCTTTGAAGCTAAAGCAAATTAAAGTTTATACATGCTGTGCCATGCTCATCCCTCACCATGTCCTGATCCTGTACAGTGGAATGCAGATTTCATTAATTAAATACAAGTGAGTTCAGTGACTTCTCCATATAATTTCTAGCCCTCTATAACTGCTCTGTTTCTGACTGCCAGTATACCATTGTACCATTAGAAGATTGACTAGAACAAATGAGACATACTGTTGGGGGCGGAGGAGGAATTATCTGTGTTTTCACTAAATGTTCCAATCCTTAGAGGGCTGCAATACAGAAGCAATAGCCAAAAGATATTAATATACATTCATCACTGTCTCATACTACAGGTGGAATTAAAATCATGGATGCACTGTTGAACTAAATCTGAAAACAAACATGGTACCTGCCTACACAAGTGCCTTTAATCAGATTTTTAAGCGGTAATTTCCCCTCTGTTGATATTCACCCCTTCTTGTCAACTGTTGAGAATAGACCACTTCCACCTTGATTGAACTGGCCTCGTTAGCACTGACCCCTGACTTGGTAAGGCAACTCCCATCTTTTCATGTGCTGTAATATATATACTGCTTCCTGTATTTTTCACTCCATGCATCTGATGAAGTCGGTTTTAGCCCACGAAAGCTTATGCCCAAATAAATTTGTCAGTCTCTAAGGTGCCACAAGGACTCCTTGTTGTTTTTGCTGATACAGACTAATATGGCTACCACTCTGACCCTTTAATCAGATTGTTAGCTGATGCTTAAAACTGTTCACAGGATGGGAAGTTTGTGGTTTTTCTTTAGGAATTTTTCTCCCTGTAACTTATTAAATTTCATTGAGTGGCTCTGAACTGCTGGTACTGGGGACAAAAGAAGGGGTGGCTACCAATAACTGAGACATGGGACCAGTGCACTAACTATTCACCTCTTGATTCCTGAAATGAAATCCTGGTCTTGGACTCAAGTGAAAATGAGTGCTGTAGTGTTAACTTAGTTTCCCATATGTCCACATCATTAACTCATCCCTTGCCGTTGGGGTATAATGGACAATCTTGTGCAGGGCTGGCTCCAGCTTTTTTGCTGCCCCAAGTGGTGAAGAGAAAAAAAAAAGCCGTGATTGACAGCACTTCGGCGGCTGCTCTACAGCGCCACTTCATCCTTCGGCGGCAATTCAGCGGCCGGTCCTTCCCTCCGAGAGGGACTGAGGGACCCGCCGCCGAATTGCCGCCAAAGACCCAGATGTGCCGCCCCCTTCCACGGGCCACCCCAAGCACCAACTTGCTGCACTGGTGCCTGGAGCTGGCCCTGATCTTGTGAACACGAGATCTATAACTGAACCAATTTACCAGCATTCCAACAGTTGCGCGTCACCTCTGTGTATGCTGAAGCCCAGCCAGAGGTGTTCAAGCAGCAGCCGGCAAGCTCCCTTCACTGCCATGTGCTCTCCAGAATGAAATTGGTCTACACTTTAATCCCCAGAAGTGACCTACACAGGGGCAAGTGGCAAGAGATCATAAGGAAACTTGTGTTGCCTTTGCCTTCATCATGGATAAACTAAGACCTTCTATCAGCATTAAAATTTGCTAGGGAGAAAAAGAACAGCTGGGGAAAATACAGCTGAGCTATCCATAAGCATGTTGTTTGGGGGATTGGGTATAACCTCACTGAAGATAGTAAGTGTAACAGCTGTCCTTCATTCAAGATAAATGTAATAAGCCATAAAGTTCCTTTATTGAATAGATAGCTGAAACAATAGGTGTCACCACTAGAAACACAGGCCACAGCAAGGCTAGTGAGGAAATTGAGCTAGGTGGGCAGGTTTCACTAGGAGCCGAATACGAAGGCAGGGCACTGGGTATTGCTGTAGGAGGCTGTGTGAGAGAGAAGCAGCAGCAAACACCACAGAAGCATACAAAGAAGGCAGTAAGGAAGCCCCAGAGACACCAGAGAAGCTCTTGTAGCATGACCCTGAGAAAAAGCTGAGAGCACGCTTAGCGCACTGGCTATAAAAGGGCTTGGAACTGGGAGAAAAGATTTCTACATGTTCAGCAAAAGAGGACTTTATGTACGTTCTTAATAAACAAATAGGATTGTATCAAAAATGCCTGATTCCATCATTTTCTCCTCCTAATGGAAGTGACTTGCAAGATTCTGAATACTGTCTAACAGCTTGGGTCAAAAGGAGTAATTATCAGAAAGATACAGGGATTCAGCCTGTCCAAAGAGGACTGCATTCCTTTTAGAAGAGAAGGTTGAGGGGAACTCCCCCTAAGGCCCGAAAAATGGAGGTCATAGGCACAATAAGGTTGTTGAATCAATGTCAAAATGTAGGAAGCAGTCGTCTAAGGGAGGAAACCGTGGCTTTGGCTTGAAGTGTGCGGCGACAGTTCTGTTCCTAGCTCTGCCATTGACGTGCTGTGTGAATATAGGCAGGTCACTTATTGTTTCTTTGCCTCAGTTTATATGAGTAAAAAATTAACATACTGAAATAGGCATGTAGTATTTGCTATTTCACTGGGGTATTGAAGCATAATTCATATGTGTAAAGTACTTTGAGATCCTCAAGATGGAAGGTTCTTAATAAATGTAAAGTATAATAACAAGTGAATGAGTTAAATGCTGAAGGAATCTACGTGGAAGATTTCTCCATAGATGATTTATGGATAGGGTGACCAGATGTCTCGTTTTTAAAGGGACAGTCCTGTTTTTGTGGACTTTTTCTTATATAGGCACCTATTACCCCCCAACCCCCGTCCCGTTTTTTCACAGTTGCTATCTGGTCACCCTATCTATGGAACAACCAAGCAAATGCAATGACACAAGTTTGAAAGTGTTCAATGTTCTAGACAAGTATTTGGAAAGACAAGTGAGCTCCAACAACTAAAGACAGACATATTGGGGGATAGACTTAGCTGGATTGCATAACCCTTTTCTGTCTTAAGTCATCTCTGTCTGTTTCTAAGCATTTTAGCAAAAATGTGAACACTAGACCATCCAAACCACATTCTGTGCACATTTTACAACATGAATGACTGCACCGCACCTTTAAGTGGGGGAAAGAGTGTGGGAGGGGTGTTGTCGAGCTTGCCGGGGGAGAGGGAATAGGGCTTTATGGGCAGTGGGGGTGGTGGTTATGAGGCTCAGAAGCTTCTGCAAAAAGGGGATTGGGTCAGTGTGGTGACGCTGACTTATCCCTAGGGACCGGAAGGATTGGGGAGTTCACAAAATGCAAGACCTGAGGGAGAAGCCCCTTTTTCCCAGACCTAAGGTGACCAGATGTCCCGTTTTTAAAGGGACAGTCCCGTTTTTGGGGACTTTTTCTTATATAGGCACCTATTCTCCCCCCACCCCGTCCCGTTTTTTTCACAGTTGCTATCTGGTCACCCTACCCAGACCAGGTGGAGCAGCACCTGCCCTCCCTCCCCTTGAGGTGGCAAAAATACCAGGTTTGGTCCGGACCTGCGTGGGCATTGCGCTAGCTGCTCCTTTTTAGGGGAGCTGGGAAGATTGGCCTTGGTGGGTTCGGGTTTTTTTCGCCTTCCCTACAGTGGGTTCAGGGAGGGCTTTGTTATGGTGAGTAGGGAAGGGCGTTAGACTATGATGTCACAGCTCATTATGCAAGTGTGGGGCAGATGTCCAGTGCAGGTACATACACCGTGAAGCTATACAGTGACTGGATAAATGGTTTGCTAAAGGACTTAAAAAACGAAGTGCTGGTTAAAGGTGCAGAACCGGGGAGGGTTCAGGGCTCCTATGACTGGTATGGCAGGGAGCCAACCCCCTTTCTTATAGCAATAGGTTGGCTGGGGGACCTGAATGAAAAAAGGGGGGGCTGGTGGAAGCCCCCCAGGTAGTTATTGAATGAACAAGGAGTTACGTGCCCTGTACACTTTTATCTGCTGGGTAGACCCAGATATCTAATAATAAAGTTGCAGCCTGATTAAAACCATATCAAATGTCACTTGTCCTCCTTTCAGGATAGCTGGCCCATGTTTGCAAGAAATTTCCAGTCCCATCACCTTACTACTTACTTTGATAGTATGAAGAATAGCTTTGCCTGTTAGCTGAACAGCCCTAAAGGCCATCCAGACTCTGTTCTTTTACAAGAGACTTCAAATGGCAAATTTTCAATTTGAATAGGCCACTAAATCAACAACAGGAAGTGTAAAATCGATCCACTCTCATATAAGACAATGGAGAAGATATGAGCGAAAAAGCGGTTGAATCTAAATAAGAGTATGACGTTAAGAATTTTTCACGAGCAATGCAGATTGTAGGATTTTTAGGTAAGTGGGTAAAAGCACCCTTTTAATATCCAATAGTAATGGCAATGTATGTTAAGGTCTCTGCTACTGGGTTTAAAGAAGGAAAATACCTGAGTAAACTAAGGTAGAATTAATTCCTAAGTAACAGAACAGTGTGCATCAAGGCTTACTTGTTGAATGCACAAAGTGACATGTGACTTGACAATTCAAATGTTCAATTGATAGTTAATTCAGAACCAAGAGGTAATGACTTCGATCCTGATACCCAAACTGAATTTTCATGTATCAATTATTGTGTTAGCCAGAGACCGGGAGCCAACACTTCAAAAGGCTCAACAGCAGTAGTTGCTGTTTAGTAGAGACTAAACCTGTCTGTGCGCAGGAGCAGCGCCAGGGTTTTTGGCGCCCTAGGCGGGGGTCCTTCCGCGCTCCCGGTCGTCGTTGGCAATTCTGCGACAGGGGGGTCCTTCCGCGCTCCCGGTCTTCGGGGCACTTCGGCGGCAGGTCTCGGAGCGAGTGAAGGACCCGCCGCAGAATTGCCGCCGAAGACCCGGAGCGCGGAAGGACCCCCCGCCGCTGAATTGCCACCGAGGGCGGCAAAATGCCCCCCCCCCCCCCAAATCCTGGTGCCCTAGGAGACCGCCTAGGTTGCCTAAATGGAAGCGCCGGCCCTGTCTGTGCGGTTCCTTCTTTGTTCTGAGATTAAATAATACACACACAGATTTAATATAGCATTAAGCAAAGCTCAAGTTTTGAGGAGTGGAGCCATTTCCAGTTACTGAAGTCACTTTGGTTGACATTTGAATAATTATCTACAAAATTTCTAAGAAAAGTGTGATTTCTATCTTTGGGTCAGTCTTGACATCTAAGCAATAGCCAGGCCTCTTGCAAAAGGAGCTTGAATTTGCATGGTTCAGAAATTCTGCAGTATACCCTAGAAGATTCCTGTATCTATAACCCACATTCTTTAATGTGTAGGTAGTCATTATCATTGATGGACAATTTCCATGTCTCATACAGGCTTCCCAACAAGAATAATTTGGATCAAAAGTACCACTCTTACAAGTCTTCAAGCTAGAGGTAATGAACAAGGCCGGTGTTGGCCTATTGGCCACTTTTAACAAGCAGATTGAAACACATTATTAATTACTGTTTGTATTATGGTAGTTAGCTCCTAGAGGTCCCAATCAGGGATTAGGGTCCAATTGTGGTAGTCACTGTGCACATACATTAAAACAAGGCTCTGCCCCAAGGAACTTAAAATCAATGTGTAAAATGAGAGACAAAAGGTGGATACAAGAAACAGATGGAGGAATACACAGTAACAATTGGATGATTGTAAGTGTAATATACAATGGTCACAGCATACTAAAAGCCTTGCCATCATCCAGTGTTTTGTAGGAATCATGGCAGAAATGACTTTTAAGGAGAGATTTGAAGATTAGTATAGTATACACTAAATTACAGACACCTGTGACAGCTGGGAACTGACCGGAGACAACTCATACATCAAATCCACAAGACAAAAACTATTTTAAATGAATTGCTGTGCTATCAATTTAGTGAGGTGAGATGGAAGCTGGAAACTGGCTGGATTTACCCTCTGCCCTATATTTTATTTGTGTAAACAATATACAAAACGTTTTAGCAAATGTGGATATCTGTTTCAGCTCCGGAGATGATGGCCCCATTTTCAGTGAGTTTCACACTTGTCCAAGCTGAGCCTGGTACCTGCACACACACACGTCAATTTGTTTATGGCGAAGCAGAATGGTGTGTGTGTGCAAAATGGATGTGACACCTCTAAGTCTTAATAGAAAATGTATGTTTAATAATGGGCTCAAATTCTGCAGGCTTGCAGCTACTTAACACCCCCATCCCCATAACTATGTCACAATTTTGGTTTGGATATCTGGCTCAAAGAAAGACTAAGAGAACATCTGTGCATAACTTAATTATGAGTGACTTATCAAATTTGCATCCAAAATACAAAATCGATTGCTTGGACTTCTCCTCCTATAGGATTTCACCTCCTTGCACCCAGCTCCCAAAACAGCATATTATATTTAACAAAATTCTAAATGTGTCTGTATAGAATTCATAAGTTTTGATGTTGGGGGAAAAAGATCAGATCTTCCCAGGCCCCAAATGCTGTTTACAAATAACAGCCAACGGTGAACCTTCAGGCTATGCCCACAGACATTTAAAGTCAATTAATTTGCAGTTAACTCATGTGATTAACTCAAAAAAATTAATCACGATTAAAAAAATTAATCACAATTAATCACAGTTTTAATTGCACTGTTAAACAATAGAAAACCAATTGAAATTTAGTAAATATTTTTGGATGTTTTTCTACATTTTCAAATATATTGATTTAAATTACAACACAGAATACAAAGTGTACAGTGCTCACTTTATAGTATTATTTTTATTACAAATATTTGCATTGTAAAAATGATAAAAGAAATAGTATTTTTCAATTCACCTCATACAAGTACCATAATGCAGTCTCTTTATCGTGAAAGTGAAACTTACAAATGTAGATTTTTTTTGTTACATAACTGCACTCAACAACAAAACAATGTAAAACTTTAGAGCCTGCAAGTCCACTCAGTCTTCCTTCTTATTCAGCCAGTCACACAGACAAACAAGTTTGTTTATATTTAGGGGAGATGATAATGCCAGCTTCTTATTTACAATGTCACCTGAAAGTGAGAACAGGCGTTCGCATGCCACTGTTGTAGCTGGCATTGCAAGGTATTTATGTGCCAGATATGCTAAACATTCGTATGTCCCTTCATGCTTTGGCCACCACTCCAGAGGACATGCTTCCATGCTAATGATGCTTGTTAAAAAATTACATTTTGTCTGAAATCCTTGGGGGAGAATATTATGTCTCTTGCTCTGTTTTACCCATATTCTGCCATGTATTTCATATTATAGCAGTCTTGGATGATGACCCTGCACATGTTCTTTTTAAGAACACTTTCATTGCAGATTTGACAAAATGCAAAGAAGGTACCAATGTGATATTTCTAAAGATAGCTACAGCACTCGACCGAAGGTTTAAGAATCTGACGCGCCTTCCAAAATCTGAGAGGGACGAGGTGTGGATCATGCTTTCAGAAGTCTTAAAAGAGCAACACTCTGATGCGGAAACTACACAACCCGAACCTCCAAAAAAGAAAATCAACCTTCTGCTGGTGGCATCTGACTCAGATGATGAAAGTGAACATGCGTCAGTCTGCACAGCTTTGGATCTTTATTGAGCAGAACCCATCATCAGCCTGGACTCGTGTCCTCTGGAATGGTGGTTGAAGATGAAGGGACATATGAATCTTTAGCACATCTGGCACATAATTATCTTGCAACGCTGGCTACGACAGTGCCATGTGAACGCCTGTTCTCACTTTCAGGTGACGTAAACAAAAAGCGGACAGCATTATCTCCTGCAAATGTAAATTAAACTTGTTTGTCTGAGTGACTGGCTGAACAAGAAGTAGGACTGAGTGGACTTGTAGGCTCTGAAGTTCTACATTGTTTTATTTTTGAATGCAATTATTTTTTGCACATAATTCTATATTTGTAACTTCAACTTTCATGATAAAGAGATTGCATTGCAGTACCTGTATGAGGTGAATTGAAAAACACTTTCTTTTGTTTTTTACAGCACAATTACTTGTAATAAAAATAAATATAAAGTGAGCACTGTACACTTTGTATTTTGTGTTGTGATTGAAATCAATATATTTGAAAATGTAGAAAAAAATCCAAAAATATTTAAATAAATGGTATTCTATTATTGTTTCAGTGCGATTAATCACGATTAATTTTTTTAATCACTTGACAGCCCTAATTTAAAGTGATTTGAGTTATTTCATGGCCAATAGCCCATAAATTATAGGGTGAAACTGATGAGTTTGTGCAAGATTCCTTGAAGAAGATAGGACAATAACCTTATAATAAAGGAGAACGTAAAAAGATGGGAGAGGAAATATATTACTGTGACACAGAACAGGCCAACAACTTATGATTCTTCTGTAAATAAATAATTGCATCTTATCTATCAGCCAAGCAACCACCAAATTTACATTTTAAATGGGCAAAAATTGATTTAGTCTTCTTTCTGGGTGCATGCATGTTATTCTCCATTAATTTAATAGAAGTTTTGTGCACTCATCAAGAAGAAATGTAAACCCACAATTGTGGTGGCCAGATGTTTTAGACATTATCCACAGGACAACCTTTTAAACTAGACTTGAAACTTTGTTTTGGTTTAAATTTCCATGAGTGTGTATGTGAAAGTAGTAGACTTTGGTTACAAGAAGGAGCCCAGTCTTAAGATATCAGGGTTGGAAGGGACCTCAGGAGGTCATCTAGTCTAACCCCCTGCTCAGAGCAAAACCAATCCGCAGACAGATTTTTGCCCTAGATCCCTAATTAGCCCCCTCAAGGATTGAACTCACAACCCTGGGTTTAGCAGGCCAACGCTCAAACCACTGAGCTATCCCACCCAGTCTCTTACTGTGTAAAGGTCAATTAGAAGGATATAATCATCACTGTGTCAGCATTTCATGCTGTTGTACAAAATGTTTGTTTCTTCTGCAAAGTGAGTGTCGACACATGATGTGAGGAAATCATCTTTTTATGTGTGCCTTGCTTTTCCTTGCTCTTCTTTACAACTGGCTGTAAAAGATGCATAAAAGCTCATCTGTGTGAAAGAGAAATTATTTTTCTTTTGTTTCATTGAGAGAGAGAGAGAGAGAGAGAGAGAGAGAGAACTGCTACTCTCTCTGCTACCTCCCAAATAATGAATCAGGAAGTTTGTACAACCCAATTCTACAATATTAATCTTCAGCGAACACAGCACTTTGGTCACTTGCATCTTTTTATATTCATCAGTTGTCATGCTTGCATCCACTTTAAGTTGTTTTTAAAAATACCCCCCCCCCCCAAGCACAAAAAAAACCCCCAAACCCTCCATTTGGCCAAAGTCTTGCATGCTATCTGTACATGCTGGACTGCAAGGTGATTCATGAACACAATCGAGCATTTAGTTCAAGCTGTACAATTAGCAAGTTGTAAAAACACGTTGATGTGTAATAAACACTTTAAAATGAAGCGTAAGCCATTATCTCAAGGCGTTGGTGTCCGTTGCTTAAACCATATGTTCTATGAAGGAGAAAGTTATCAGGAAAAGTGGTTGCCAAGATTTTTTCTTTGGAAGTGAGAAATACTCTGTACAGATTTATGTGCAGTCCAGTTCTACAGGTACGCAGCAGCCCACCCAGCTGCTTAATTCTCCTGCACCCTAACCTTGTGCATCACAATTCCGTTCCAGAACTGCCCATTTTAGCTCTGGGAGACAACAATTGTAACTTAGATTTTCAAATTTAAGCACTTTCAAGTGTCTTTACACACAGATACTAATTTTAATAGATAAGAATGATAGTGCCTCTTTCCCAAAATGTTCTTTCCCCATTAAGTGACTGTGTGCAACTGGCTAACATTTGAAGCCAATATTTGTATCATACTCTGAATCAAAAAGGAGATATTTGTTTGTGACTATTAACTCACTCACTTTGGGAGAACTGCCCTGGTAGGAGGGATCTTGCATTTTATTATTGCATAACAATGGGAAAGAGAGACAGTTCCTGAAAATAAATGAGTGAAGAGAGAGCTATATCCCTATAATCCACATTTTCTCAAGGCTATGATGATCTAAAGGCAAGTGATAACCTTGAGCTACTGCACAGGCTAGATAAGAATTTCGGAGATAAAGTAACTATTTCTGCCTTGACAAATGGAGCTGTCCCCGCAGTCCCAGGTAAAATCACAGAATTAGAAGGGACCGCAAGAGTCATTTAGTCTAACCTCATGCCAAGATGCAGCATTTGTTGTGTCTAAACCATCCAAGACAGATGGCTATCCAGCCTCCTCTTTGAAAATCTCCAGTGTAGGAGCTTCCACAACCTCCCTAGGCAATCTGTTCCATTGTCCTCCTGTTCTTACAGTTAGCAAAATTTTCCTGAGATTTAATCTAAATCTGTCATGCTGTAGTTTGAGCACATTGCCTCTTGTCCTGCTCTCTGTGGCAAGAGAACAACTTTCCTCCACCTTTTTTCTGGCAGCCTTTCAAGTATTTGGAGACTGCTATCATGTTTTCCTTTAATCTCCTCTTTTCCAAACTAAACATACCCAGTTCCTTCGGCCTTTGCTCATATGGCTTGCATTCCATCCCTTTGATCATCTTTGTTGCTCACCTCTGGATCCTTAGATTTCACACATGTATGTATTTGTAATATAATAAAAAAAATGCAAAACCAAAAAGAGGTTAGCTGGTTGCTTTTTCCTAACATAATGGTATTAACCTATGCTTGGTAATTGAATGCCAGGAATAAAAGGTACTCAACCTTTGCCATTGAGACCCCAAGGGTTTGTTTTATCCATTACTAATCCTTATATTAAAAAATTGCTGTAAGTTGCTCATTACTATTTCCAGTGATGCTTCCTCAAGCTCGGAACAACGCCACATGGACTTGCAGAAGAGCTAACTCCTCCTACAAGAGCTAACATCTTCCAGGACCCTGTAGTTACAAGCAAGGCAAACACAGTCCATTCTCTATATCTGGATATCAATAAAAGGGCCGAACATTTAGAGTGAGGAATAGCACTGATGTAAAGCTGAAGTGGTTAAAAGTCAAATACTTTTTCAAAATGTATCATGGGTTTTTGGTGTTTTACCTGATCTTTATTGTTATTACATATATTAGTGATTACATTTTCCCCATTGTTTCTATTTTTCTCCTAAGTGTTTGGTTATGGTGGGGAGGAGGAGGGAAGCCATAGTGTTGGAGGATTACATGTTCTCTTATAGCTATCAGAGTATGTGTCTTAAAGAAGAAATGGCTTGAATTATGCCAGCATTTGGTCCAGCAGTGAAGGAATGTGCTTGACACACTAAAAACGGTTAATAGACTTTTGGCTTGGTGGAGGAGAGAAGGAAGAGTTGGGGACGTTTAACATGTCACCTGTTCCCAGGAACTGAGGCATCAGAGATTGGTTTGAATGTTTGTGGCTATGGTGGTGAAGAGGAATTGGGAAGAAAAGGATCAGAGTTGCGGGATTTCAGAGGATGGGTAAAGATGGTATTTGTGGAATTTAGAAGTATTTGATTGAGTTTAGAGCAGAGGTCCCTAAACTGTGGGCTGCGTCCCCCTACGGGGAACAGAGGAACTTTCGGGGGAGGGGCACAGCGGAGTCCGGGATAAACACCATGGGGTTAGGGTGAGGAAGCACCACCCAGCTCAGCTCCGCAAACAGCCCCGTTCCTGGCTCCCAGCTCCACCCGCAGACCCTGTCCCAGCTTCACCTGTGGTCCTAGCCTCTGCCCCCTTACCCCTGTCTGGGTCCCCCAACCCTGGAGCCGCAGCCCTGGGTGCAGTTGGGTAATGGGGGACAAAATACTGAAAAGTTTGGGGACCACTGGTTTAGAGAGTAGGGACAGAGTGAAAATGGAGGAAAAAAGCTTAGTATTTTGTAATCATACACAAGTTTCAGCGCTTGGGATCAGATACTGTAACTTGTAAATTTGTCTCTGTTCCCAAGTGGAGAGACATTCAAGTTATGACCTCATCAAAAGAGAAAATGCTAATATAGCTGCTGGCAAGGTAGTTAGGACCTCTTGTGTGGAGTACATGGAAAAAAATACCTGGTATGTGATCTCATAACTGAGTTTGATCATCATGGATGAGTGAGGAGATTAATGTCAGAAGGCATGAACCACCATTGTGTATTTGTACTGTTTGTGCATGGGCTCAGAGTATGTATTTTGATTTTTCTCTGACTCTTCTGCAGCACTGAATCTGTTCTGAATGAGAATGCTGGAGAATTAAGTGATTGGATTGTATCCAAATATGAGGTTATGAATACTGTTAGCTCATGTGTTAGTGTAAAACTTGATCATTGCTGTAATAGTAATACATGTGGAGAAGTATTAGCCTAGAAATAATTACAGAAAGGTCCTGAAAACTCTCAAATTCACATAGGAAGGGGAAGATGTCTGTTGAATAGGAACCTGATATCACTCTGCAATGCACAACAAGTGGAATTTATTCTTCAAAACTATTTGAAATATTGGCATGGGATGACTCCAATTTTTTAAAGTTAATCATCTGTTTAATTCTATTATCCTATCTCCTTGGGTTTTATTTTTATAAAGGTATTTTGGGACTGACCCTGGGACTCCTTTCACAGGCAAAATTCTCATTAAAACTAATGGGAGTTTTGCTTGTGACAGGACTGCTGGATTTAGCTTAAGATTTAACCTCCTGGTACATTAAAACTGTTATCATTAAGCAGTATGTCATCTGGATTCTAAGGATTTATATTTCATTAAATCAACCACTCTATACCACAAGCAATTAGGGTTTTTGTTAAGTAAATGAGACTAGGATAAGACAAAAACTATCTTTATAATAGACCCAGAAGAGATGCTACAGTCCAAACACCCCTGAACTTTGGCTTGGATTCCAATTTTATTCCAGATCTGAGTTTTGTGGCTCAGGCCCATCTTTAATAATAATGGAAAGGACCTATCATGTTTTGAGCCAGCAGAGAAAGTAGAAACCCTAATACAATAGAGACGCTGACACTAGCAGTGCGGATACATAAGAAATATTGATCAAGAATATCATGCTAGTTTGTGTTCTCCTAAGCAAGAAAAACATTCTTTTTTTCCAGATGGGAAAGGACAAAAATTGGTAGAGGGAGAAACTATATTTCCCGGTTTCTAGAGCTAGTTGGGACTTTTCCAATCAACATTTTAGCTGGAAAATGCAAAACCTAAACTGTTGGCAGGAAAGAGCCAGTTTTGATGAATCTCTTGATACAAAAAAGTTTGAGATTTTAGAAATGGGATTTTTTAAACCAAGTTCTTTGTTTTTCAATATTAGGCAACTTGTTTTGAAATGATAATTAATTAATCAAAAAGTTTCATTTTGATTTTGATCTTAAGCTGATCCAAAATTATTTTCAGATTCATTCATAAAAGTTTTGGAAGTTTCAATTTTGTCCCAATTTGGTATGCGGAGAATATTTCAAAAATCTGAAACTCTTGTGGAGCTGAAAAACTATAAAAACTATTTCCCATCCAGCTTCTAGAAGCAGATTACTAACAATGGGGTGAGCAATACACACAGATGGTTGGGAGAAGTACATGAGTCCTTTTTGAAACAATAAATAAAGCTGAAGTAATCTGGAAATGTCTTGTTTTTATGCAAATACTCACTAAGGGCCCGATCATGGAGGTGTTTCTATTCAGTGTATGTTTCTCAACATAAGCAGTGCGATGCTAGGTAATAGTGAAATACAAAATTAGGTAAGTACTGCATTTAACAGTAGGGAAATGGGAAGATGCAAATAGGAGGCATTTCTTATTACTGTCCCTAAAATAGTTAGGTCTATTCTGAGGTACCATTGCTCCCATAGGGATCTATCTGTATAGGTGTGGTTGCAGGTCTGGCACTTAAGCCATAACACATTGATTTTGTTAGTCTAGCTCTTTCCCTTACCAGTAACGGTTTTCTCTTATGCTTTTCTAAAGTATGGGGGGAAGCGTACAGCAATAAAGTCTGAATTAGGGACAATAATAAATAGCAAAGTAGATACTTGGGAATAAAATCTGATCTAATTAAGCTAGACTGCATCTGGTTTTCAGTTTCACCTCTGGTGACACCATACTCCTCTGAGCAAGAAGTTCTGGTTGGCTTATCCTCTGAAAAGGTTTTTTAACAAATGCAATATTATGCATGTAAGAGGAACTTTAAAACATGTAATTTTCCTCAATATATGATCTTACCAGCTATGGCTTTATGCAGAATATCCAGGAGCCTTTCCAGTATGATGTGACTGTATGGTAAAGTAACTTGGAACAGGAGGCAATAGATTTACCCATAGCTATATATTTCTAATTAAAAATCTGAGGTCAAAATACTTTGGTGACTTTCAAATCATTATTCTGTAATCATTGTTCCTCAGTTTTGGGGTTAACATAGGCATTACTATATTCTGAATTTTCAGATGCAATAAATTAAACATCCGCTGCACGGTTTTAAAAAAAATCTGATAAGGTGCAAACTTCCATTAAATAATGCCCACAGCAGATTTAACTGCCTTTGGCTTTGCCTCCAGCTTTGAGACTGTCCAACTGTTGATACCCAATGAGTGCACATTTCCATGGTTTTTAGAACATTAATATGCCAAAATACATATACAACCAATTTGAGTATATTGGATAAAATAAGTTACCTAACTTTCTTATGAGAAACCCAAACAGTGAATTTACCTAATTATACTGAAATGGAATCTCCAGCCAATCAGAGTGAGCAGTTGCTGTCGAGTTACTGATAGAGAGCTGTACAGTTTTTTTCCTGTTTGCCAATTCCATACAGTCTGATTGGTGTGTTTCAGTTGCATAATTGTTATATGGTTATTTCTGAATTAATATGTAGTATGTGAATCGGTGTAATTTAGCAGGCATGAATGCCAATCAGAATGCAGAGGGATGATTTTCATTGCTGTACTGTCACTTCTGAATAACCATAACTTGGGAATCTACAGATCTTTTGATTCTGGCTAGTGTAATCTTTCTGCTGCGATTGATCCTGTACTCAGATTTTCAGAGCCTAAACACTACATCATCTTAGAGAGAAGGGAGGGAGGATGGGACCCAAAAAGCAAAGAAAATGGCCTCTAACCACAGGTTAAAAAAACCCTCCCAAACAGACTTTGCTTTTTCTTCCCATTCCTCTCTCTCCATCCCAGCTTCCCCCATATCCACGTTCCCCATATCTCTAGAATAACTGTCACTTATTAGTATTTTCAAATCCTGTTGTAAAACATGCACATATCAGTTCTGGGGACAAGAACCTTGGTTACCTGTAAAGAGGGAAGGGGTCAGACAGTAGAGAAGGAGGAATGGAGTGTGTGGCCTAATTGTTTATTTCCCTCCTCTCTTTGACTTACGACTTCCTAAGATACCTGTGAGAAATGTTATATATCAAGTATTCACTACTTAGAAAGATGAAATAAAAGATGAAAAAGGCATTGAAATCCCCCTAATGTCCTAACCTGGGCTGCTGTGCTGGATTACACTCTGCCATGCTGAGTTACAGCACACTTCTGACATGCTTCTGTTAATCATAGTAACTGAGGAGTTCTTTGCTTGAACTCCTTGTTTCAGACCCTGGTGCATCAGCAGTTGCTAAGTGAGCTTCCGAAGTGACATTTTGTCTTAACTTTTGTATTTTATGATTACATCGTAAATCTCTCCCCAAACCCCAACCTCCTTTATTCTTTGTGTAAAATTTGGCTCATTTTTACAAGTGGCCATAATGAAACTCATTAGTATTGGTAAGACTTAGCTGCTGCAGGCTTCCTTAGAGCAAAGCCATACTAATGCTGGCTACTATTCCAGTGGCGTGTGCTCTTCATTAATGCAAGGTCATTTCCACTTCCTTCTCTCATTTCTCCCTATGGCAATGCTTCCCCCAGTAGGTCATCTGGGGGGGGGGTGGGAAGTTGTCCCCCTTTTTCTTGATGTGCTGTGGTGTTATAAAATTAAAGAATCCTGTCTCCTAAGTAATAGCTACCAGCACACCCCTAGTCCCAATCTAGTGTCGTTTCTGTTTAAACAGGAGCCTATCTACTTAAGACACACGAGCCAAAGCATAACATCCCGCCTTTCCCAGTAAAGCCCTAGGAAATTAATGGGCTTTGCAGAGTGGCCTGAAAGCTATCAAAGTTGTGTTCCATTGGACCCAGGTAAGGAGACTGAGTGCCAAATTAAAAAGTCTCCTGGCTGAAAATGCCATGCCACCAGCCAACCCTCGCTTCCAAGACAGGGCTTGTAGCTCAAGCACATCCTCTGCACACAGCTCTGGCAGTGTCACATAGGCGCGGCGGCAGTCACGGGGACAGCACTGTCATTCAGGGCTTCTTTGCTTTAACAGCACGTAAGCTAATAAGTAAGCAGTGTAGAGGCAGACCTTGAACCACAGGTGTGACGTGCTCTGCGTCAAGCTCCACTGAGAGAGCAAACTGCTGCATTGTACATTAGTTCAATTTTCCAAATGGTCTTGAGGTGTAACACATGGAAGCAGAGTAATCTCAATGTGACTGCAGTGTGGATAACTGCAGTGAGGTCTGCATCTGAAAGAAAAGTCTGCACCCTTCTCAATAAGCAGAGGTCAAAAAGCAGTGCTGGCCTCCAGTAGCAGCTGAGGCATTTAACATTATTTCACCTTTGTGATCAATGGTGGGGTGCATTTCCCTAATCAAAGGGACTGATATCACCACCACAGGTTGCTTTCTCCATCCTACAAGCTTTACCTCAGTCTGACCAGGGGAAAGCCTCAGCCAGTTGGCTTTTTCAATTGTCTGTTTCAGCCAGATATTGAGTCAGATCCTCAACTATTCCAGTTTGGCCAGGTGAGATGCAGGCAGAGCTGAGTGCCACCAACATTAGAGCTCACAATTTGTTACCCTCCTGACTTCCTTGTATGTGCGTGCAACAGAAGAGGTTACCACAACACACTCCTGCAATACCCCTCTTGGGAGAGCCATTAGGGCAGAAGAGCAATTTCCAACACACGGCCCCTCTGGCACATCTCAGAAAGAAGGGATTGGATCCACTTGTGCAACTCCGTTTCCCCTGCAATGGATTATAGGCTTGCCACCAATGTGGACATGATCAGTGTTATTAAAAGCAGCTGACACACCTAGAAGAATCTGCATGAGCATGTGAGGTGAAAACCTGGCCCCCCACTAAATTCAATGGCAAAATTTCTTTGATTTGAATGGAGCCAGGATGTCACCCATGTTATTCATCTGCATGAGGAAATCATTGATCATTCCAACGAGCACAGCTTCAGGCACACACAAGCCTGAAATCAAACTGACTGAGGTCAAAGAGACGATACTTGGATTGAGGACTCCAGATATTGCCATAGATGCTTTGCCTCAATCTTTACAAAAAGCTTTGGCCAAAAATGCGTGTTTTTCTATAGTTTGAGATCATCCATTTCAAAAGACGACAAAGCAGCTGGCTGCTTATCTTCGCAGAATAGATGTGTAAAGGAAAGGTTGGAAATGGTGGTGACATGGTGAACTGTTTGCACCATCTTTGCATTTGTGAGTGCCCTGGTTGGACTGGACAGACTAAATACAAGGGGATTGGTTTCACTTGAGTTAATATTTTGAATTCAACTAGTGAAGCAACTTTTGTATGGAACTCATGGAACTTTAATGCCTTGTTCAGGCATTGTTTACTTGACAGGCTAAAAACCGCTCCACAGCTTGAGCTCCTAGAGGACAAGATTTGTTTCATACCTGGAGGGTATACAATCCCAGGTCAGCAGATGGCCCTATGATTATTATTTCCAACCTGTCTTACCTGACCATTCCTTCCCTGTATGAACAGCTGTTTCATTCACTTCAGTGCAACCCAGCCGGATGGGCTATTTTTCTTCTGCCCTTTTCTTTGCACATTACATAAATCTTTTTTTTCTTTTTGACCTGGCCTGCAGTTCCATCCACCTGTGCATGCCTTGAGCAATATATAACTTTTGCCAGCTTTGCTTGCCTTTACGAGCTACAGCTTTTTATACCACACTTTTTTTCAATACTGCTGAATTGGCACATTAATTGTGTCCAGTTTATGGTTTTCAATTTTAATATAGTTGCACAATTTCAGATCCTTAGTTGTTCTCAACTGACTAGAATGGAGCTGCACTCAAGATAGGAAATGCCAGGATTAAGGTTGCTCGTGCATAATTAAATTGGTCCCTGGTGTGTTAGTATTATACATATAATTACATGATTGCATACCATTTTTTCACAGGGCCCCTGCCTCATTCAGTGTGCAGGATGGATAGTGCTCACTGAATAAGTAGCATGGGCCATACCTTATTTACTGCACACTAGTCAAACCCTGCTCTGAATACAGACTTATTTCCTCATGGGCTTTTTTATGGTGCTTATCAATTGTAGCATCAGCATCCTTCACAGATATTAATCTATCTTCATAACACTTGTGTGAGAGAAGGTGGTGGTATTATTCATGTTTTGCAGATGAGAAACTGAGACACAGACCCTAATATCAAAAGCATACATTAATCTTGGGCACCCAATTTGAGACACTTAGGAGCCGATTTTCCAAAATGTTTAACATTATATAGTGTTTTATAATGTTCAAAGCACAGCACCTGTTGCAGCTGCAAGTGCTCAGCACGTCTGCAAATCAGACCCCAGGTGTCAAGTCAGGCACCCATAAAATGAGGAACACAATTAGTGACCACCTGTGGAAATTTCAAGTGACTTGCCCAGCATCACATAGGAACTTAGTAGCAGAGATAAGAATAGAATCCAATTCTCCAGGGACACATTCAAATGCTTTAACTGTGAGGCCCTCGTTTCTCTTCCTGCAATCCCCTGCTTCATTCACTACACACAATCAAATTTCTGCAACAAATAAGGCAAGGATCCTACAGACAACAGCCTCCTTCACTATACAACCCTAATTGATTCCCTGGGCACTGCCCATTCTCTATACATGATCACATAATTAAAGGCTGTCTTAGAAAGCATATTCACAGTGGGGCTGAATTAAGGATCCATGGACATTTCCTAATTTTTGAGTGTTCGACTTGGCATCCTTAATGTTTCTTTAATGTATTTTTTAATATGTAATTATCTGTTTTTAAAAATACAAATTTAAAAAATAAAAATTCGATCATATCGAGCCTGCTGATTCACCTATGATTCATCAGGGATATAAACTTTAGGTCTTGAGCTAACTGATAGCAGTAGTAGGTTGTCATCTATGTGGGCCAGCCAGTAAAGGGAGATGAGGCACACATTTTGACAGTGACTTTCGCTGTTGTTTGCTGCCAGAAGAGGATGCTGAGACTCAGAAGTCTTGGATTCTATTCCTGATTCTGAGAGGTGTACTCTAATGCTTCCAGAGCCTTCTTCTAGTGCCTCTAGCTTAGCTTGACCGCTTCTGCCCCGGTGCCTCCAGTCTGTCCTTTGCCCAATCTCAGCCTTATCTTGGCCCAGCACCAGTCTCTCTTCCCCCTACCATTCCTTGTCTCAGGATCCCACCTTTGAGGAACTGCTCTTCCCCCACCTACCTGCCAATCAGCCTACTTCTGCTTCTCTTCCTCCTCACTGTGTGGGCACCAACAGGGGGAGAACTGAGAATGCAGGAGAGACTTTCCTGCTCTGTTCCTGTGCCTGGCACTACAGCCAGGTCCGGCTCCAGGCACCAGCTTGTCAAGCAGGTGCTTGGGGCGGTTGCTCCGGAGAGGGGCGGCATGTCCAGGTATTCGGCAGAAATTCGGCCGACGGCCCGTCACTCCGCCTGGGAGCGAAGGACCTCTCGCCGAATTGCCGCAGCAGATCGCGATCGCGGCTTTTTTTTGTTCTGTTTTTTTGTTTTGGCTGCTTGGGGCGGCCAAAACCCTGGAGCCGGCCCTGACCACAGCAGCACTTGACAGGGAAAGTCCGGTTTGGCCCCTGCAGCCTTGGCTGAAGCATGCTCAGTCTCTCTGTGGGATGATGCATGCTCAACTTGGTTGCCATGCAGGAGTTGGTTGGGAATGAAGAATGCTCAGTGCAGATGGAATCTTGGGAGAATTTAGCTGCTACACACTCTACTGAGCTTGTGCAGACTGCTTTTGATTGGAGGCTTATAACGTGACAAATTTGTGTGAATTTTCACAAGGACAGAAGGAGAGCTATCCCTGACATCAAGGCAAACTCCTTGCCAAATTCCAAGTCCCTGCTCCAGAGCATGGAAGCACTAAAGCTTGTCAACAAAACAGTTGTATGAAATTTAATATGCGCAAAACATATTTTTTTCCATTACCACGTTCTCTGCTTAGCTGTTTTTGCTGAAGTTTATAATAAAATTCAGCTGGAGGCTAACAACCAGCATGGGACATTTCAACCTGCATGGTTTGTCTAGCAAAAGGTAGAAACAACTGAAAACAGGGTCTTCTAACGGAAGTGTTTGGCAACCTTAACTAAAGGCAATATTACCTGAGCAGCCTATAATAATGCCTATTTCATTAACTTCTTGCTGTCACTTTCTTGAGACTTTGCAGAATCCCTCTGACATCCTCATGTACATGTTGAATAGAACAGGTGACCAAGACACAAACTCCTGACATACTTCACCTGGGAGAGCCCTTAGGGCAGAAGAGCAATTACCCAATAGTACCAGGCCATTATTCACTGATCTCAATTGATCCCCAGATACTCATGTTGTGATATAATTGCTATCCGACATTACATTGATCTTCAGGGTTATTTTTTGTTGTGAACTCTTACTATCTGTGTGGGTTTTTTGGGGGGGAAGAGGGATCCACATTAAATGCTTTGCTGTAGAACCTTTATCCACTTGCAAACTCTGGCAGCAATTGCTTTTATGTAACTTGAACTGCAAATAAGGATATATTTGATACAAACTAATCCTAAAAAAGGGCCTGATGAAGTGTTATAATCTTATTTCTTCTGAGAGTTTAGCGGAGTCCCACATTAAATATCAGGCTGTACTGCCCCACTTGTGCTACATAAATAATAAGGAAAAATAATTAGCAACCATGCTAATAAAAACCCAAAAAAGACCAGCTTCTGATTTTAATCCCGGTCTTGTCTCAGCATCTACAGTGACTTGGATAGCACCAGACGTATGCTACTTTACTGACCCTAATTTTGTACCTCGGGTAAAAGTATGTGTGCACATAAAACCCCATGAAATTCAAAATAACTGAGAAGTTTGAGACCTAAAAGACGGTATGGGAAACAAGGGATAGAAAGCTTTCCAGAAAGGTCTCGGAGGAGCAGTCAGCATAATCTAATATATATAATGTGTGTGTGTGTGGGAGGCTACATATATTAAAAATTCTATCCACATCTCTGCTTCTCTTACACTTAGAGACATGAGTATGAAATAGGGAGGTAGCCCTGACTGTGAAACGTTATGTTTGAAATATAATGTAGTGGAGAGAAACACACAAGTTTTTATAGATGATTTAACCAGGGGACTTAAAAGTGTTACTGAATATTTTTATAGTAAATTGAGAGGTAAAAAAATATAAATTTGTGTCTCAGGCACCAATAGACAAACTCAGCAGTCTTGTGTTGTGTATAACTCTTTTTGGAAGACAGACTGGTAAAGATAGAAAATTAATTATACATAATATGAACAAGAAAGTTGAAAGAAACAAGTTTATCTATGTTGATTAATAAGTTGAATTTTGGAGAGGGGTGGACATACATCATGAAAGTGAAATCTGTTTGCAGAACAGGGTCAGTAACCCTGCACAGTCCCCACAGATGAAGCATCCAGCATGTGTTGAGGTTTTTAAGTGTAATGTTAGCTGGTTAGGCAGCGCAGTCTCTTCTCTCTGAAGCCACATGAATAGAAAGAAAATGATTTCCAGTATTCTTCAAGGAATGACCTGGATTTAAATTTCTGTGACTGATGGACTATACAAGCCCCACACTGAGCAATACAGGGCTAATGAGCTATTGTGGGCCAACTACACCTGTGAGAGATGTCAGACTTGGAGGGAATTTAAAAAGGGGAAGCACTGCACAGTGGTGGCAGACCAGAGAGAAGTGTAGGCCTCCAGTCCTCAACTCCTGGAGCAAGGACTGGCTGAAGGTAAGAGCTCCTTGAACTACTGCTGCCTGATGGCTCTACCTGGAAGGGAGGGAGGGCCTAATGTTGATCTACTTTTGATGGGACTCTTCTTCCATATTAGCCTGTGAGTCTAGTTGGGGCTACAGCTTCACAGAAGCCCTCTGAAGAAAGAGACCCTTCCCATACATTCCCATTGGCATTCATCCAAGAGTTCTGAAAGAACTCAAATGTGAAGTTGCGGAACTATTAACTAAGGTTTGTAACCTGTCCTTTAAATCGGCTTCTGTACCCAATGACTAGAAGTTAGCTAATGTAACGCCAATATTTAAAAAGGGCTCTAGAGGTGATCCCGGCAATTACAGACCGGTAAGTCTAACGTCAGTACCGGGCAAATTAGTCGAAACAATAGTTAAGAATAAAATTGTCAGACACATAGAAAAACATAAACTGTTGAGCAATAGTCAACATGGTTTCTGTAAAGGGAAATCGTGTCTTACTAATCTATTAGAGTTCTTAGAAGGGGTCAACAAACATGTGGATAAGGGGGATCCAGTGGACACAGTGTACTTAGATTTCCAGAAAGCCTTTGACAAGGTCCCTCACCAAAGGCTCTTACGTAAATTAAGCTGTCATGGGATAAAAGGGAAGGTCCTTTCATGGATTGAGAATGGTTAAAAGACAGGGAACAAAGGGTAGGAATTAATGGTAAATTCTCAGAATGGAGAGGGGTAACTAGTGGTGTTCCCCAAGGGTCAGTCCTCGGACCAATCCTATTCAACTTATTCATAAATGATCTGGAGAAAGGGGTAAACAGTGAGGTCGCAAAGTTAGCAGATGATACTAAACTGCTCAAGATAGTTAAGACCGAAGCAGACTGTGAAGAACTTCAAAAAGATCTCATAAAACTAAGTGATTGGGCAACAGAATGGCAAATGAAATTTAATGTGGATAAATGTAAAGTAATGCACATTGGAAAAAATAACCCCAACTATACATACAATATGATGGGGGCTAATTTAGCTACAACGAGTCAAGAAAAAGATCTTGGAGTCATCGTGGATAGTTCTCTGAAGACGTCCATGCAATGTGCAGAGGCGGTCAAAAAAAGCAAACAGGATGTTAGGAATCATTAAAAAGGGGATAGAGAATAAGACTGAGAATATATTATTGCCCTTATATAAATCAATGGTACGCCCACATCTCGAATACTGCGTACAGATGTGGTCTCCTCATTTCAAAAAAGATATACTGGCACTAGAAAAGGTTCAGAAAAGGGCAACTAAAATGATTAGGGGTTTGGAACGGGTCCCATATGAGGAGAGATTAAAGAGGCTAGGACTCTTCAGCTTGGAAAAGAGGAGACTAAGGAGGGATATGATGGAGGTATATAAAATCATGAGTGAAGTGGATAAGGAAAAGTTATTTACTTATTCCCATAATACAAGAACTAGGGGTCACCAAATGAAATTAATAGGCAGCAGGTTTAAAACAAACAAAAGGAAGTTCTTCTTCACACAGCGCACAGTCAACTTGTGGAACTCCTTACCTGAGGAGGTTGTGAAGGCTAGGACTATAACAGCGTTTAAAAGAGAACTGGATAAATTCATGGAGGTTAAGTCCATTAATGGCTATTAGCCAGGATGGGTAAGGAATGGTGTCCCTAGCCTCTGTTTGTCAGAGGGTGGAGATGGATGGCAGGAGAGAGATCACTTGATCATTGCCTGTTAGGTTCACTCCCTCTGGGGCACCTGGCATTGGCCACTGTCGGTAGACAGGATACTGGGCTAGATGGACCTTTGGTCTGACCCGGTACGGCCGTTCTTATGTTCTTACACCCTTGGGACAATTCGTGTGCATTGATTTCTTTTTGTGTTAGTTGACAACCCTGAAAGGGGTGGACTGTTCAGGGTTGAGCAGGAAGACTGAGTTTCTTATAACTGGACTGGTGTGGTGGAACACCCAAATGTTGCAGAATAGAGGTTGGGTGAATAACAATATAGGCCATGTCCTGTATACCCTGCATATACAAATCTCCCATCAACCTGTAGAGAAGATGTATATGCTGAAGGCAAGCATGATTTAGACCTGTGGAAATAACTTACTTAAGTTTATTTCTTTTGGTCTTTGTACATTTTTTTTCCTGTGCTACCTTGTTAAAGGGCAAACCCCACTGTCTTCTGTGACTCTAATAGTGTAAGACGGCCATAAACATTGCCCTAGCATGCTTTAAATTGGCAGATCCTGAAAGTTTGAACTGTGCCTATCATTATAAGGGAAAGGTGAAATAACTCAAAATATTCCCACTGCAGTTCTAAAGCCTATTGTCCAGGCTGAGAATCTGAAATGCAACCTCCCATCTTGAACAATAACTTCTGGGTGACTCACAGGAGATTGAGATTTTATTAGACTTGTACAAAAATTTCACAAATTGCTTTCAATTGTCCAAGAGAGAACTCAGAATGAGAAACAAATGGTTTTCTAAAACAGATTAGATAGAGAGTTGGCTGGCTAGGGGTCATATCCTGCAGATCCAAGGCTATGTCTACACTACAAAATTAGGTCGGATTTATAGAAGCCGGTTTTATAGAAACCGGTTGTATGCAGCCGATTGTGTGTGTCCCCACCTAAAATGCTCTAAGTGCATGAAGTCGGCGGACCGCGTCCACAGTACCGAGGCTAGCGTCGACTTCCGGCGCATTGCACTATGGTACCTATCCCACAGTTCCCGGAGTCTCCGGCGCCCATTGGAATTATGGGTTGAGATCGCAATGCCCGGATGATGCAAAGCAGTCCCGCGAGGGGTTCTGGGTACATTGCGTCAGGCCCCTCCCCCGCCGTCACAGCAACGGCAGACAATAGATTCGCGCCTTTTTACCTGGGTTACCTGTGCAGACAACATACCACGCCAAGCATTGAGCCCGCTCAGCTCAGCTCACCGTCACCATATCTCTTCCGGGTGCCGGCAAACGTGGGACTGCATTGCTAAACAGCAGCAGCAGCTTACTGCCTTTTGGCGGTAGACGGTGCAGCATGACTGGTAGCCTTCATTGGCGATCTGGGTGCTGGTAGCTGTGGGGCTGGCAGCCGTAGGGCTGCATTGCACCAGCTCCTTGCCTTTTGGTAGAAGATGGTTTATTACGACTGGTAACCGTCGTCGTCGTACTGCAGCGGCTGTCAATCATGGGCACCCGGGCAGACAATGATGGTTATCAGTCGTAGTATGCTATTTTCTGCCAAGTGCCCAGTATTGTCTGCTAAGCACCCAGAAGAGGCCGATGGCGATCTGGGTGCTGGCAGACATGGGGCTGGCAGACGTGGGGCTAGATTGCTACACAGCAGCAACCCCTTGCCTTTTGGGCAGTAGATAGCATATTACGATTGGTATCCGTCGTTGTCATATTGCAGTGGGTATCAGATGGTGCAATAGACCTGAAGGCTTACTGCCAAGTGCCCAGTATTTGCTGCCAAGCACCCAGAAAATGCCGAGGGCTATCAGTCATGCTGCACCGTCGTCTTAAGATGTAAAAAATAGATTTATTCTGTATTCATTTGCTTCCCCCCTCCCTCCTGCTAAACCCAGGCTTTTGAGTTCAATCTTTGGGGGGGGGGCATTCTGTGTGACAGTTGTTTGTGTTTCTCCCTGATGCAAAGCCACCTTTCTTGATTTTAATTCCCTGTACCTGTACGCCATGTCGTCACTCACCCCTCCCTCTCTCCCTCCCTCCCTCCCTTCTTCCCCTGGTCCGTCAGATACTACTTTCGCGCCTTTTTTCAGACCAGACGCCATAGCCAGCACTGGGATCATGGAGCCCGCTCAGATCACCGCGGCAATTATGAGCACTATGAACACCACGCGCATTGTCCTGGAAAACATGCAGAGCCTCCTGGACATGCCAAAGCCAAACCAGGACCAGCTGAGGAGGAGGCGATTGCAGCGCGGCGACGATAGTGATGAGGAAATTGACATGGACCTCTCACAAGGCACAGGCCCCAGCAATGTGGAAATCCTGGTGTTACTGGGGCAGGTTCATGCCGTGGACCGCCGATTCTGGGCCCGGGAAACAAGCACAGAGTGGTGGGACCGCATCGTGTTGCAGGTCTGGGACGATGCCCAGTGGCTGCGAAACTTTCGCATGCGTAAGGGCACTTTCATGGAACTTTGTGACTTGCTTTCCCCTGCCCTGAAGCGCCAGAATACCAGGATGAGAGCAGCCCTCACAGTGGAGAAGCGAGTGGCGATAGCCCTGTGGAAGCTTGCAACGCCAGACAGCTACCGGTCAGTCGGGAATCAATTTGGAGTGGGCAAATCTACTGTGGGGGCTGCTGTGATCCAAGTTGCCAGGGCAATGAGAGACCTGGTGATATCAAGGGTAGTGACTCTGGGAAACGTGCAGACCATAGTGGATGGCTTTGCTGCAATGGGATTCCCAAACTGTGGTGGGGCGATAGACGGAACCCATATCCCTATCTTGGCACCGGCGCACCAAGCCACCGAGTACATAAACCGCAAGGGGTACTTTTCAATGCTGCTGCAAGCCCTGGTGGATCACAAGGGACGTTTCACCGACATCAACGTGGGCTGGCCAGGAAGAGTACATGATGCTCGCGTCTTCAGGCAGTCTCTTCTGTTTCGAAAGCTGGAGGAAGGGACTTTCTTCCCGGACCAGAAAATAACCATTGGGGATGTTGAAATGCCTATCGTGATCCTTGGGGACCCAGCCTACCCCTTAATGCCATGGCTCATGAAGCCATACACAGGCAGCCTGGACAGCAGTCAGGACCTGTTCAACTACAGGCTGAGCAAGTGCCGAATGGTGGTGGAATGTGCATTTGGCCGTTTAAAAGCGCGCTGGCGCAGCTTACTGACTCGCTCAGACCTTAGCGAAAAGAATCTCCCCATTGTTATTGCTGCTTGCTGTGCGCTCCACAATATATGTGAAAGTAAGGGGGAGACATTTATGGCGGGGTGGGAGGTTGAGGCAAATCGCCTGGCTGCTGATTACGCGCAGCCAGACACCAGGGCGGTTAGAGGAGCACAGCAGGGCGCGGTGCGCATCAGAGAAGCGTTGAAAACCAGTTTTGTGACTGGCCAGGCTACGGAGTGAAACTTCTGTTTGTTGCTCCTTGATGAACCCTCTGCCCCTCCCCCACCACCCTGTTAACTCTACTTCCCTGCAAACCAACCACCCCACCCTCCCCTACTACCCTCCCCCCTTCGAGCACCACTTGCAGAGGCAATAAAGTCATTGTTGCTTCACATTCATGCATTCTTTATTAATTCAGCACACAACTAGGGGGATAATTGGAAAGGTAGCCCAGGATGGGTGGGGGAGGAGGGAAGGAAAAGGACACACTCCAATTTAAAACTTTAAAACTTATTGCTATGGAAATCATCTAGGGTGGAGTGAGTGGGTGGCCGAAGGCCCCCCCACCGTGTTCTTGGGCGTCTGGGTGAGGAGGCAATGGGACTTGGGGAGGAGGTCTGTTGGTTACAGAGGGGCTGTAGCGGTGGTCTCTGCTCCTGCTGCCTTTCCTGCAGCTCAACCATACGCAGGAGCATATCACTTTGATGCTCCAGCAGCCGGAGCATCGACTCTTGCTTTCTGATTACAAGTTGACGCCACCTCTCCTCTTCAGCTCGCGTTTCAGCACGCAACTTCTCCTCTTCAGCACGCCACCTCTCCTCTCGCTCAAAAACACAGTGACCTGGCTGGATCCAAGCCACGAAGATGGGGCAGTCAAGTCTGATGTTGTGACTCCATAGATGGAGAGGCAGTCAAGTCTACAGAGCACAAGACTGGGAGAGTGATACAGAGCAACCATAGGAAGGGTCATTGGCCCAGCAGAGTTAATCCCCAGACACAGCCCGAAGGAGGCGCTCCAGCTGTGAGTAGAGCGCCCCATGACATCATGGAACTGAGAACACAAAAGTGACTGGAATGGTGCCCTGTTATGTAACCTCTATGCCAGGGTGGGCAAACTACGGCCCGCGGGCCGGATCCAGCCCCTCAGGGCTTTGGATCCAGCCCATGGGATTGCCATCCCAGTCCGGGAAGCAGCCGGTACCATGTCCCTGCGCCCCTAGGGAGGGGAGGCAGAGGGCTCCGTGCGCTGCTCTTGCCTGTGGGTACCTCCCCTGAAGCTCCCATTGGCCGGGAACAGGGAACTGCAGCCAATGGGAGCTTCAGGGGAGGTACCCAGCATGCAGAGCCCTCTGCTCCCCTCCCCCAGGGGCTGCAGGGACATGGTGCCGGCCGCTTCCCGGAGCAGCGCAGGGCCGGGGCCAGGGCAGGGAACCCTGCCCTGGCCTGCTGCACGCCATTGCCACCCCAGCCACTCCAGGCAAGCAGCACTGTGCCAGAGTCCACACCCCAATCCCTTGCCCTGAGCCCCCTGCTGCACCCCTCCTGCACCCCACACCCCTCCTGCACCCCAGCCCTGAGCCCCCGCTGCACCTCGCATCACTCCTGCACTACTGCCCTGAGCCCCCTCCCACACTGTGCATCCCCTCCTGCACCCCAACCCCATTCCCTGAGCACCCTTGTGCACCCTGCACCCCTCCTCTGCCCCAACCCCTTGCCCTGAGCCCCTTCCTGCACACTACACCCCCTCCCACACCCCGCATCCCCTCCCGCACCCTAACCCCCCGCCCCAGCCCTACATTCATGGCCCTGCATGCTATTTCCCCACCCAGATGTGGCCCTCGGGCCAAAAAGTTTGCCCACCCCTGCTCTATGCTCACCGTACCTTTTGTCATAGCTATTAACTTTTCTGACAAAATCATATTTCTCCTGCTGTTAGCCCTGTAGAGCAAATACAGCTAGGACAGAACCCAGGTTCCAGTTTGACAATTCTGCTGATGATGCATGAGGCAGCTGTGTTCCAACTGCAGAATCTTTTGCCAGTGATAACACAGGAGGCAGAGAAAGCAGCCTGATTTTGAGCATCCATGCTGAGTGTGCTGTTCTGACAAGTTGGGCATGGAGGGGGAATATATTTGGATTTTAAAACTGAGTTAAGTTGATATGGAAATCATTGAAAGAGAGGGGTGGGGAAGTATGAAAGCTCACTACTGAAGGTTGATTTCAGTCACTTTTCTTACTAGCATTGTATTTCAAACTTGCATCAGCTGGGAGAAGGAAAAAAAAACCCACTAGACTTGATATACCTCATGCCTTGGTTTTGGTTTTAAAGCCACAAATCAAAACTTATCTTCAGTGCATGCTACTCAAAAAATTTCATCTGGAAGCTAAAATATTATGACAATGTATAGGGCATGTTGTCCCTTCATATATGATGATCTAGAATAGTACCAATTTTCTTGCTATTGGGTTTGGTATATTGTAAGGCACTGCACATGGCTTCGTACTCCGCTCAGCCCCATGGAGCCCCCCCATTTTTAGTGAGAATCCTCATTTTAAAGAAGCTGACTCTGAGGGTTTCCTGACGTATACAATTTCAGGAGCTGATCTAGTTAGTTCTGTTTCATTTAGTAAACTAATCACAACGTATCCTAGGTATTTCTAATGGGTCCTGTGATATCTAGTGTTTTTCAAGTAAAAGATGTGGGAAAGATGCATGTATGTATGTGTGCGCTCTTTGGGGGGCATTTATATTTTCAAATATTCACCACCATTCTCTTCACTCTTGATTACAAGTACTATAGCTTTGTGAGACAAGTTCTCCTCTCCCTAGAGACTATCGTTTGTGTCACAGCCATTCCTGTTTTGTGGTATGACATGCTATCCTGGCACGAGGGAAAAATATTCTTCACTCATCAGTGGTCTCTGTCAAAAGAGTTGCAAAAACAGATAGAGAAATTCTTCTCAGAGGCAGTCTAACTTGTTCGTGGCAATTTGGAATTGTGAGAGGGAGATACGATACTGTTTGCCTTTTATGCATTTTACTTAGGGGGGGGGGGGAACCACACAGAAAATAGCTCTGCAGCTCATGGATTTTCTGAACATCTTCCATCCAACTATCCTTCAGTGTTAGGACTTTACAGAGCTTATTGGAATGTCCAGTGCAGGAAACAAAGCAGACAATGTGTTTTCTTTGTTTGGTACACACTGAGGTGCTCAGATAAGACACGGTTCAGTGAAATACAAAGTAGATGAAGTCAGAAAGCAGACCGGAGATCTATTTACTTATTCACGAATTGAAAGTGTTTGGGCAAGTAGCAATCCTTTTGTAGAGTTGGCATGTGTCTGAGACACCTGGGTTATAAGAGGTCATTTTTAGTTATGCCCTCAATGCCTAATTTAAAAACACAAGACTCCATTGCATCTGCTTTTCAAGTATATGGAATGTTAAAATCCTTGTGACTTTGTCATAAACTGAAATTCTCTTTTTTTTTTTCCCTGGCACTGTCAGAGGTTTAACTGAAAACATGTGGACATTGTATCAGCTTGGAGCTTCCCCTTTTCTTTTCCAGAGCAAGGGGAGTGGTGGTGGATAGTGATAGGAGTCACACTATGTCCAGCTTCTGTTCTTCCTCCTCCCACCCCCTCCATTTTACTTGCTGTGGCTGGTGAGTGGTTGTGGTGGGGAGAATCCTCCACACTGGGTGGAAGTCTCCTTATTTTCTCTCTGTTCTGTCTGACTGGCCAGCTGTGATTTCTTTGTTCTGTTCTTTTTTGTAAGGAGCCTAATTGGAAGGTTTCACAGCCCTAGTTATGCTCCGCCTGCTTGGATACTCAGACTGCAGTGTTTGGATCCCAGCACTGGACTCAGGTGCTTTTAAGCTTCCCTTGGTCTGAGTAATCTCCAGCACCGTATCTTTCTATGGTCTACTTCCTAAGCATAGCCATACTATCTGTTACCTCTTCTGGAAGTGGGACCTCATAGTTCAGCTGTCCTAGTTCCCCAGGATCAGTGCTGAACTTCCCCAAGACACCCCAGTAGCTTAAGCACACTCTTTCCTAGGTTCCCAGCCTTGCAGGCACTCTGGTTTAGAGCTTACACACATGTGATAGACATAGATTTGCAGAAGGATTTCTTAAAACAATCACTCTTTTTACTTTAAACAGCACAAGACCCAAAGAAGAACTCTGTATAAGCTCGAAAGCTTGTCTCTCTCACAAACCAAAGTTGATCCAATAAAAGATATTACCTCAACCATCTTGTCTTTGATAGCCTGGGATCAACATGGCTACAACAACACTACGTAGCACAAGAGATACACTGATCTAGGCAAAACAACAAACACCTGTACACTATTATCTGCCTCAGTTTCCTCACCACTTTTGAGCATTCTTGAGGACCTGGTCAGCATCTTCTAAGGAGTTGAGTATTTTTCCTCTCCTCTTTTCCACTTGCACATGTCTTCTCTTCCAGAATATGGAGTCTTTCTTCTTGGCCTATGCAGTCGATGTTCTCCAACTCCTTTGACAGTCAAAAAGGTTCCCCCTCATTCCAGGTACCTGCCCCTTTGTTCCTCCAAGTCCCGTTCACAACTTTTCAGTCTTTTTGTTTGTAAAGGATGTCAACGCCTCAGTCTTTGTTCCCCTTCTTTTGAAATTCCAGTCCTTCTCCTTTAGCGATCAGGTTTCCCTGGGCTTCAGACATCCATTGTTCTATTCATGCACAGCCTATTAACCTGTTGATGATAGCCCTTAATGAGAATCAAATTCAGAGAAAGACATTCAGGCACCACTTCCCTCCCCTAAGCACCAGGAGTATAAGGTAAGAATATAGTACAAATAACTGGGCTTCACTGCCCTGCCCACTTTGACCCCAAAACCCTCTGTCCCAGTTGAAGTGAACACCACCTGTATTGAGGGCTGCCCAAAAGTGTGTGTGTGTGTGAGTGTGAGAGAGAGAGAGAGAGAGAAAGCAGCTTGCCCTTCGGCCCCCATTTGAGAAGACCCTCAAACCAAGTGATGTTGTGACTCCATAGATGGAGAGGCAGATGGGCCAAACCTGAGTAGTTCTGGATATCACTTGAGCCACTTGAAATGTCGGGAGTAGGAAATTAATCTTAAGGGCTTAAACACACAGTTGATAATATCAAACAGTAGAGATAAGAGTGAGTGTTAGATCCTGGGAGGAGATGTTGAATAGAGCTAGATGCAGACAGATCCCTGCAGGATCCCACTCTATATGCCCTTCCACCCTGACTATGAACCATTGATAACTGCTCTGAGTATGGTTTTCCAACCAGTTGTACACCCACCTTCTGGTATGTTCGTCAAGGCAATATTTCCCTAGTTTTTGCTTATGAAAAGGCCATGTGAGACAGTATCAAAAGCCTTACTAAAGTCAAGATATATCACATCTATTGCTTCCTCACTCTCCACAAGAATTGTTACCCTGTCAGTGAATGAGGAGAGGATGATTAGACATGATTTCTTCTTGACAAATCCATGCTGATTGTTAATTATCACCATATTATTTCTAGGTGCTTACAAATTGATTGTTCGCTCCATTATCTTTCTGGATGCTGAAGTTAAGCTGGTCGATCACACACACACACTCTCTCTCTCTCACGCGCGCGCTCTCTCTCTCTCTCTCATGTTAATAAATGGCTATTTTTATATGCAGCTTTCTGGCCTTGAATTTATCCATCCTTCTGAAACCAGTGGGGGTAGTGGGTTCTTGGTATAGGTCTAAGAATGCTATTGATTTTTACTTGTATCCTCTTTATTGTTCTGATATTCTTTTATAGAAATACTACAACACATGGTCTTATTTTTAATAGCTATTTAACCCCTTGGATTCTGCAGGTTGGCCAACACCTCTTTACAATGAGACATAACACTGGGAAATCTCATCACAAACATTACTAAGGAAGATAAATGTGCACATCTTAGGAAGCACACGTTATGGGCCCCTTGCACTTTGTTATGCCTTCATGTGGCATAAGGATACATGAGACCTTGTGAGAGCAAGAAAAGGGAGAACTAGCTTGAAACTCATCCCTGTTCCTAACCAGTGTCATCTCAGTAATATTCACCCTCTCTAGAAGATCTGTTCTACATACACAATTAACAAGGACATTGGAATTTAATATAAATTTAATATACATAACTTTTTCTTCATCCATTGATCTGGATTGCTTATCAAATAATTGTACCTCCAATAAAAATATTTGCTAATGATTCTTATCTTTGTTACAAAAAGCTTTATCAGCCATCTTTTATAAACACAGCAGTGGCAGCCTAAACCAAGATTCACATTATATAACTTCACTTATATAGTAAAATGAAAAATTCAGATTAGAGATTGATATTGCACTAGAGAAAAATCATACGGAAGTCTCTTTTGAAATGCCTTTCTCGTGGCAGCTAGGACTATTGAAATTAAAACTGCAACCGCCCTGACTTTCATGGAGTTGTCTATTATCTCACAAACCTATTATTGGACACTAGCAGCATCCCAAAGTATCTAAAGGTCAACATGCAATCACAACATGAAGTTATGTGGCTATGCAGTGACAAACTTCATGATTTTGTTGTAGAAGTCACAGTGGAAAAACCAGCAAACAAAGCGAGGATGGAGGGAAAGGTTAAAAACAGAATGTCAGCATGACATTTCAATAGAAATTGATTGCTTTTAGTGGCTTGCTTTAGTAGTTTAAGTTATTTTAAACTATTTTTCTTGTCGCTATATAATACTAAAACACAAATATGAAACCATGCAATAAAAACTAATAATGAAAACATTAATACAGGAGGTGAATAAAAGACTCTTAAACTAAGTATTTTGTTGAAGTTTCAGATACTTTGAACTACTTTTAATGAATATTAATGGGAATGGGACATAGGGTTATAAAACCAGGAAACCAAACTTTAGAAAGATAAGAATTTAACACAAAATCTTATTAAAAATAATTGATGCTAATGTAATAATGCATTTCCAAGTCTTTAAGAGAAAAAAATTTCTCTTTGAATTTAAGGTCAGGGTAGTTACCCTCTTAAATGCCAGCTCAGCCACTGTTGTACCATTTCTAGCTCCCATTAAGCATTGAAAATGTATCTTAGGAAGCTTTCCATTTCCTTAATTTAGTTCTGTTAACAGGGAGCAAAAGTCAAAAGGGGCATGTACTAGCTGAACTGCTATTTGAACTCAATGATGGTAACCTGAATAACCTGGAACAAGCAAGCTACTAGGAATAGTGTATTACCCCATGTATATGTAATGTCATTACACTGGAATAGAAAGTTTTAGACAAAGACTAGAAATAAAATGCAACATCTGTCTAAGCTCTGTTACCTTAATAACCACCAATATAACAGAAACCCTTTTACTTGGCTTTGCACAAAGGATTAGAATTTTAACTAGATAGAGTTCTTACTCTCAGTATCTACATGTGTCTATGGCCAAACCCACTCTGCACTGATAGTTGGGGGTGGGGGAATGACTTATGAATGAGATGAAGGATTTATGGTTTAATGGAGGAACAGCACAGTGGCCTTGGGGACGACAATCTCTCTGAAGCTACAGCAGGAATCACGAAGCAGCCAGTTCCCCTGGCACTCCATATACAAACAGAAGAGAATTCCTTCCCTTCTGCACACTTCCCCCAAGTGGATGTTACTAGGTCCAATGCCAGCCATTCAGACTGTGTTCTGAGGCCAAGTTTTGGAAACAGCTAATAGAAGGTTTTATGCTATAAATACTGCCCACCTGCCCAGAGACTGGATATGCTTGTACCTATAAATCATGATCAATATTTTTGAGCTTTAGTCCTGAAATCCTTGGGCCGAATATTTGTGACAAAAATACCCTGTTTAGAGGATACTTTCCAAGAGTCCTCAAGTGGAATTCATTACCTGGAAACTTAGTTCCTTCTCTCTCACTCACAAGTTTAGGGTTACCCTGACTGCATCAAGTGTTGCATGGTTATGAGCTGTAAATAAGTTTGCAGCTTCCATTTTGGGGATCATCTTTCTCATTTTCCTGCTAGAACCCTCAAACTAAAGTATAACAGACTAACAAATATACCAAAAACAACAAGACAAGCACTTGCTCAAATAATATCAGCTTTGATTGATTAATTCCCAGCATTTTCATGCTTTACCAGGGCATTTCTGAGGGGCCTTATTCTTATAATTCCTTACAGCAATTTAACACTGACTGACTTCATTGTAGTTGTTCCAGAGTTACACCATCGAGAGATCAGAACCAAACACCCATAGGGTTAGGCCTCATCTAAATTAGTTGCTGATGTGAAACTAATTAGGGATTAATTGACTAATATCTAAAAATTATGGATTAGTGTTTATATAGTTCAGTGCTTTGAAAATGTAAATTGCTGTATAAGTACGATTATTTGTCAACTAATAGTGTTTCTATTGCTCTTAATTACTGACTGCATACTGTAGTATCTGCCACCTACGTGTTTCTTCATGGTCCCTTCTGTCTGTATAGTCACTGATTACGGATCAGATCATCCCATCTCATAGAAGAGTTCAGAGAGGAAAAGGGAAGCATTTATGAGGAAGTATCTGCATCTCACAACTAGAGCTGTAAGGGAGAGTCCGTCCCCCCCCTACAGCCCAAAACGGATGAGTGTCCTGCAGGGGTACATCTGTTGTCATAACTATAAAGGGAAGGGTAACGGCCCTCCTGTGTACCATACTATAATCCCTCCTGGCCAGAGACACCAAAATCCTTTTACCTGTTTCCCCACTCTGAACTTTAGGGTACAGATGTGGGGGCCTGCATGAAAGCTTCTAAGCTTAACTACCAGCTTAGATCTGGTCCGCTGCCACCACTCCCAATGTGCTAATTCCCTTCCCTGGGTAGCCTTGAGAGACTCTTCACCAATTCCCTGGTGAATACAGATCCAACCCCCTTGGATCTTAAAACAAGGAGAAATTAACCATCCCCCATCCTCTCTCCCACCAACTCCTGGTGTATCAAGATCCAACCCCCTTTGATCCAAAAAAACAGGGAAAATCAATCAGGTTCTTAAAAAGGCTTTTAATTAAAGAAAAAGGTAAAAATCATCTCTGTAAAATCAGGATGGAAAATAACTTTACAGGGTAATCAAACTTAAAGAGCCCAGATGACCCCCTCTAGCCTTAGGTTCAAAGTTAGAGCAAACAGAGGTAAACACCCTAGTAAAAGGTACATTTACAAGTTGAGAAAACAAAGATAAAAACTACCACGCCTTGCCTGGCTGTACTTATAAGTTTGAAATATGAGAGACTTGTTCAGAAAGATTTGGAGAGCCTGGATTGATGTCTGGTCCCTCTTAGTCCCAAGAGCGAACAACCACCAAAACAAAGAGCCCAAACAAAAACCTTCCCCCCACCAAGATTTGAAAGTATCTTGTCCCCTTATTCGTCCTTTGGGTCAGGTGTCAGCCAGGTTACCTGAGCTTCTTAACCCTTGAAAGGTAAAAGGATTTTGGTGTCTCTGGCCAGGAGGGATTATAGTATGGTACACAGGAGGGCTGTTACCCTTCCCTTTATAGATATAACATCTGTGAAATCACAAGATGCAAAGATTTCACTCACTCCCTAACCATATAGGGAACAGGGCCCTCTCCAATATTCTGACACTTCCCTTCTTCATTGGCTCTTTCCTCCCAAACACTCACCCCTTCAAAAATGGATAGATAGCACAGAAAGGGAGTTTAGGGTGTTTGGCACATTAACTCTTGTGCAGATGAGAGATGTGTATGTTCTGCCTACCTAAAATTCTCACCCTAGTTCTACAGGGATAAGGTATTCACTTCTTGCACTAAACTGTTAAGCAGTGTTAATTTGCACTCTCAAAGAGCTGGCTGTGTTTCAATGGTTTTCATTAATTAAGTCATTCCTATGATGAGTTTTCAACCTAAATGTGTGCCCTCATCTTGCACTAAACTTTTAAGCAGTATGATTATTAGTTAATTAAGGTCAGAAAATGAAAGCATTGGGCCAGACCTGGAGGTGGTGAGATTCTCTCTCTTCTTTCCATAATTAAGGAAGAGTTGTAAGAGTGCATAGGCTTTTTTTTTTTAAGTCACGCTAGGTGTGATTTAACAACATGGACTAGGTACATACAACTAGTGAAAATCCAAGATCAATTAATACAAAATAAATCAGATTTAGGTTTAGAACAACTTTTCAAGCTTTATAGACTACCCTGCACCAGTCCAAAGTCTTAAAGCAGTAGACCATAGCAATATTACATAGTGATATTACTGAGCACACTTAAGACATGCCAACACTGCAGAAATGTTTATTAAAGGTAGCACTTTACCCCAAATTCCCTTCTCGAAAATCTTTTAGTTTGTTGAAAACTCTGACGAATGAGCAAAAGAAAATCTTGTGGTAAATAACTTTTCATAGGAAGAAAATTCTGGTATCTAAAGTTTTTTTTTTTTTTTAACAAAAAATACCTTTTTCCAGTATTGGCAAACTCAAGATTCCAAAAACAATCAAATCTTTAGCAAGGAAAAATATTTGAAAAATGTTAAGGACAGTTACATGCTAGAACAGACCATACCCAAGAAAACTTCCTTAAACAGGAGAATTCCTACAGAACAACAGCTAAAGCAGACTCATGCCAAGTCCCCTATTGTTTCCAAGTTACACAAATAAACTAGCAACCCAGTAATGAAAGTATCTCAGATAATTTACACACAATGAGCTCCTGAGTCACACTTCTGAGTCTTCCTCTTGCCACAACAGTGAGCTCTGAACTAGCTCACAGCATACTGCTTGTAAGCACTCTGATTAATTCAATCAAACGATTTCAGATGGCTGCAGTTTCAACAACAGATTTGTTCCCTTGACAATAAACTGACATGATATAGACCCCCATACAAGACAATTTCAAGGCACCCTTGTAGAAAACAACAGTTTGATACAATATTCCTCCTCAACCTTATAGTGAGCAATGCAACTACCAACAATTGTGCAGACCTACAAATGATCAGGTGATGTGTGTGTTAAATGAGGATAGTGTTAACAACATATGCAAAATGTTCATTTTGTCTGTGCTACTTTGTATTTTTATGGCAGAGCCCTTGCTTCTATTGCCATATCAGTGGGGACCAACAGGTACCAGAGCTCAGAATCCGCAATGGAAAGCTGCACAAAAAGGACTGATCCTGACAGAAAAATTTACATTAATGACAAACTTCATCTAAGACGATATAAATAGCTAATTTGCCAAACTCTCCTTTCATAAGCTATCAAAACTGTGTGCGCCAGGGTATTTGTTCCCCACTCCGGGAAGCCCTACTGCCTTGGTGCACCTCCCCCGAAGAATGTGTCCTGGCCTGAGGAAGGGAGTTTACACCTGCAAGAGCTGCCTATGCAGGCCACCCAGGATCATCAGTAGGCAAAACCAGTGAGAAGTGGGCCTCCCTCCACTAGAAGGGCTTGGAGCAGACAGAAGGCAATCAGGGCCCAACATATGCAATACAAAGGGCTGCCTGCTTCTGCATAGGGTCAGTTCTTGGTTGGGATGGGGAGGGCTTTCCCAGCCATGGGCCTAAGTTTGACTGCACCTTTTTGACTGAGTTAACAGAAGGCGGTTTTGTTTACACCTTGTGGAATTGAAAGTCCAAGTCACCACATTGAGTCTGGACCTCAATTTAAGTGCTGTAAAAATTAAAGGGAGCTTGTTTCAGGAGGTGTTCTGTTGGTTCAGCTGAACTCATGACGCTTACCAATAAGGAAATGGTGAAAGGCTAGAAATACTGTTTAAGCTTTTAGGGTCTGAATGCAAAGGCTAAACAATTCATATCCCATTTAAATTATACTTCCAGTGGAAGAAGCAACCTAACTAAATAAATGTAGCAAAAGGATCTCATTTAAGAACAGACAGCAGGATATTTAAATCTGTGGCCCCCATGCCTCCATTGTCTCTTGTTGATTTTTGTGATCTACCATTCAGTTTACCTAAATGTATTCATCTCTAACAAAACTAATATCATTAAATAACTGAGCTCTGAAATGCTTAGTCATGAAACTGATGTTGTGGAAAACTGGATACATGTTAAGGAGTTGAATCCCCAACACCATTTGAAGCTTTTTGCAAGATACCCTATGTTGTCTCTACTGCAGGGTTTTAATCACACATTTTAAAAGGCAGTGGCACATGTTTGAGTGCTCCAGTATCTGTTAACCATCTACTAAGCATCCAAGTGTATTGCTATTAGTCATCCACAGGCCTTTTTCTCAGAAGCTCTTGTCTTTATGGCTATCTCTACACTATGCTAATTATGCCTTACTGACAAAGCCACACTAGTATTGAACATGGTTAGCTGTAAAAGTAGGCAAGGATGAGATCCACACTACGAAATTAGGTCGAATTTATAGAAGCCGGTTTTATACAGTCGATTGTGTGTGTCCCCACGTAAAATGCTCTAAGTGCATTAAGTTGGCAGACCGCGTCCACAGTACCGAGGCTAGCATCGACTTCCGGAGCGGTGCACTGTGGGTAGCTATCCCACAGTTCCCGCAGTCTCCACCGCCCATTGGAATTCTGGGTTGAGATCCCAATGCCTGATGATGCAAAAACAGTGTCGCGGGGGGTTCTGGGTACATGTCGTCAGGCCCCTCCCCCTTCATCAGAGCAACGGCAGACAATCGATTTGCGCCTTTTTACCTGGGTTACCTGTGCAGACAACATACCATGGCAAGCATGGAGCCTGCTCAGCTCAGCTCACCGTCACCATATGTCATTTGGGTGCCGGCAGATGTGGTACTGCATTGCTACACAGCAGCAGCTAATTGCCTTTTGCCAGTAGACGGTGCAGTATGACTGGTAGCCATCATCGGCTATCTGGGTGCTGGCAGACGTGGGGCTGCATTGCTATACAGCAGCAGCTCCTTGCCTTTTGGCAGTAGATGGTGTATTATGACTGGTATCCATCGTCGTCTTATTTCTCAGTGAGTTCGATCAGAGGCACCTGGGCAGACATGTTTTGTCTCCTGGAGACTCAGTCCTGCCGGCAGTCCTATTGAACCGTCTTGACGATGATGGCTAGCAGTCGTAGTACAGCATCTTCTGCCAAGCACCCAGAAGATGCTGATGGCTAGGAGTCATGCTGCACCGTCTGCTGCCAGCTTAAGATGTAAAAAATAGATGGACCAGATTTGTTCTGTATTCATTTGCTTCCCCCTCCCTCCGTGAAATCAACAGCCTGCTAAACCCAGGGTTTTGAGTTCAATCTTTGGGGGGGCCATTCTGTGTTTCTCCCTGATGCACAACCACCTTTGTTGATTTTAATTCCTTGTACCTGTAAGCCATGTCATCACTCACCCCTCCCTCCCTCCATCAGACAATAGTTTCGCGCCTTTTTTCAGCCCAGACGCCATAGCACTGGGATCATGGAGCCCGCTCAGATCACCGCGGCAATTATGAGCACTATGAACACCACGCACATTGTCCTGGAGTATATGCAGAGCCAGAACATGCCAAAGCAAAACCAGGCGAGGAGGCAATTGCAGCGCGGCGACGAGAGTGATGAGGAAATTGACATGGACATAGACCTCTCACAAAGTACAGGCCCCAGCAATGTGCAAATCATGGTGTTACTGGGGCAGGTTCATGCCATGGAATGCCGATTCTGGGCCCAGGAAACAAGCACAGACTGGTGGGACCGCATCGTGTTGCAGGTGTGGGACGATTCCCAGTGGCTGCGAAACTTTCGCATGCGTAAGGGCACTTTCATGGAACTTTGTGACTTGCTTTCCCCTGCCCTGAAGTGCCAGAATACCAGGATGAAAGCAGCCCTCACAGTTGAGAAGCGAGTGGCGATAGCCCTGTGGAAGCTTGCAACGCCAGACAGCTACCGGTCAGTCGGGAATCAATTTGGAGTGGGCAAATCTACTGTGGGGGCTGCTGTGATCCAAGTAGTCAACGCAATCAAAGACCTGCTGATATCAAGGGTAGTGACTCTGGGAAACATGCAGGTCATAGTGGATGGCTTTGCTGCAATGGGATTCCCAAACTGTGGTGGGGCGATAGACAGAACCCATATCCCTATCTTGTCACCGGAGCACCAAGCCACCGAGTACATAAACCGCAAGGCGTACTTTTCAATGCTGCTGCAAGCCCTGGTGGATCACAAGGGACGTTTCACTAACATCAACGTGGGATGGCCGGGAAAGGTACATGATGCTCGCGTCTTCAGGAACTCTGGTCTGTTTCAAAAGCTGGAGGAAGGGACTTTCTTCCCAGACCAGAAAATAACCGTTGGGGATGTTGAAATGCCTATCATTATCCTTGGGGACCCAGCCTACTCCTTAATGCCATGGCTCATGAAGCCGTACACAGGCAGCCTGGACAGTAGTCAGGACCTGTTCAACTATAGGCTGAGCAAGTGCCGAATGGTGGTGGAATGTGCAATTGGACGTTTAAAAGCGCGCTGGCGCAGCTTACTGACTCGGATAGACCTCAGTGAAGCCAATATTCCAATTGTTATTGCTGCTTGCTGTGCACTCCACAATATCTGTGAGAGTAAGGGGGATACATTTCTGTCGGGGTGGGAGGTTGAGGCAAATCGCCTGGCCGCTGATTACGCGCAGCCAGACACCAGGGCAGTTAGAAGAGTACAGCAGGGCGTGGTGTGCATCAGAGAAGCTTTGAAAACGAGTTTTGTGACTGGCCAGGCTACGGTGTGAAACTTCTGTTTTGTTTCTCCTTGATGAACCCTCCGCCCCGCCCCCCTGGTTCACTCTACTTCCCTGTAAACTAACCACCCTCCCCTCCCCCCTTCGAGTACCACTTGCAGAGGCAATAAAGTCATTGTTACTTCACATTCATGCATTCTTTATTAATTCATCACACAACTAGGGGGATAAATGCCAAGGTAGCCCGGGAGGGGTGGGGAGGAGGGAAAGAAAAGGACACACTGCAGTTTAAAACTTTAACTCTTATTGAAGGCCAGCCTTCTGATGCTCGGGCAATCATCTGGGGTGGAGTGACTGGGTGGCCAGAGGCCCCCCACCGCGTTCTTGGGCGTCTGGGTGAGGAGGCTATGGAACTTGGGGAGGAGGGCTGTTGGTTACACAGGGGCTGTAGCGATGGTCTCTGCTCCTGCTGCTTTTCCTGCAGCTCAACCATATGCTGGAGCATATCAGTTTGATGCTCCAGCAGCCAGAGCATTGACCCTTCTGTCAGCAAGCTGACGCCACCTATCCTCTTCGGCCCGCCACTTGCTCTCTTCAGCCCGTGATTCAGCCCGCCACCTCTCCTCTCATTCATATTGTGCTTTTCTGTAATCAGTCATTGACTGCCTCCACGCATTCTGCTGTGCTCTGTCAGCGTGGGAGGACATCTGGAGCTCCGAGAACATATCATCCCGAGTCTGCCGTTTTCTCCTTCTAATCTTCACTAGCCTCTGTGAATGAGAAACATTTGCAGCTGGTGGAGGAGAAGGGAGAGGTGGTTAAAAAAGACACATTTTAGAGAACAATGGGTACACTCTTTCACGTTAAATTTTGCTGTTCACATTACACAGCACACGTGCTTTCGTTACAAGGTCGCATTTTTCCTCTTATATTGAGGGCCTGCCGGTTTGGTGTGAGAGATCACTCACGCAGTGCCAGGCAACAGATTTCGGCTTGCAGGCAGCCATGGTAAGCCACAGTCTTTTGGCTTTTTTAACCTTCTTAACATGTGGGAATGGTTTCAAACAGTAGCGCCCTCATTTCCCATACCAAGCACCCGTTGGGTTGGCCATTTAAAATGGGTTTGCAACGTAAAAGGAGGGGCTGCAGTTTCCGGGTTAACATGCAGCACAAACCCAGCTACCCCCCCACACACACACCCAATTCTCTGAGATGGTCACTTCACCCCTCCCCCCCACCACGTGGCTAACATCGGGGAACCTTTCTGTTCAGCTGAGCAGGAACGGGCACCTCTGAATGTCCCCTTAATAAAATCACTCCATTTCAACCAGGTGACCGTGAATGATATCACTCTCCTGAGGATAACAAAGAGAGATAAGGAATGGATGTTGTCTGCATGCCAGCAAACACCGGGACCATATGCTGCCATGCTTTGTTATGCAATGATTCCAGACTATGTGCTACTGGCCTGGTGTGGTAAAGTGTCCTACCATGGCGGACGGGATAAGGCAGCCCGCCCCAGAAACCTTTTGCAAAGGCTTTGGGAGTACATGAAGGAGAGCTTTCTGGAGATGTCCCTGGAGGATTTCCGCTCCATCCCCATACACGTTAACAGACTTTTCCAGTAGCTGTACTGGCCGTGATTGCCAGGGCAAATTAATTATTAATCATTAAACACGCTTGCTTTTAAACCATGTGTAATATTTACAAAGGTACACTCACCATAGGTCCCTTGTGCGCCCTCCGGGTCTGGGAGCACGCCTTGGGTGAGTTTGGGGGTTACTGGTTCCAGGTCCAGGGTGATAAACATATCCTGGCTGTTGGGGAAACCAGTTTCTCCGCTTCCTTGCTGTGAGCTATCTTCATTGTCTTCATCATCATCTTCCTCATACTCGGGGTATGAACCCCAAGGAAGAACCCGCTTCCCTGTTGCGTGATTCTCCATTGATGGAGTCAAAGCACACGGTTGGGGTAGTGGTGGCTGCACCCCTAGCATCGCATGCAGCTCTGCGTAGAAGCGGCATGTTTGCGGCTCTGCCCCGGACCTTCCGTTTGCCTCTCTGGCTTTGTGGTAGGCTTGCCTTAGCTCCTTAATTTTCACGCGGCACTGCTGTGCGTCCCTGTTATGGCCTCTGTCCTTCATGGCCTTTGAGACTTTTTCTAATATTTTGCCATTTCGTTTACTGCTACGGAGTTCAGCTAGCACTGATTCGTCTCCCCATATGGCGAGCAGATCCCGTACCTCCCGTTCTGTCCATGCTGGAGCTCTTTTGCGATCCTGGGACTCCATCATGGTTACCTGTGCTGATGAGCTCTGCGTGGTCACCTGTGCTCTCCACGCTCAGCAAACAGGAAATGAAATTCAAAAGTTTGCGGGGCTTTTCCTGTCTACCTGGTCAGTGCATCTGAATTGACAGTGCTGTCCAGAGCGGTCACAATGAAGCACTGTGGGATAGCTCCCGGAGGCCAATAACGTTGAATTCCGTCCACACTACCCCAAATCCGACCCGCAAAGGCCGATTTTAGCGCTAATCCCCTCGTCGGAGATGGAGTAAAGAAACCAGTTTAAAGGGCCCTTTAAGTCGAAAAAAAGGGCTTCGTCATGTGGACGTGTCCAGGCTTAATTCGATTTAACGCTGCTAAATTCGACCTAAACTCGTAGTGTAGACCAGGCCTTACAGGCAGAAGTGGTCCCCTTAAGGCAGAAAAAAAAATTGTTAGAAGTAACAAAATATGGAGTGCCTGGGCTGTGAGATTTTACTAGTGTGCCAAGGGAAGCAAAAGTATTATGGAATATCCCCAGATCAGCTATTGGGTGCAGCAGTTCAGATAAAACTGCAAGTCCCCCTCTTCCCCCCCAAATGGATAAATACCACAAAATTTCTGTTCAGTTTCCAATCTAGGCCACTTAGGTTTGGGGGATTTGTTTTTTTTAAACTTTGTTTCCCTAACTACACCCACTTTAGATGGTCTCTTCCCACACAAAGCCAGAGTGTGAATCTGTTTTCTCATGGGAGCAAGCTTGGCAGCTAGGACACTAGATCCTCCTTTCCTGGCAAGGGCTACCTTTGTCTGTTGCCTGTGCCATACTGTTACCTTGGCACTATTGGCACTTGGAAGATTGTGTTACTGGATCCTTCCCATTTGACTCATAGATAGAGGGTTAGTCATAGAATACTTAAAGACTTGTTCACATCTGGGCTCACCCACTGTTTTCTAGAACACTGGTGGATGGTTTCACTTCCCCTGCATGACTGCAGCCATCAAAACACACACACACACACACACACACACTCTTTTCATTGCAAAGCACACAACACCTTTAATCTATATATGTTCATTCCCCATAGAATGTAAGATGCAATAGGAATTGTGTAATGAGAATGCAGAAGGTGTGAAAACTCATGTGTGTTGCTCATTAATTAGTCAAGTCCCCAGCTGTCTTCCTCATCCAAGGCTGCTAGCTGGCTGTTTTAGGATTTTTTTGCAAAGGGAAACTTGCACCATGCACCGAGCTTGCGTTAAAAAGGATTTTGTCTCTGCAGTATTTTACTTGTACCTCTCAGTATTCAATGCCTCTGATCAATGTCTTCTGTGCTAAAGGTGCTCCATGGAAAGCTTTGGAGAACTTCCTGGTCACATGGTGCTGACGGCTCCTTTGTTTCTGCTCAAAACTGCACTAGGGTATAGATGAAAAGATAAATGATATTAGGGAATTCATGTATCTGCACAAGAAACTGCTGTTTCCATAGGGATGTTATGAGTATGAGAAGGAAGAAGGATGGCTCGTACACATATGAATATCAAAGGAAATGGTCCATGAGACAATTGTTATACAACAATATGGTTGACCCTTTTTAAAAAACAAAAAAAACCTCTATTGATTTATATTACAATCATGCTTGCAGACCCCAATTGTCATCAGTCCAGTTGTGCTAGGCACTACACAAACAGATAGTAAGAGCCAGTCCATGCCCTGAAGAGCTCATGGTCATCATCATCCCAGCTCATCAGTAAATCTCAGAGCACTTTAAAAAGGAGGTCAGTCTCATTGACTGGCAAAGAGTCAGAGTAAGGCAGTATTATTCCCATTTAATAGATAGAAAAATAAGGCAGAGGTGGGAAGTGATTTGCCCCAAAGTTGCACAGCGTCTGTAGCAGAGACAAAAAGTTAATCCAGATCTCAGAGATCCAGTCCAGTGCCTTAACCAAGAGACTACTGTTCCTCTTTGGCCTCAAACAATTTCATTGTTAACTATAATTACTGATTTATACACAATTGTTAAAATTCCTTAAAACAGTATACAAAGTGGCATTGATAGTAGGCTGGTTCCTTTATCATTGTGTGTGTGTGTGTGTGTGTGTGTGTGTGCGCGCGCACACACACACACACTCAATGGGATTATATACACAACACCCGCACCCATTCTGGTTTTCATGGTAAGGGCTTTTTCCTGATCCAAATAAATACTCAGCTTTCTTTAATGGTAATTGAAAAAGTCACCATTGACATTCACAGACTTCTCACGAACCTTTTATTTTTAATCAAAACCACACACACAGTAGAAATTAATCCAAAATTAAGCAGGGCACTTTGCTGAGACATGTCTTTCTGCAAAGTAAATGAAGCTTAATTGCTCTCTTTTTAAGCCTACCATTGATAAAGGCCTACCCAACCTGTAAGGGTACCATTCAGAAATGCTTTTCAGTTGTTTAGGTCTTCTTCTTTTACCAAATTTGTATGAAGGACAATCTTGAGCCATCTGGTGCCTATTTAATTTTTAACCACCTTTCACTTGGAATATTTATTTCTTTATACTTATTTTGTCTTAACAAATTGGCCATAAGCTAAACCGCACCATCTGTGACTTCCAGTAAATACAACTGTTACTAATGAAATTACCCAGCTTCATCATTTTGATTTAAATGCTTTGCCTGCTTTTTCTATGACCTTTCATTGCTTGCCATCAAATAACAGCTTTCACACATTTAGATACATGTTCATGTAGGTCAGGCTTCAGGAATAAATCTTATCTGTGAATCTGAAGAAGCTTGGCCAAGCTTGCTCAGCAGGTTGGCATAAGAGACCACAGCCAGGGCCATGCTAAGAAATCATTATGGCATTTGTGCCCATCCAGCTAGGGGCTCGAACACTGTGTGTGTATCATGCTCCAGGGCAGATCCCCTGCCATGTGACCAATTGGTCACTGTTCCTTGTTTCCTTGCCTCCCATTTGTTAGACTGACTGTATTAATGATTCTAGTAGCTGAAGGCCATTCTTTTGGCTCCTCATTCTCACTTTCAATAAAAGGACTCATTTGACCAGATTGAGCAACAGTAAAGTCACAACAAAGATTTGGAATCTTACATTAGGAAAAGTGTACCATGAATATGGGACATACATAAAGGGAAGAGATGTTTAATGACAGTTAAATATGAGTTTTTGCAAACATTTATATTGTACTTCTCAAATAGTTTCCTGTGTGATTAATATGTACATACAGGAATCAATTCATCCTCCCCCTGAATCACCAGCTCCAATCCCTTCAGCACGCTGGTGTTTCCTTGTAGGTCTCTCATCCATGCACTGAGTATGTTACCATAGGCAGTGATCATCTTGTGACATCTAATGATATTGCAGCCTGAGCTGCCATTGCTACACACAGAGATTTGATCCAATCGTCACCTCTGTGGATGCACATTCACTCAAAAAAATCAGCCACTGAAAATTGTTGTGTGGCTGATGTGACAAAGAGTGGCTAGCACAACACAGACTTTTACAAAAACACACAGTGATCCAGGTTCAGCTACTATAGAAATTGTCCATATTATACACTCATATACAGTTTCCTGCTTGGATACCATGGAGTTAACAGAACAAAGTCTCAGCTAGTGTAAATCTGGTGAAGCCAGTGGAATTACTCAAATTTACATTAGATGAGGATTTGGTCTCAATAATATCAAACCTGAGAATGCAGTAAAGTTCTGCAATGGAGTTCACTCACCACTCAGGGGCCTCCTTGTGGTTGCATCTGGGAATTAGCTCTTTTCAGGTCAGATGCCCCCAGTTGCTTACACCAGCCCACCCCTCTCCAAGACACGGTGCTCCCTCTTTGGGAGGGAGCCCTCCTGTCAGATCGCTGGATAGTCCTCCCCTTCTAGGTTATCCAAGTCCCACTGGATCCACTGTCCACATGCCTTTTCAGACAGGCCAGGTCCTGTGCCATTTTCCCAGCATCTGGTAGGGGAACCAGGCACACCCCCTACTCCAGATTCCAGTCCAGTGACCCTATGTCCATCAACAAGAGTCTGCTCACGCCCAGGACCTGTCGCTACTCCCATGGACTTCTTCCTAACTTATAGGCCCCCACCTCTAACTTAGAGGCCCCCACCTCTGGGTTTACCGGTCCAAACACCCTTCTTCCAGAGACTAATTGTAGACTCCTCCTTCTCTCTTTCCAGACATCATAGCCTCAGAGAAACTTCCCAGGGAGTGACTGCAAACTACTGCCCCTGCAGTCCCCTTCTGGTCTCCACTTCATCCCGTCATACAGGCCCAACCTGCCCCTTCTCAGATGAACTTCATCTTCCATTAGGCTTTATTGAGCCATGGCAGCCCAGGTGCAGTATATAAGGTCAATTGATCTAATTTAACCTACTCTGCCTTATGTGGGGTGGACACCCCATCACGAGCTCATGAAACCAGATGCATGTGGAATAGGAAAATAAACTGAAGAGTTCATTCTGATTGCTCTTTCAGTTACCCCAAATCAAGGTGTAGAACTATGAAGCACAGGTAAATCACTGCGTATTTTAAATCAAGGCATAGAAGTTTGAACAGACCAGCATGGTAAATAAGCTCCTCTTCAACAGTGACAACAAAAGCCTTTAGAAACTTGCAAACCTCAGAAGAGCTTAAATAAAATGAATTGTGGGTTTGAAATTTGACAACTTCTCCTCTGAAGCTGTGTCAGAGTGGACATAGAGATATTATATTGTAAAATGAAAGGTCTTAAAAATTGCCTTCTCTGTGTTCCTCTACTCTCATTAGCAGGTGTCAATTCTGATCACCAGAGTGAGCCGAAATTTGAGCCAATGCTTCAGTTTTGTACATATAAAATTGCATACACAAATGGGCCATGTCTATTTAACTACAAATCTCCCTTATATTCAGCCTGCTCCTCTTCTCATTGGATTCATTTAGGGATGTTGTAATCTACTGTTTACATCACTGCTGTTCAGGCTGAGACAAAGGGTTATGATATCACAAAAATGTAACTCTTGGTAATTTTACTAAATGAACCAGGCTAGAGGGCTCATCAGCAAGTAGGTGGGTTATGTTTCTACAGGGATACCATGGTAGTCAGATGGATAAAAGGCAAACACCTAAGGGAAGATGGCAGTTACAATGGAGTTTTTGATAAAATATAAAGGTTTGTCAGACTGAGGCAGGGCTTGTGTAAAGAATATGTCTGGGGAAGGTGAATCACCTCTGTAACATTGCACTTGTCTCGCTTAGATTTCCAAGAAGGCTGTGGATGCCAGCTAGACTTCACTCATGACAGCACCATGCTCCCTTGCCAGTTTTCAGCAAAATATATGTTGTTAAACATGCTGTTCACCAAACTGCAGTCCACGGGAGTTGCAAGTGCTCTTAGAATTTGGCCTATACGTACTGTATTCATTTTCACTAGCACGGCCAAAGTTCAATGCTTAATAAGCACAATATTTACAATAATCAATAATTAATTACACTGAATCCAACAAGTGTTTTTCTTTTCAGCGTTAGATTCCACAGCATTGAGGAGTTGAACCACTATTCTGAATTTTATGAAAAATAGCAGAAAGCAAGGATAATTTTTCTTCAAGTGCACCGTAAAGAAGATATCTTGCTGGAATATGACTTCTGGCAGCAGAACATGCTCCGTGATGTCTGAAGACATGAATATTTTAGTATCATAGGGGTAGCCATGTTAATCTGTATCCACAAAAACAACGAGGAGTCCGGTGGCACCTTAAAGACTAACAGATTTATTTGGGCATACATCTGAAGAAGTGGGTTTTTTACCCACGAAAAAATAAATAACCCAAATAAATCTGTTAGTCTTTAAGGTGCCACCGGACTCCTCATTGTTTTTATTAATATTTTAAAGTTTCAAATCTATTTAGAGACAAAACTGCAAGGGCAACAGTATGGACAGCATTGTTCATCTGGAGAGACTTCTGAGAGTCAGCAGTAAGTTTAGTATTCAGCCTGTGGGAACAGTTAAGGCTGGTCAGAATGAAGGGTGATATATTGCTGCTAGTGGATCGACTTGCTGTGTGTATATTTATAGCACACAAATCCTGTGATCTAGAAAATGAAAAATTCCAGCAAAGAGGACCCCCGATACCTATTAAATATGCTTGAAAGTATTTTAGATATGTAATGTACAGTATACAAAGAAAGCCCGAATATTTAGGCTGCAGATGTCTTGTAGATTTTGAATTAGTTTCCTATTATACATATATACACACTTGCAATTGGATGATCACAAAAATTCATGACTTTCCTTCCACAGCACCATTTTGTATTTGAGTTGAATATTCAAGAGAAAATTGTACTTGCACAGCTATTCATGAAAAGTGAATTTTAAGATTACAGACTAAAGCACTGTAATTGATAACATTATATTTTACATGGGATGGAACGCAACAAGAGGAAAAGGGCTCCCAAATCAACTTGCAAAGCCCAAGCACAAAGACAATTAGACCCTTCACAGCTAAGACTATTCATGTTCGTTCCATAACTGTGTGTCAACAATTGTAGTTATAACAGAAAATTGCAATGCAATTTGGTATATTTTATTACATGGAACTCTGCTTACCCTAAAAAGATAAGGTTCCCTAACCCCCCTGTTAGAGCCAGACACACATGCAGTTAAACATGCCTGAATGATTACCATGCGGTCAAAGTTTTACATCATAACAGCATACTACATTCAATATGAGATTTCATATGTAAACTCATTCAGCTCAGAGATCTGACAACTGCATGTGTTTTCTAGGTGTGAAGAGAAAATTATATAGGGTATATTAGAAATTGTTAATCTATTTTATCAGATATACCTCCAAGAGTCTCAGTGTTGCACTGTTCTCTTCACTGTCTCCTGATGTCTGACAGCTATATGTATCCAATCAGTGAACAAATACCCTGGCACCAATCACAACTAACAAATATATCTTGAAATTTGTATATCAGATGTATACAGACAATTGTTTATAATGAACCCACAGAAAAAAGAGCTTCACAAAAAGGTGTTAAATAACTTTGAATGATTTAGAGGAAATCAGATTCAAATATTTCATAAGCAGTAGAAAGGGGCTAAGTTTGTTGAGAAAATTATTTCATAATCTTTATTATACAACAACTGTTGTCATTCCATGGTCTGTCGAACACTAGTGGTCTGTGGTGCCCTTCTTGGGGTTTCACATGATGAAACAGTGGAGAGTTGGACTGATGGGAGGGAAAGAGGGTCTAGTGAGGTGACTTCTGTTATGAAACATTCTGTTATGAAACCCGTTCTACAAGGCACACAGTGTTCTATCATCAACGAAACCACAACACACACCCCTTCTAATTAAGTTCACATTACACGATGCCCAGCCAGAATTGTTTTACACAGAAACCATTAAAGTAGAGAGGTTTATACAGGCATCAAGAGGTTTTGAGGTGGAACAAAAAAAGGGCGCAAAGACTTGTTTATTTATATGTGCATGTAACAGGATGACTGGGTTCCTCCATTGACCCACTCTAGGTTGGTTGGAACCCTGCAGAGAAATGCTAGTTGATTCTACTGATCCATTGCAACAGGAGCTGCATTTTAACTCCACCCCACCTATGAGAGGGTAGGGGTGTGTGAAGCCCTTTGAGGTCCCCCGCTGGAGGCCTCATGGTCCTACCACCCCCCCCCCCCCAGGAGAGGAGCAGTGAAGGTGGGTCCCCCAGGCCTGCGTAGAAAGGGTTTAGGGAAGCAGCCAATCAGAGCACAGCAGGCTTCGACAAAAGGAGCTACAGGGCTTGAGCAGGTCAGTTCCTAACTGGGACCTGTGTGGTAAGGAAGGGTGCTCTGCCCTGGTCATAGGAGCTTGAGAGATAAGCAAAAGTTGAGTTCTGACTGCATTTTGCTCTTTGCAAGGAGAGAGCAGACTTGAGAACTATAATCATAAAGTAATAACTGAGACATGAGAGAAGAAGCCCAGGGAAAACAATAGCAGCTAATTGAAGGAGTTGAAGGGAGCAGTATGTGACAGCTGTTCAGAGGATCCCTGGGTTCGGACCTGGGATAGTGGGCAGTCCTGGGTTCCCCCCACCGGCCAGTGAAGACCCTGGTGAGGGCTGACCAGGCCCAGAGATGGGGCTGAAGATCCTGGTGAGGACTAACCATTTGTTGAACTTTGTTACCCCAGAAGGGGTTCATCGATTATTGATTGTGTGACTTGGCCAAAGGGTTGAGCCATGGAAGTGCCGCCCATCAAGGGCAACAACCTACAGGGGGTGCCAGAACCAAAAAAAAGGTTACAGCATCAAACCCAGCCCACAGGAGGCACTGACGAGAGGTGAGTATGCCCCGTCACAGGCTGTTTCAATGAGTGGAAGGTATTGAGTCCAAGACAGAGGTTTCTGCAGAGAAACTCTAAGAACAGCTAAGATTATAGAGGAAATTAAGGCTAAGAATGAAAGATTTTTGTTATTTGAGGTAGCAGTAAAGAAAATCCAGGGTAAGTTTGGACTAAATACATAGTGGGGACTCTGCTGTTATGATAGCTGTTGGAGCATGAGACAGTTTTGAGGCACCAGGGGGCTGAAGTATAACCAAGCATTATAGTGAAACACACAGCAAACTAGTTCAAATATCTAGTGATAATTCACAATAGCATTTTTTTTCCAGATTGTTCTTACTTAATGTTCCATTTAAAATCTCAGTCTAAGCAGAATTTTAATACTTATCAAAACTGCCATACAATTTTATTTGCAATCCCATTAAGGGAGAGATATATGATAATTGTTGCAAAGTTATAAAGGCCCTTAAATTACAGTTACTTAACTAGTTGAAGCAGCTGGGCTTGCTAAAACAACAGGAAGTAATCTGTTAAATGCTGACCGTGGTCGTGAAACTGATATTTTATTTAGATGTCCTTGCAGCATAGAGAGAAAGATCTGAAATCATGTTTATAGTCTGCATGCAATAGAAATATAAGCAATGGTGTATATTTTGGCAGGTAGTGTTGAGATTTAGTTGTAGTAATTCAGAGTGTTGCTTCAGTGCCTCTATGTTGCTTTGGGCATAAAGCTGTATTATAAATTATAGCACACAAAGCTGAATCTGACCTACCAGTTGGTGCATAATAAACTGACTTAATTCTGAATATTAACTACATATTGTGGCCTTAAGGTTTTCTGCTCTCTAATTGTAGCACTGAATTATACAAGAATCTTTCTCTTGGGTGAAACCTATATATATATCTATATAAATTTCTCAGTCATAATACTATACAGAAAGGAACAGTTGCAATAGATAACACTGGTAGAATATATTAATCTTAAATATTTGTTATTGTATGCAGATTAAGATAAGTTTTGAATATTGCTAAGTACGTGAGGCAATTTTTGAAACTTGGTGGTGGTATTTTTGTCTTGTTGAAGTGTCAGGACCCGAATAAATCATTTGAATACCCGGAGAACATTAGCAGTGATGATTATGAACAGAGAAAATGTCCTGATTATAATTGTACAGTATTTCAGGTTGTGTCAGAACCTGTTTTATGAATTAGTATTTTAATAGATTCTAACTTGGCTTTAAAACTTTGCCCTAAGCTGAACTATACCATAAACTATTTCAGCCCTGGTGAAAATATTTTTTTGCTGATTTTCTTTAAAATAGTTTAACTAGATTTTTTTTTAATTTCATTTCAAGTGAAGAGCTTTTTGCTATGGACCAATAGTACATATTAGCATAGCTGGTAACATATTCTTCCACTAGTAAAGCTAGAGGAATAGATAGTTTCCATGTGATGCTGAAGACAGAGAATGTTTCTTCAAGTGATGACTCCTATGTTTCACTGTGGGTACACGTCCGCTCCATGCATTTGAGACCCAAAGATTCTTGCTAGCAGTGTCCTTTGGTCGGTGCCTGCACCCCTCTCCTCCTCGTACTCTGAACCAAGGTCATAAGGAGTGGTGTGGACCAATCACCTCTCCAGTTCCTTTCTGCTGCCCATGGTCTGAGACTGAAGCTTTTCACTGTCTGCAGCATTAACTAGCTTCTTCATATATTCATAGATTCTAGGACTGGAAGGGACCTCGAGAGGTCATCGAGTCCAGTCCCCTGCCCGCATGGCAGGACCAAATACTGTCTAGACCATCCCTGATAGACATTTATCTAACCTACTCTTAAATATCTCCAGAGATGGAGATTCCACAACCTCCCTAGGCAATTTATTCCAGTGTTTAACCACCCTGACAGTTAGGAACTTTTTCCTAATGTCCAACCTAGACCTCCCTTGCTGCAGTTTAAGCCCATTGCTTCTTGTTCTATCCTTAGAGGCTAAGGTGAACAGGTTTTCTCCCTCCTCCTTATGACACCCTTTTAGATACCTGAAAACTGCTATCATGTCCCCCCTCAGTCTTCTCTTTTCCAAACTAAACAAACCCAATTCTTTCAGCCTTCCTTCATAGGTCATGTTCTCAAGACCTTTAATCATTCTTGTTGCTCTTCTCTGGACCCTTTCCAATTTCTCCACATCTTTCTTGAAATGCGGTGCCCAGAACTGGACGCAATACTCCAGCTGAGGCCTAACCAGAGCAGAATAGAGCGGAAGAATGACTTCTCGTGTCTTGCTCACAACACACCTGTTAATACATCCCAGAATCATGTTTGCTTTTTTTGCAACAGCATCACACTGTTGACTCATATTTAGCTTGTGGTCCACTATAACCCCTAGATCCCTTTCTGCCGTACTCCTTCCTAGACAGTCCCTTCCCATTCTGTATGTGTGAAACTGATTGTTCCTTCCTAAGTGGAGCACTTTGCATTTGTCTTTGTTAAACTTCATCCTGTTTAACTCAGACCATTTCTCCAATTTGTCCAGATCATTTTGAATTATGACCCTGTCCTCCAAAGCAGTTGCAATCCCTCCCAGTTTGGTATCATCCGCAAACTTAATAAGCGTACTTTCTATGCCAATATCTAAGTCGTTAATGAAGATATTGAACAGAGCCGGTCCCAAAACAGACCCCTGCGGAACCCCACTCGTTATGCCTTTCCAGCAGGATGGGGAACCATTAATAACAACTCTCTGAGTACGGTTATCCAGCCAGTTATGCACCCACCTTATAGTAGCCCCATCTAAATTGTATTTGCCTAGTTTATCGATAAGAATATCATGCGAGACCGTATCAAATGCCTTACTAAAGTCTAGGTACACCACATCCACAGCTTCTCCCTTATCCACAAGACTCGTTATCCTATCGAAGAAAGCTATCAGATTGGTTTGACATGATTTGTTCTTTACAAATCCATGCTGGCTGTTCAGTGTAACTGTTATCTGTATATAGTTTTTAGATCATAGTTTTAGATAAGTATAGTTTTTAGTGGTCAGAGTTTCGGGGCTCTGCTTACCTGAACACCTTCCCCTGTATGGGATGACTAATATGCCCCAAATCCCATGATTCAACAACTGTGTATCCTGTCCTTGGGGCTTCCTGGTCAAAAATGATCACCTCAAGAACCTCTTATTGACTCGGGGAAGATCACATCTCCATAAAGTGCAGCATTTGCCAACACTTTCCTTGCCAAACTCATCAAGCCCATGAATACAGGCTGTGAAGATTCCTAATGGATTGTGCTATGAGGCCCCAGTCAGGCCCTGGCCCATCAGCTCCCTCCTCCTCCATACATCGGGCAGAGGCACTGAGAAGGGCTCCAGGGCTGATAGGATTAGATCAAAGGACACCTTCAAACAGGAGTGTGAGGAGGTAGGAAACTCTCACAAAAATGAGAGAGCTCTTCCTCCACATCCTCAGTCAAGAACAGGACATCTTCTCCGACACCCTCCAAGCTGGGTGAGATGCTGTGCCCTGGTATAGGAGAGTCAGGAGCTCACAAGGACCACAATACTGTTCTTCTAGCTCCAAAGGACAAAAGTGCCCTGAAATGGATGCTATCTACAGGCGTGGGACTGTCCCAGGTACCAGGGAGGAAAAAACAGTGGAAACCTCCTACCCTGAGGGCACTGATACACTATGTAAAGGAGTTGCCTGTATCGAAGACCAGGACAAAATCAACACTGCCAGTGCCACCAAAAGAAAGGAGTCTGTCCTGCTCCTTTGTGTCATGGGATAGATACACCGCCCCTGAGGACATTACCTTCTGTGTTGCTGGAATCCCTGTAGTGGAACGAGCAGCTGACGGCGGAGCAAGTGGCTGACAGAGCAGCTGGCAGAGTGAGTGGGCAGCAGAGCGGCCAATAGTGGAGCAAGCAACTAACAGCAGTGTGAGCAACCAACTTGCTCTGCCAGCTGCTCCACAAACAAAACCTGGACAAACTAGTCTCTGTCCCCCACAGGTATGGGCTTCTCTCTCCTGGTGGGATTACAAAGATGTAGTATAGGTGAGTGGCGGGGTATCTCTTTCATGTCTCTCCCTCCCACAAAAAAAATGATCACTGAGAACTCCCTACTAGGGTGGGGAGTCTATCTGGACAAAGAGGTAATGCAAAGTACATGGACCCTCCAAGGATACCCGTTACACATAACCCCCCTGGAGCTATGGGCAGTATGAGACCTGCAAACTATTCATACAGTTTGTTCAGACCTTGCATGTCCAATTCATGTCACACAACATGACAGCTGTGTCTTACATCAGCACTCAAGGAAGAGTAAGATCCACCCCTCTTTGACGTCCCTCTTCTGGAAATCTGCAGAGTGACAATGTATGGCTCTGTTCATACCTTTATGAAACATTATGACTTGGTGCAGACTTCTTCAGCTGATAGAGGACTATTCTGCTGAAGGATGCAATCAGTGGTACAGCAGGGGTCCTCGCACTCTCCCCTCCAATGAACACTGTTTGTGAGTCACCCACATAGTAGAGTGCACATAGGGACCATCGCTCTTAGAAGAAAAAAACGTTTCTTACCTTGTGCAGTTACTGAAATTCTTTTGAGATGTGTGGTCCCTGTCTGTATTCCATTATCCACCCTCCTTCCCCTCTGCTGTGAAGCCTTATCCTAGGACATTCATGGTGGAAAGGTAACTAGAGAAGCGGTTGGTCCTCACTGCCCCTTTATACCCTCAATTTGGAGCACAAGGAGGAGAGGGGCCTGGACACAGACCAATGGACACTGCTAGCAAGAATCTTCCAGTCTGAGGTGCATAGATGCATGCTAGTGCACAGTGGAATACAGATAGGGACTACACATTTTTAAGAACTACAGTTACTGTATGAAAGAAAAATATTACTGCAAGAAGCTTAAAAAAACTGTAAAGAAGTTAGGTACTTACTAAAGTGACAGAGAAACTGGGTAAGAGCGTTGGTGCCAATTAAGATTTGTTAAAATATATACTAGAAATAAAGCTAATAAACTAATAGCAGCGTTCTGTTAGAGCCTTGAGGATCATCTTTATTTGTCATTCCCATAACTTAGCATCTAAGTCTTCAGGTCTTCTGAAATAGAGGACAGCAGTGAAAATGGGAACCCAACACGCGCACTTTCTATCTTAGTATGGATTGGTTCTGATGCTATGATTAGATAACTGTTGAAATATTTGTGATTCAAAACCTTTCTTCTTAAAGATTATTATTATTTGCCTTGTGGTAGCACCTAGGAGCCTTAGTTATGGACCAGGACCCCGTTGTGCTATGTGCTGTACAAACACAGGACAAAACCACGGTCCCTGCCCTAACGGGTTTACAATCTAGTCGGCAGTTTATTACCAAAGGTGGCCAAAACACACACTAAGAGTATTATTTGTAAGAAATGAATTTCCCTTAGTAAATGATTCACCAACCAATCCTGATTTTTAGGATGAGGACATGGGAACAGACATGTATGCTGAGGTATGATTAAATACAAAGATGCTCAGGCCTGCCCGGGTATCCTGGCTGCTGAAAACCAAAGTACCCTTTCCCCCTCCTGCATGCAGGGAGGTAGGAGAGATGAGATATGGGGAATCCCAGGCTGTTTGTGGCATGCAAGCATATCCCCTTGCTGTGTAATGTCATGCTCTGGGCCCAGGCCCAAATAGCCCACTGGGTTTCAGGGATCTCGCATCAGGTCCTTTTTTAATCCCTCAGCTGCACTGGAATCCAGAGCCGTAACTAAGCATTTTAGTGCCCAGGGCGAGCAAGCATACTGGCACCCCCTACTGTTTTATTCATCACTTTTTCCACCAAGAGGTGACTCATGGGGGGGGGTGCATGTGGGTCATGTGCCCTCCCAGATTTTTTGTTTGTGACCCACCTAGTCCAGACAGGCTGGGGGGCCTGCTGAGGTGAGTTGGTGTGGAGGGGATGCTCCCTCCCTGAGCTCTGCCACATGGGGCTTTATGTATCTCCTCTGTTTCTGCCCATTTTTTCACACCAGCAGCTTGGCGCCATGGGCTGCTGCCTCACTCACACCACCCTGGTTATGGCCCTGCTGGAATCTGCCAAACTTGTGAGAGTGCAATTTAAACTCTCAAAACCAAGTGTCTGAGGTGCTGGATAGAAAGTGAAAACACCCACACAGCAATTTACCTATTTTGCCAAATGGGAGAAATCCCCTCCAGTCTCCAAACACTTGATAACCAGACTAATCCCTGACATCATAAGAGGCCCATCTCACTAGAAAGAGATGGGGCTGGAACAGAACCCAAAATGGCTACTCCCCAGCAGCAAGAGCAGAGTCCAAAATGGCTACTCACAAACAGAAGCTAGTACTTCTGTGGGCATGACAGGCTTTTTTACCTGTAACCATGTGGGATAGGCCTCCCCACTGCACGGGGAGTAAGGGGAAGAGCGAACAAGAAAGAAGCAGCATCCTCCCTCCTTCCACGTTATGCTCATGCTGCAGGGAGGGATGTACATGTCTCTGTTTCCATGTCTGCATGCTTTTAGCCCCATCCACTCCTGTTCTCCAGGATTTTCTCATCCACCTCTCCACTACCCAGAGGGTGTGAGAAGTGGGATGTCCCCATTGCTTCTGGACCCATCAAAGACACATCCTGGCTAGCGAGGTGAGGATTGTTTCTAAGCATCTGCTAAGCAGTTTGAATAAATAATAGGCTTGGAAAGATTAGATTTTTTTCTGGTCAATGTTGGTAAACATTAATTTCATCATACACACCCCAACGAAAAAATCCTTCAATCAATACTCTCAGTTTACAGATGGGGGAAGTAAGAAAAGTGCTGCTTGAAAACTTGTTAGAATTTGATTTAGGGATAATTACTTTCTATATTTTTGACTTGTGATGTTGACAACTTGTTTTAGTGGGTATAAAGCTTTAACTTTTTGAATCTCAGTGTCTACTGTCATTAAAAGCAGCAAAGAGTCCTGTGGCACCTTATAGACTAACAGACGTCTACGTATATGTCTGTTAGTCTATAAGGTGCCACAGCACTCTTTGCTGCTTTTACAGATCCAGACTAACACGGCTACCTCTTTGATACTGTCATTAAATAATTGTCTGGTTGCACCCCATAATCTCCTTCAAGTGTAGAAATTTAAATTGATAATCTAAAAAACAATTAAAAATAAACACTGCCATTACCTGTCAAAATGTTTAAAAAAAGATTGAATTCTGCCAAGCCTACCTATGGGCAATCTCAAACAATTCAGTGTAAAAAATAGTGTAACTGCCCACCAAAGTGATCAGGAGAATAACAAATTGTGAATTTCCAGTCCAACTTTCTGAGGAACACTAAAATTAATTGAAATTTCAGATATGAGAACATTTTCATGAATACCCAGCAGTGGTCAGAATACTTGTGAATAACCGATATGCCCTTGTGAGTCATAGCAAACTAAACTTTAGTTTGTAGAAAACATTGTTGAATCAGCTTTTAACTATTTGTGAAAAAGAGACCCAGACAAGTACTTTTTCCTTTCCTTAACTTCTTACAATATTTTTGCCAGGAAATATAACCTATTGCGATATTATGGTCTTGTTTTGAGTAGTGCCTTGGTGAGAAGCATATGACAAGCAGCAATATACCCCGTCATTTTGAGGCACATCATCCATCATAAATATTTAAAACAATTATTAATCAAAATAGCTGTATACATGCTTCAGGTGATCAGCAACCAAAGCCTTAAGAACTCTGATTTTTAAATTGGCTTTTGTAGTCTTTTTCCCCGCCCCTTCTTGCAGGTGGGATAATCACAGGCTACCTGCTATGATCTAAGATTCCTTCTATCAGCAGCCAAGTTGTCATCTTGAAATTTCAAACTTCTTAAGGAGTTGCACTTATTTGTAGGCCTCATGGATGTTGGAATTTTTCGAGAAGATGCTTGGCTCTGAGAATTAGTGTTATGAACTATGGTCTTGAGGCTCTGTGTGAGGATCCATGAATCTCGAGCCCAGATCCACTGGTCTGGAATCTGGGTCCACGGGCAATCATTGCATCCCACCTGCCATCTGGCAACTTGCTAGTAATTAGAAGGCTGAGTAGCTAATGGAAAACTGGCCCCACCAGGGGCACCACTCACAGGTTTCATGATTGGAGGAGTGCCAGGCCCCACTGATGGTCCAGCGACACAGTTTAAGCCAGAAGGAGGCACAGGAAGTCTGGACAACAGGGTCAATTCCTTGCTGGCTGCTACATGGAACCCTGCCTTTTTGTCTTGTTCCTCGTTCCTGCCTTGTTCCTGATCTAGGGGGGTCTCCAACTCGAGCTTTGACTCTAGGCTCAACTCTCTCTTGCTCGCCTCCCGACTCTGGCTCTGACCCTTGGCTCAGCTCCTGACTCTGGCCACTAGGGCTGACCACCCCAGCCTCAGTCGCAACACCTTGAGAATTCTTTGTACGTAGAGGGGAATAGAAAAAGATGCATGAAAAATAAACTTATTCTTGATTCTCAACAGAAACTTGAACATGTTGTTATTTAAAACCAAAATATTTTGGGTGGGTAGTAATGCAGAGTCCAGCTGTCCATTCACTGAATTTTAAAATCTCATCTGAAACACCCCCACACAGTAAATTCTGTAACTTGTCTCTACCTTGAGAAAATGAAAAGCACTCAGTTCTGCTTGGAATGTCAGTTTGCAGTTCCAGATATTTCAGACTTGAAGCTTAGACCTGTACTAAACTTCAGGTGAAGTTCTGCAATGGGAACAACATAAAGCGGGTAGTGATTTCTCATCTTGACTACTTCCTGTCAGGCAGGTTTGTTGTTTGGTTTGTTCTTTTATTATGTGCTGACAATTGCATGGTGTAAGAAAATAACAAGTGATATCTATAGATCTACGTACACATAGCTTATGATCCAGGCTTCATGTGCTCTTATGTATATCTTAAAATATAATTGTAAAGTTTCTAATAGTGGGGCTGTTTACCACATGTTTGCATTGGACTAGGTTTTGAGTAAGGTAATATCCTGAGTGAAAGAGGGAGGCTATCCCACTGTTGCATAGTATGTTGTGTAATGTGTTGCTCAGAATATGTCATTGCTAGCCAGTGATTTAGGTGCTGAAGTACCTGTATCCTTGAAAAGCCCCAATGAGCTGCTGTGGAAGCTGGGTACTGTATTTATTAAAAAGTCTAGGTACAGGTTTTATCACAGTTGTGGGAGTTTATTATTGAAACGATCTCCCAGGCAGGGACACAAATTTGCAATTTTGATCTGTAAGAGGGACATGAAAAGAAGCATTGTTGAGGTCAGTTGTAGGAAGCCAGCCACCTGGCTGTATAAACATGTTAGTTTAGACCAGTGGTTATCAACCAAGGGTTCATGTACTGCTGGGAGTATGCAGAGGTCTTCCAGGGGGTACATCATCTCATCTAGATATTTGCTTAGTTTTACAACAGGCTACTGAAAAAGCACTAGCAAAGTCAGTACAAACTAAAATTTCATACAGATTATGACTTATTTACACTGCTCTATATACTATATACTGAAATGAATGTACAATATTTATATTCCAATTTATTTAATAATTATGGTAATGAGAATATAAGCAATTTTTCAGTAATAGTGTGCTGGGACACTTTTGTATGTTGTAAGTAAGGGTATGTCTACACTACCCGCCAGATCGGCAGGTAGCGATCGATCTCTCGGGGATTGATTTATCACGTGTAGTGTAGACGTGATCAATCGATCCCCGATAGATCGATCGCTACCTGCCGATCCGGCGGGTAGTGTAGATGTACCCTTAGTGAGGTGAAATTTGGCATACGCAAAACAAATCAGCCTTCTGAAAGTGGTACAGTAGTCTAGAAAGGCTGAGAACTACTCATCTAGATCAGTGGTTCTCAAAGCCGGTCCGCCGCTTGTTCAGGGAAAGCCTCTGGTGGGCCGGGCCAGTTTGTTTATCTGCTGCGTCCGCAGGTTTGGCCGATCGCGGCTCCCATTGGCCGCGGTTTGCTACTCCAAGCCAAAGGGGGCTGCGGGAAGCGGCGTGGGCCGAGGGTTATGCTGGCCGCCCTTCCTGCAGTCCCCATTGGCTTGGAGCGGCGAACTGTGGCCAGTGAGAGCCGTTATCGGCCGAACCTGCGGACGCGGCCGGTAAACAAACCGGCCCGGCCTGCCAGGGACTTTCCTTGAACAAGCGGCGGACCGGCTTTGAGAACCACTGATTTAGATCACTTGTGAACACACTGAATAAAGCGTTTGTTTTGGAATGGAATGGAATTTTTGTGTGTGTGACTCAAATGCACCCTGAAAATAGGTCCCAGCCTACAGAAAGGGAGAAAAAATGAAATGTGAATGAAGTTAAAAGTAAAAAAGCAAGAAACACACTCACAAGCAAGAACAATAGAGGGACACTGGGGCTGTGGTTAACAATTTGCACAGCCTTCCAAACCCATCTGAGTTTGAGTTCCTAAGCATTCTTTAAAATGCAACCAAGTTAACAAACTTTTAACCCATATGAGCTAAAGATCTAGTTTGTAAAGCCATAAGATCCAACCTTGCAAGGTCAATGGGTATGAGGGTTATCAGCCCTGCAGATAATCAGGCTTATAATTCCGATCAGGTGTTTTAAGGAGCCATACAAGTTCCCTAGCAACCTCTCCTGAAGGAAGATAGACCTCTACCAAAGGCCGTGGCTTAACTTATTCAGAAACCCAGGTATCTCTGCTAAGTATTCTTACTGGACATGTGCGCCAAATTAGGCCTGCTCACTCACTCCTATCTGTAATCATGACTTGGTTCTGTATTTTGGAGTAGGAAAACTGTTCACTGTTGTGCATCTCCTGATGGAAGTTTTGCCAAACAGCAAAAGATCCCCAGACCACTGATGAAATTGTGACACCTTCGTGATGATGGGAGTTCTTGAAGTTAACTTTTTGAAGAATCCAAATATTAAACCCACTAGAACTAAGTGAGCCTGGGCAAATAAAATTAACTGTAAATTTCTAGACCAGGGGTCGGCAACCTACAGCACGCGTGTCAAACACGGCACACGAGCCGATTTTGAGTGGCACGCTGCCTGCCCGGTGAGAGGAGGAGGAGGGGCGGAGGGGCCGGAAAGCGCCACGCTGGGGGAAGAAGTGGGGGAGGAGGGAAGCTTGGCTGCCACAGGACCAAGCTTCTGCCTCCTGCCACTTCTTCCGACAGCATGGTGCATTCCAGCCCCTAGTCCTCCCCCTCCCTCTCCCTGCCGGCGATGGCCCTTGCGAGGGGGAGAGGGAGCGGAGCAGAGCCAAGCAGCAGCGTGCTCGCTGCTCCGTAGAGCAGGCAGAGAGAGGTAGGGATGGGCCTGGGGGAAGGGGGTGGAACAGGGCATATCCCTCCCAGCCCCCTGCCATGAGCCGCTCAGGGCAGGGGGCTGGGAGCACCCCCACGAGCCAAGCACCCCAGCCTTCTGCCCTGCACCTCCGCCCCCCCCGGCCCTCTGCCCTGATCCCCCCCACACCCAGCCTTCTGCCCTGCACCTCCACACACACCCCAGCCCTCTGCCCTGAACCCCCCTCCACACCCAGCCTTCTGCCCTGCACCCCCACACCCGCCAGCCTTTTGCCCTGACCCCTGAATCCCTCCACACCCCCGGCCTTCTGCCCCGAATCCCCCACATCCCCACTGCCCTCTGCCCTGACCTCTGAACCCCCCCCCACACCCAGTCTTCTGCCCTGACCCCTGAACCCCCCGCCCCAGGTCTGGGGTCCCGGCTGCCGGCCCCTTGCCAGCTGGCATCCCGGCCACAGGCCCTGCTCAGCCCGCTGCAGACCTAGGTGAACAGAACCCCAGGCTGGAAGCAGGCTGAGCAGGCTGGTGGCGTAAGATCAGCATTTTAATTTAATTTTAAATGAAGCTTCTTAAACATTTTGAAAACCTTGTTTACTTTACATACAACAATAGTTTAGTTATATGATATAGACTTAGAGAGAGACACCTTCTAAAAAACGTTAACATGTATTACCGGCACGCGAAACCTTAAATTAAAGTGAATAAATGAAGACTCGGCACACCACTTCTGAAAGGTTGCCTACCCATGTTCTACACCAAGAGGCTTTGGAGACAAGTTTTTGCAGAGGTTAAATTTCACCCATTTTAAAATCTCGTAACCTTGACCAATTAGCCTGAAATGTGTAATTGCCCCGGGTCCCATCCTCAAATCCTCCTGTGAATGGAGAACTCACAGGGGCATTTGAGCCAAAGGGAATGCTTAAGGGGTGATAAAAATAATTAAAATAGAAAGCTTCACACAGTGGCAACTACAGATAAACTGTTTTCTCTTCTCATTTAAAAGCAGCAGGCTTTTAAAATTTCAGTTAGAACAACTGGGAGAAATTTAAGTGAGGATATTGATTAATGATCTGTTCAATTATGGAACCAAGTTACTTAGGGATAGCTTAAGTTTCAAGATATTACACAAACATATATGTACGCATATGTATATAAAATGTAAGCTGTTTAGAGGATGGTGTAGCAATTTGATACTCTGAGCCCAGATGGAGCTGCAAAGATAAGGAAGTGTCAGACAGATCATCTGTATTTGTAAATTGTCCATCTGCAGAGAGGAAGTACTTGAACCTACTTTTCAGCTAGCCTTATTTTTGATATTGGCAAAAACAGAAAGCATTAACTGGCATCAGGTTGGGAGTTTCTGTAAATTCTCTTCAATAACTGTTATACAGTTTTAATCTTGTTTACTTCTTTATAGGCCAAAACAAAAGAAGCTTATTGGGGACCTGGAACTATGTGTTATGTATGCATTGCATTTAGCATGCTGTGAGCCTTACTGTAGCAAAAACAAATAATGTCTGTATTGTGCATGCGTGGTCTGCGGTTACAGGGAGGCACCAGATGGCGGTATTCTAGATAACCTCATTAGTTCTGTTCAGCTGAATATAGAGCAGTGGCTCTCAAACTTTTTTACTGGTGACCCCTTTCACATAGCAAAACTCTGAGTGCGACACCCCCGCCCTATAAATTAAAAACACTTTTTTATATATTTAACACCATTATAAATGCTGGCGGCAAAGCGGGGTTTGGGGTAGAGGTTGACAGCTCGTGACCCCCCCATGTAATAACCTCGCGATCCCCAGTTTGAGAACCCCTGATACAGAGAATGAGAAACAAATGCTTTAATGGGGGTTGTGGCCAATTTCATCTACCTATTTATAGTTGGATTTTTACAACTTTTCACATTCTCTTTCACTTTGCTGCTCATGGGCAGTTCAGTTTATCCCATTTTTGCCACCTGCTTTCCTTTTGTTCGTTGGTTTGTTGCTTGCCGGCTTATACATGTAACAATACCCTGTGGCTGGGTCACTGAACACAGGACCTCTGGATCTAAAAGCACTAGTTTAAACTGCTTGGGCTAAACAGCCACAAACATTTACTCTTTGAGTTTTTCCTTCTGTACACTGCTTTCTCTTTAGACATGAGATTGTGCCATTTCATGTTTCCTAGCTGTGTCTACTGCTTTATTTAAATCACGCTCAGGAGCGATTAAAGAAATGCTTTTTCTTTTAAATACATGTAAAATGAATGCCATATCTACGTCTCCAAGTGATATTAAATCTACTCTGGACAAATCTAAGATTTTTAACATGCCAGCTATTCACTTGGCCCCAATCCTGCCACATGCTGAGCATCTTGTGGGAGGTGCTGATCTGCCTGAGCGCTCTCTGAAGCTGACATGTCCTGAGGATGTGCAGCAATTTACAGGACTGGCCACTTAAAGGGAAAAATATTCCAGTCATGTATAATATGATCTCTGCTTTCAAAAAGTAAGAATGGCACTTACTCATTCCAAACTGCATTTTATGCCTGCCTTTTTTTGCAACCTCTGGTAATATGCCAATACACAGAATGGCAACTGGAAATATTTCTTTTTCATGGATTTGCTATAATGCTTCATGAAATCATGCAATAAATATAGACCATGCAATTTTGTTTGGTGCTTTTGTGTATGCTTTTCTTTAGGGCAGCCCCTAGACATTTTTGAGGCAGATTTAAAATGGTTAGTAATTGCCATTTGGGAGTGATAAAATGAGAGTAGGTGGTACTCTTTAAAAACATTGACTGGGCATGTGGTATTCAAACAGTTAACCTTAAAGCCAGTATTATTGTATAGTACCCCTCACAATGGGGCACGATCACAATTCTGGCCTTTGAGTACTACCACCATACAAATAACACTAATGGTAGTTCATTTTTTAACTTAGGAAGGCTGCTGGCATTGGCTTTATATAGCATGTTTAAATCAACCAGATATGAACCCTTAATCAGAACTGTTCATGGAGTGAAGGGCTAATCAGCATAAACCAGAATAACAAAAATCAGACCCTGTATTTATTTATATACAAAAATAATGAAGCATTAAGGAAGGACACTTGGAATATTTTTTCTTTCAGTAAAGTGCACTTACTCAACTTTTCTTAAACAAAAACAGTTATGCACAAATGCAAGGTAACCTTAAAGACAGTATGATTCAAAACTATACATAGTAGCACAAAATATAGGAACCAAAAAAGTAATCAAATAATGACATGCAAATGCTTTGCAAAAACCAAGTCATGGACACCATCTCATTCTTCCGCCTCCCAGTACCTCCTTAGCAGTCTCGTGTATCTCTCATTTTGTAAAATTGTGTTCCTCCAGATAAGACATGCATTTATTTCCATATTATCTTCATTTTTATCTTTATTATTTGTATCCAATAGTACCCAAAGATTGCACTAGGTGCTGCACTAACCCATAGGAAGAGACAGTCCTTGCCCCCAAAGAGCTTGCAGGCTAAATAGTCAAGATAGGTTAAACGGGAAATAGAGGAGAAGGGATGTGACCAGAGTGCCACAGCATATCAGTGGGATTGCTGGGAATAGAATCCAGGTCTTCTAAATCCAATCCCATCAATAGACAACACAGCCTCAATTTTATGAGTAAGATATTCATAAGAAGCAACATACTATTCTTTTTTTAAAAAAAGGAATATAAGAGATTTTCTGTCTTCTAAGGAACAATCTCTTTGCATAACAAAGGGCAATTTCACTTTCTTTAAAAATACTTTGTAGCCTTATGAGTTGAAGAACAATCCTGCAGCAAATATTCTGAGTTGATTGCTAATTTATGAGGCCATGCTATTTCTACAGCATAACATGTGAACAAAAATTTGTTGTAGTAGGACATGACAATTAGTGTGTGAAAATTTACATCGCTGTTTCCCAAACGGCGCCCTCATATCATTGTCTGCAGTGTTGTTGTAGCTGTGTCAGTCCCAGGGTATTAGAGTCACAAGGTGGGTGAGGCAATATCTTTTATTGGACCAACTTCTGTTGGTGAGAGACAGACAAGCTTTCGAGCTTACACAGAGCTATCTCATCAACAGAAGCGCGAAGCTGCGGAAAAGTCTATGGTTCTTAGCCGTAATGGATGGAACCATTTGGAAGGTGGCTTGACTTTTTATTGTAAGGTAGGATCCAGACTATGATTGTGGACAATTGTTCGTATATCTCAAGCTTTCTCTTCTGTGAGACACCATAGGGCGATATCATAGGCACACCCTGCTTTTGTACATTGTCCCAAGAACTTCTGTTTGGCACACCTTGAGTGTACCTTTTTTCATATCATTCTGTTTGGATGTTTGTCACTATACAAGGTTTGTTCAATATGTAGTGCTGTATTAAGTAGAATTTGTGTTTTGTTCACCAGGGAAAAGCAGTTCAGTGAATAAGTGTTCACTGTGATGAACAATGTTTGGAGTGAACAGAGAAGTTGAGTAGAGTGTAGACGTTATCAAAGCTGTTTCTTCAGAGTAAATGTTAATGACAGTGCCCAGGAGTGCACGATAAACTCATTAGAACAATAAGTTGCAAAAAAAAAAAAAAAAAAAAAACAGTCCACTCTGAAAAGTGCTCATATGTTGAGTCAGAAGCTGTCAATTATTTTTAAAATTTACTTTTCTCATTTGCATGACTATTTTGCAACCGTAAAGTGTCACCACAATATGGTCATTTTATTAATTATAAAAATTTCCATATGGAATGTTACTAGAATTTCTTGTAAATGTTACTAGAATTGCTTCCCATTTCACAAACCTTCACAAACAAACATGTTTTTATGAGGAAAAGTAATTTCTTGTGAATAATCCACCCTAGCTGCATTAATGATTAAAATGATAAAACATGTACTTCTAATCTCAGCAAAGAGTAAAGATTTAAATAAGGAATTCTAGGCTACTCAGGATATTAGATACATTACATATATTATTAAAAAATAATAGGGACAAATTCATAAGGGAGAATAGAATCATAACAATTGGGCATTCGTTGTAGGAGGGAAAGAAATTACCTTTTCCTTTTAGATACACAGCGTGATTTCAGACCTGTAAGCCAGGTTGCTGAAATACAAATTTAGATGCATGGAACTTGACAGAGATGACAGATTTTCACATCTGGAAAACCGGATAATAACAACAATTCAGTTCATGTAGAAGGAATGAAAATTATGTTTTCAATTTTGATGCATGGCAGGAGCTCAAGATGAGCAGATACAAACTTCAGTTTGTATGAGTTGACTATTTTTAAAAAAAAGTGACAGGAAAGAAATAATAGTTGGGGGAAATTGCCTTTTGGTGACTTCAGAAAGAAATCTTACGACTTTTTTTTCCCCCTTTGCTGCTAGCAATGTAGATCATATGTAGTATGGTAAGTGATTAGTTTCCTACAGCCACTTGATAAACTGCAAGGTGACTGAAATGCTAACATATCTAAGCCTATCAAGCAGCAAATTAACCAATTTGTTGTATACACGGCACATGTGCACCTGCTAATTCAAAATGCTGATGCATCAAAGAGAATCTAGGCTGCCCAAAGAAGTAAGCTCTGGCCCATTTCTTTGATACGTGACTTGTTCTAACTTTGATGTTACTAAATAATTTTTTTCTATTCACTTTTAATTTGAACAATAATGGTTTATGACTTGAGTGCTACCTGTGACTTCCACTGTGCTGAGAATCATTGCAACACATATGCCCCAAATATAGAGAAAATATAGACATCAAAGGAAAACCACAGGAGGATGTGAGCAGCATCTTAGAAAAAACAAAGAGTTAGAACAAAAAAAACTGTAGGTAAGGATAAGCTCACTTAAAATGTCATAGACTGTGTATATTTAATACAGTAAAAGTGACATTTTTTTCAGCTTAAAACATGTGAATAGGAAAAATTGCAGCCATAATAAATATTGTATGAAAAGCTGTCAAATAACATTAAAGCCTTGACAAACCCAGGAAAACAGGGAACTTCAGTTGATGCTGCCACTGTATTTTTTGTACAGTCTTCTACCCTTGTTCTATATGCAGAACTCACCAACTTCAATAGGAGTTTAGCATACAGGGTGGATGAACTCAGATGCCACAGTGATGCATGTGTGAATAGACTAGCCCACGGCCCAGTTGCATCATTATGGATACATGGTATTACAACACACCTGCTCCGTAATTCCAGGGCATGACATGATGGCAGGCTGAGAATGGAGAATTAAAAAAAGAAGCCAAACTACTAACAATTATTTCAAAAGTAGTTAAGTGCCTAACAATTTGTCACAAAAGTGGTTATAGATATAAAATCAGTGCTATGGTGCTATGGTGGGGGCAGTAGAAGAGGTGAGACTTGCAGAAGGGCTAAATAAAACAGCTATTGCAGGAGATGACCCCAGTGTGAGCTGGACTTAATGACACTGTAAATCACACCATCAATGTTTCAGACTAGGGCTGTCATGTGATTAAACAAATTAATTGTGATTAAACAATAATAGAATACCAATTAAAATTAAATATTTTTGCATGTTTTTCTACATTTTCAAATATATCGATTTCAACCCAACACAAAATTTCAGAGGGGTAGCCGTGTTAGTCTGTATCGGTAAAAACAACGAGGAGTCCTTGTGGCACCTTAGAGACTAACAAATTTAGTTGGACATAACCTTTCATGGGCTATAACCCACTTCATCAGATGCATGGAGTGGAAAATACAGTAAGCAGGTATAAATATACAGCACATGAAAAGATGGGAGTTGCCTTACCAAGTGGGGGGTCAGTGCTAACGAGGCCAATTCAATTAGGGTGGATGAGGCCCATTCCCAACAGTTGACAAGAAAGTGTGAGTATCAACAGAGGGGAAATTATTTTTTGTAGTGACCCAGCCACTCCCAGTCTTTATTCAGGCCTAATTTGATGGTCTCAAGTTTGCAAATTAATTCCAGTTCTGCAGTATCTCATTGAAGTCTGTTTTTGGATCTCTTGTGTGGACTGGTCCAGGCTAAGGTTGATGGTGAGGTGGAAATTGTTGAAATCCTGGTAGAATTCCTCAAGGGCCTTCTTCCCATGGATCCAGATGATGAAGAGGTCATCAAGTGCAAGGAGAGTAGGGGCGCTAGGGGACGAGAGCTGAGGAAGCGCTATTCTAAGTCAGACATAAAAATGTTGGCATACTGTGGGGCCATGTGGGTACCCATAGCAGTGCCGCTGACTTGAAGGTATAAATCGTCCCCAAATCTGAGATATTTGTGGGTGAGGACAAAGTCACAAAGCTCAGCCACTAGGTTTGCCGTGACATTAATCAGGGATACTGTTCCTGACAGCTTGTAGTCCATCTTTGTGTGGAATGTTGGTGTAGAGGGCCTCTACATCCATAGTGGCTAGGATGGTGTTTTCTGGAAGATTGCCAATGGATTGTAGTTTCCTCAGGAAGTCAGTAGTGTCTTGAAGATAGCTGGGAGTGCTGGTAGCGTAGGGCCTGAGGAGAGAGTCCATATAGTCAGACAATCCTGCTGTCAGGGTGCCAATGCCTGAGGTGATGGGGCATCCAGGATTCCCAGGTTTATGGATCTTGGGTAGCAGCTAGAATACCCCTGGTCGGGGCTTTCGGGGTGTGTCTGTGTAGATTTGTTCTTGTGCTTCTTTAGGGAGTTTCTTGAGCAGATGGTGCAGTTTCTTTTGGTAACCCTCAGTGGGATCAGAGAGGTAATGGCCTGTAGAATGTAGTGTAAGAGAGTTGCCTAGCAGCCTCTCGTTCATACTCTGACCTATTCATGATGACTATAGCACTTCCTTTGTCAACCTTTTTGATTATAATGTCAGAGTTGTTTCTGAGGCTGTGGATGGCGTTGTGTTCTTCACGGCTGAGGTAATGGGGCAAGTGATGCTGCTTTTCCACAATTTCAGCTCATGCACATCGGCAGAAGCACTCTATGTAGAAGTCCAGTCTGTTGTTTCGACCGTCAGGAGTCCATGCAGAATCCTTCTTGTAGCGTTTCTGTGGGTTAGTGTGCTGTTCACTGGTGTGGTGGAAATATTCCTTGAGTTGGAGATGATGAAAGTAGGATTCCAGGTCACCGCAGAACTGTATCATGTTTGTGGGGGTGGTGGGGCAGAAGGAGAGGCCCCGAGATAGGACAGACTCTTCTGCTGCGCCAAGAGTATAGCTGGCTAGATTAACAATAGTGTTGGGTGAGTTAAGGTTACCACTGTTGTGGCCCCTTGTGGCATGCAAGAGTTTAGATAGTTTAGTGTCCTTTTTCCTCTGTAGAGAAGCAAAGTGTGTGTTGTAAATGGCTTGTCTAGTTTTTGTAAAGTCCAGCCACGAGGAAGTTTGTGTGGAAGGTTGGTTTTCTATGAGAATCTCCAGTTTTGAGAGCTCATTCTTGATCTTCTCCTGTTTTTTTTGCTGTATAGGATGTTGATCAGGTGGTTCCGCAGTTTCTTTGGGAGTGTGTGGCATAATTTCTCCTCTTTCATGCTCCAGCCTCTATCCTGCTCAAGCCTCTGGACTATAAACTTATATTAATGGGAGCATTCTAACCAACGGACTGAGGACCTTCCATTGATTTGGAAGCAACCAGAGACTTATCAAGCCAGCAGTTTATTCCATCACTGCTACAAGCGTGAACCAAGAACTCTGCAATTACTGAAGTCTCTCTTTATCCCTGTTAACCTTGACAAGAATGGAAATGTGAAATCAACCAGTAATAAATGTGAATAAAGAGGCAGACGGCAATGTGATATATACCATCATGTCCCAGCAATGCCCCTCTGCCATGTATATTGGCCAAACCGGACAGTCTCTACGCAAAAGAATAAATGGACACAAATCAGACATCAATAATTGTGACATTCAAAAACCAGTAGAAGAGCACTTCAATCTCCCTGGGCACTCAGTAACAGACTTAAAAGTGGCCATTCTTCAACAAAAAAACTTCAATTGGTATTCTATTGTTTAACAGTGCGATTAATCATGATTAATTTTTTAAATCGCGATAAAAAATTTTGAGTTAATCGTGTGAGTTAACGGCGATTAATTGACAGCCCTACTTTAGACACTTAAATAATGAACATAGATTAGATAATGATCGCCTATGGGCTCTAAAGCAGATGTTACTTTCAAATATAATACTGTAGTTTTATAATAAGCTCCCTTTTAGTTAAACTAGACAAGCCCCATGTGGGTTGGTATGCGACTGGGAGGCTGGGTGGAATGATTGTGTGTCAGCCCAAGCACATATGCTTGCAGAGAAATTTTTATGGTATTTTATAGTTCAAAATTGCACATTAGTTTGGGATAGTCTTTGGAAAGCAGTCTGGTTGAAGGTTTGAACATAACTTCCAGAACTCCAGCAGAGTAGCTAATACCATATTCTCAGTGCCAATGGTCATGTTATCCATCTTAGCTGATTACACTGAAATGAACGAAGTGCTTATATTATAAATAAAAAGAAATTAAGAATGTCTTTGATCTTTCTTTTCACTTCTTCACAAACAAAGAATTAAACCTTTCCAGAAGTCTAAGACCAGCTTGGCATTCTTTATTCTTAACATAATAGCAAACATATTACACCATTTTTGATTTCCATTCTAATTATATTTATGGACGTTAAAATCCTTTTCTTTCAAAGGACTCCATGCATATGCATCTTGGAAAACTTTGACTTTTGTTTTTGCTCCCTTTTCCCTTTCTTCCTCTTCAGCAATTAGCCTTTAGCTTTTCCCCCTGTACCTATTAATAGCCTTTGTATTCTATCATTTTAACCTTAAAAAGCTAATTAAAAATAGAAAGCATGCTTTCAAAGCATTGAATTACAAAGTGCAATGGTTCACTGTTTAGATGGATTATGATAAAAATGAGACTCAACATCAATTTTGAGGCAGCAAGGAGAAAGTAAATAAAATAATTGACATGTATTTTTAGTGTCCTTGTTCTTTAAAAAAACACCACACTGTTCTTCATGGTTTCAACAGTGATTCTCAAGATATTTACTCTACTATATAGTCTTGTTTTAATGTAAAGATGGATAGGGTAGTGAAGGCAGAAAGCAGATGGGAGAGAGGCTTTTTCTTTTGCTCTCCTACACCTCTAGAATTCACTCCAAAGTCAATGAGTTGTGTACACATATCTGACAGTAGGGCTGTGTCCTGTATTTTTCTGTAAAAAATCTGACTATTGTCCTAAAGCCTGTTTAACGATTAAGGACTAGGTTTTTAAAGCTGTTTAAAATTTCTAAAGCTGCTGCATTCACTGTTGCAACACCTAACTGATTTAGGAGTCTAAATGTCATTTTCAAATGGATTCAGGCAATTACGAGCCTAAATCCCACTGACTGGACTTTACACTCAAGTGCCTAAATCCTGTTTGAAAATGAGATTTAGGCTCCTAAATCAGTTACGCGTTGAGAAGCTGAGTGCAGCAATGCCTAAATATCTTTAAAAATCTGGGGCTAATAATCATACATTCTCGGGCTGTTTTAATCCATTTATTTTCCAAAATAGTGAATGTTTAAGGACCAATTGCTTTTCTGAATTAAGCCGATTAATAGTCTATTCAGTGAAATATGAAACTGCCGTGATACAGTTAAGTCCAAGCACCCAGATTCTCCCTTGAATTGCTGACTGAGCAATTGTCACATCACTATTCTGCATGGGTGTTTAGATAAGTTCCTCCGGTGTTACCCACTGTGAGGGAAAGAACTTAGCATTGCTGTGTGCCACCTCATCAGACAGAGCTCTGTACTGCTTTACATTCTTACCACCCCCCAGTCTTACTTGGCACATAAAGTTGTTGAAATTTCCTGTCTGTGCTGTCATAAAACCCAGTGCAGCTACCAGGGCTGGGTTTCAAAGTCTCACTCTCTAGGTAGAGCCAGTTTGACAAAGCTGACTGCCGAATTCTTCACTTTATATATCGTGGATCACTGTGTTGTAATTCAATCTGAAGTATTTTCCTGCCATTAAGAATACAGTCTATCCATAGACCAGATTTCAACAGAAGCTGCGTGTGGTAGTGTGTTCAGTCACAGAACCATATATTTGTTCTCTTTCTGTTGGTATACTGTGTTAAAAGTAAAGTGCGTGTTATAAAGGAGATTATAAAAGACCAGAAATGAGTTGGAAGCTGAAATATAAATAATTTCCTTTACTACCAAATCTGTATCCCAAAGGGTCTATCACAATCTGTCTCCACAAATGCTTTAGAGAGTTAAGTAATAAAGTTACAAAGTTAAAATGAAAGTGGAGGGAGAGAAATTGCATATAAGTAAGGGAGAAAAGCCTTTTGATGCTGGATTTTTCAGACTCAAAACTTAGATGAATGAGGACTGAGCTTCCTTAGACTGCTTTGGAATACAGTACATGAACTCTATCGGAAAGTATAAGGACATATTCAATGTAACCTTCACATCTGCAGTTTTTGAGTAAGCTGCTTGCTAATAATGTGGAAAACTTCAAACTGTCTCCAAGTATTAAAGCATCAAGCCAAATGGAAACGGAATGACTTATTAAGATGTTAGCGCTATGTAAGTGACCTCCTTGATGTGACATTTGTTTGGCAGAAGAAGCACGTCCAGCAGATGTTTAGTATTAAAATCTGTTTGAGAGGCAGCCTTTCTGTAGGAGACAACTGCAGGAAAACTTCTACACAACAGGCTCCCTGCCCCCAACAAATACTAATAAACCAATATATAGCGGCAGATGATGGTTGGGTCCCTTTGATTGAAGTGTGGAATTGAGAGCTTGGATTTTGGGTTTCTGCTCCTGGTTCCATCACAAACTTCCTATGTGACCTTGGGGAAGTCATGTAACCTCTTTAAGCCTCAGTTTCCATACCTGTAAAATGGGATTTTGTTTTACCTTACTGGGGTATTAAAACTTAATTAATAATTTTTATAAAGTGATTTGACATCCTCTGATGAGAAGTAATAGTGTTTGTGAACCATTACATAGATATGTCTTTGCTTGAAGGGCATTCTTGTGACAGCAGTAATATTTCCTGTCCTGTGGCAAAAGGCGGACAATGCATAGCCTTTGCCTCTCCAAAGAGTCTCTTACTAAGTAGAATAGATGACCAGAGCACAATGTAACTTATGCATCCCTAAAACATAAATAAATAAAAGTTGAAACTGTTTAGTTTTCTCTCTTGATTAGGAAATGACTCTATTGAACAGGTCATTCCACTCTCATTTCATTGGTTCTGAATATTCCCATGGGGCTACAGTTGCCTGACATATTTGCATATGAAAGAGTTTAAGTATGTTAGTAAAAATGTTTTTTTTCCCATCTTTGGAGTGTTCTCCACATGTGCAGACTGCAAGCTGCAAAAACCCACGTAAAGTAGCTAAGATATTACTTTGGATGGAGCTCCATGTCCAGTGACAATATTAACAGGTTGAGTCTTGATGTCTTCTGATTACTCTTTAAATGTGGCTCAATACTTTCCAGTGCTATGACTTTACTACTCTGAGTGCACACATAGGGAGAATCTACTTTGACAATTAAAAGATCAAGCTTGCCTGATTATCCCACAATTAGATTTTGGGCTGTGGATATTAAGTAATTAAAAATAAAAGCTTCTTTCTGGATTAGAGAGTAGATATTAAGTGACTATAATAGAGACTAGGGAAAGTCTTTTGTTGTACCTGGGCAAATGAGTTAGCATAAAAACACAAAACAAATTTTGCCTGTGTTTCAATATGAAATATTCCTGCTTCATAGGTATTTCATGCACATTTAACTTTAGGGCTGTGAAACAGCCCACAAGGGAAGGATAAACATTTTCATGTGAAAACATTTTATTTTTCACACAGCTCAGCTAAGAATGACATCAAGGAAACATGATGGCTCCCCAAAGAAGTAGATTGGCCACCAATGACTGTAGTGTAATCACCTCCAGAGAGAGCGACAGCTTGACAATGCCATTGATAATCAGCCTCATGCTAGAGATGGTGAAAGTGGGAATTCTTTGTGGGTATTTCCCCTCTGTATGATTTTGACGAATGTGGGCAGATTATTTCTGAAGGGATTGAGTATTCTTTCCAAAAAATCTAGCAATTGTGAAAGTTCCACTAAATTCCTAAAATATAATTTAGTGAAGTTTGTTATCAAAGTATCTGCATCTTGGTTGGCCGCCTTCAAGTGGATGAATTGAGGAGTGTGAGAATCAGAAATGGTCATGAAGTCACTCTTAAGAGTCTTATTAAATGCACCATATTTCTGCGTAATCTCGTATGCAAATGTAAATTCATCTACTATCTCTATATTGACAACTGACAAATCTACCTCTCTACTCCTACGTTGTCTTCTTCTGTCCAAAATTAATTTTCAGCCTGTATCTTTGACATCTCTTTTGTGGATGCCTGTCAGAGCAAGCTCAACATGGCTAACTCAGAGTTCTTAATCTCCTCTCCTCATCTCTTTTTTCCTCAGGCCCTATAACCTGGGTGTCATCTTCAACTTGGACCTCCATCTTGATCCTCACATTCAGGCTATGCCTAAATCTTGCAGATTTTCCTGGCATAACATCTCTAAGATGCATCCTTTCCTATTCATCCATGAAGCTAAAATGCTCATCCAGGCTCTTATGATCTCATATCTCGATTACTGCAACATCGTTTTGTCAGGCCTTGACAAATGTTATCTTTCCCAGCCTATAACCAGAATGTTGCCACAAAGATGATTGTCCTAACCTGTTCCTTTGACCAGGTCAACCCTGCCCCAGCTATCACTCCTCTTTAGCATCAAACATAAAGTACACCTTTTCATTATCAAGGTTCTTCACAACCTATCCCTGTCCTATTCATTCACTATCAAAAATGCCAACTCTTGCCCTCAATTCATCCATGATGCCAGCCTCCACTGCCCACTTGTTCAACTTTCAAACATGCTCCTTTGTGCTTTCTCCCTTGCTTCCCCTCATGCTAGAGAGGAGCTCCTGTAAACCTCTGCAAAGCGACTTCATTATTCTCTAACAAATCCTGCCTTAAACTCTCATTTTCTGATGTCTACAAAAAAATTGACAACTGTTAGGTCACTGGTGTGCTGACACGCTGGCCAATATTGTCTTGGTTCCTTGTATTCCTGCATCTGTCTGTCTGTCTCCATCTGTTGTCTCTTGTCTGTTCTTTGTCAGGGACTGTATTTATGTGTTTCTGTACAGTGCCTAGTGCAATGGGGTCCTGGTCCATGATGAGGGCTTCTAGGTGACACTGCAGTGCTGATAATAGTAATAATTGCCCTGTCTTAGTTTATTTCACCTGAGAGTTTAAGTAGGTACAAGATAATTGTGTATTAATAAATCCAGTTAGTGAAACCATCACTGAATATAATGTTGCATTCCCTGATTAGAATGTAAAATTCCAAATGTAAATATACTAGGAAAAAATACATTCGAAAATGTGGGTCTGGTTCAGTATGGCTTCTCTACACTGCACTATTAAGGGATGTGCATACCACCACTTTTATCTGGCTCCAGGGAGATGACCCCACTAAACTGAGATATTCTACTGGTATAGAGCCAACATAAAGTCTTCTCCACACCCTATTTCCCTGTTTCCAGCCTTTGCTGCATAGACCTCTTATACTGACACCTGACAGTGTAAGCTAAAGCAGCCTTCGGACTGTGATTTGCCCTGCCCACAGTGGTTTCAGAATGCAACAGTTTCATGCAACGTTTGTGCACAAACCTGTCTAGGTTTGTGTGACATGCTCCTTGCTTATAACTGGGCAGTTGGTTCATGGTATCACAGATTTAAAAAGACACTACGATTTTAAGTTCAAATATTACCTGTCTCAAAATTACTGGGTCAGGACAACCATCTGGAATGTAAAAATACTCACTCAAAACTGAGAAATTAGTGATTTAGTTTTAAGTCTTGTTTTGTGCTCCCTCTGCTGGTACCACAGCTAAATGAGAAATGATTCCAAGAGCCATCCTTTTCATCAATCAATGATGCTCTTGTACAAAGATACTTTGGCATAACAGGTGATCTGTATTCTGGAGCCTGAAGCTGAGGTTGTAGTTAAAATGAAGTTACGTGAATTGAAGTTCCTTTTAAAAAAAAATGATGTGAGGGGGATGAGAGGTTGGAAATTGGAGTAGCCAAATGGAAAAGGACCAAATTAGTGCAAGAAAAATGTTTGTAAAATTATTACAAGTGATAGGTTAAGCGGGGATTGCAAATTATTTTAAAATTACTTGGTAGAATCACTTTCTGTTTCACTGTACTGTTGGAATGTAACTATGGTACTTCAACTTAATCTTCAGCTGCTGGATAATTAATCATTGGCATTAGAGAGATGTTGACCTTAGAGTGCCATACTCTGCACTTGATCCACATGCAGAGATATTTTTGAATGTTTGGCTCGAGGACAGCCTATGTGGGAGAGAATTAAATCTAAAGCAGAGCTCAGTCTTCATGTAGAACACTATTGAATGTCTATGGACAGTTATTAGGTCTAGTCCTGGTTCCTTAATGTTCCTCTTGTTCTGCAGAGGATTTATTGCAGGGGGAAAAATCTCATTGAATAGCATCGAGACTCTGCCTAAATAAATAACCCCCCTTCAGCATGGCAAGTGCACCATTTAAGGCTACAGGACTGTAGACACTTTCATGCCACACTGGTACTTCTTGCTGTCCAGACACGTTGCCCTTACCTGCCCTAAGTACCTGTAACTGCCTACATGGTGCTCCCGATCTTTTGTATTTTATTTATAAGCTTCTCTGTGGTACTATGCTGATGTGCATCTTGCAAACATGGCTGAAATAATTATTAGTACATCCCTGTGAGGTAGAGACATATTATTACTATCCTTATTTTACAGGTAGGAAAACTGGAGGCTCAAAGAGAATCAAGTGATAGAGGAAATTTCTGGCAGAGCCAGAAATAAAACTCCTATCACTCAGAGTTTGTCACTTTTTGGATCAGACCAATATCTTGTCTCTCACAATGCCCCAGGTGCTTCAGAGAATGGTGCAAGAAACTGTTCTGACAGTTATAAATACCTTGCTCATCAGAAAAGTTACTTCCTAGCCCCATTAGCCAGCAATTACAGACCGGTAAGTCTAACGTCAGTACCAGGCAAACTAGTTGAAACAATCGTAAAGAATAAAATCGTCAGACACATAGAAGAACATAACTTGTTGGGCAAAAGTCAACATGGTTTCTGTAAAGGGAAATCATGTCTTACTAATCTATTAGAGTTCTTTGAAGGGGCAACAAACATGTGGACAAGGGGGATCCAGTGGACATAGTATACTTAGATTTCCAGAAAGCCTTTGACAACGTCCTTCACCAAAGGCTCTTACGTAAATTAAGTTGTCATGGATTGAGAACTGGTTAAAAGACAGGGAACAAAGAGTAGGAATAAATGGTAAATTTTCAGAATGGAGAGGGGTAATTAGTGGTGTTCCCCAAGGGTCAGTCCTAGGACCAATCCTATTCAACTTATTCATAAATGATCTGGAGAAAGGGGTAAACAGTGAGGTGGCAAAGTTTGCAGATGACACTAAACTGCTCAAGATAGTTAAGACTGAAGCAGACTGTGAAGAACTTCAAAAAGATCTCACAAAACTAAGTGATTGGGCAACAAAATGGCAAATGAAATTTAATGTGGATAAATGTAAAGTAATGCACATTGGAAAAAATAACCCCAACAGTACATACAATATGATGGGGGCTAATTTACCTACCACTAATCAGGAAAGAGATCTTGGAGTCATCATGGATAGTTCTCTGAAGACGTTCACACAATGTGCAGCGGCAGTCAAAAAAGCAAACAGGATGTTAGGAATCATTAAAAAAGGGATAGAGAATAAGACAGAGAATATCTTATTGCCCTTATATAAATCCATGGTACGCCCACATCTTGAATACTGCATACAGATGTGGTCTCCTCATCTCAAAAAAGATATACTGGCATTAGAAAAAGTTCAGAAAAGGGCAACTAAAATGATTAGGGGCTTGGAACGGATCCCATATGAGGAGAGATTAAAGAGGCTAGGACTTTTCAGCTTGGAAAAGAGGAGACTAAGGGGGGATATGATAAAGGTATATACAATCATGAGTGGTGTGGAGAAAGTGAATAAGGAAAAGTTATTTACTTGTTCCCATAATATAAGAACTAGGGGCCACCAAATGAAATTAATGGGCAGCAGGTTTAAAACAAATAAAAGGAAGTTCTTCTTCACACAGCGCACGGTCAACCTGTGGAACTCCTTGCCTGAGGAGGTTGTGAAGGCTAGGACAATAACAGCATTTAAAAGAGAACTAGATAAATTCATGGAGGTTAAGTCCATTAATGGCTATTAGCCAGGATGTATAAGGAATGGTGTCACTCCCTCTGGGGCACCTGGCATTGGCCACTGTCGGTAGACAGGATACTAGGCTGGATGGACCTTTGGTCTGACCCAGTATGGCCGTTCTTATGTTCTTATGTTGGTGTATGCCTTGAAGCATGAGGGTTTATGTCAAAGACAAAAGTCTTGATGATTTTCAATATGGATATTCTTTATAGCCTTTCTTGAATTTTGCTAAACTCAGCCTGTCTTTGTAGCAGTAAGATCCATAGGCTAATTGTGGGTCATATAGGAAAGTATTTCCTTTTATCTGTTTAGAGTTTGTCAGCATTCATTTTCATTGAATATTTCCTCATTCTTCTATTCATTCTCATATAATAAAAGTTCCTGACCTGTTTTCTCTATGCTGTTCATTATTTTGTATACTTTTATTACATCCCCTCACATCATCTCTTTCCAATCAATTTTTATTTTGAGTTTTATAATCTTTGTGACAAGTATCAGGGGGTAGCCGTGTTAGTCTGTAGCCACAAAAACAACAAGGAGTCTGGTGGCACCTTAAAGACTAACAGATTTATTTGGGCATAAGCTTTCATGGGTGAAACCCATTTCTTCAGATGCATGGAATGAAAATTACAGACCTTTGTGAATCTTTGTGATCATTCTCACTGTTAGCTGAAATAGAGGAGGTACAAGTAGGTAAATCCTTGAGAACTGAACACAATATTCCAGGTGAGGCCATCCCCTTGATTTATATGATGGAATTAGAATATTTTCCAATACATTTTCTGTCATCTTCCTTATGTATATTAACTTTGTTTACCTTTTTGACCACAGCTGCAAGCTTGGCAGAGATCTTCACTGAGCTGTCCATAGTTATGCCCAGGTCTTTTCCTGAGGTGCTACAGTTAATTTAGAGCCCAGTAAGGTGCCTGAGTAATTCAAATTATGCATTATTATGCATTTGCCAACACTGAATTTTATTTGCCAACATGTTGACCATTCACCTAGCTTGGACAGGTCTCTCTAAAGTTCATCACACTCTTCTCCAGTCTTAACTAACCTAAATAATTTGTCATCTGCATATTTCCCATTTCACTGCTTATTCCATTTTCCAGATCACAGATGGGTAGACTGGGCAGAGTGAGAATATCTGAGCAGATAGGAACCCAGGTTGGGGAATAGTTATCAGGCTGATGTTGGCTCAGGTTTGGGAACTTGTAGTGATATCTGTATGGCTAAGAAGTGGGTAGGGGAGCATATCCTCAGTTCCCCTCCCTGTCCATTTTGACCACTGTGTAGAAGAAGGGTCCCTATGACCATTCGGTACTATACCTGCTTTGTTTCAATTCCCTTTTCTCAGGTTCAGCATATAGCCCTTCTACCACTAGACGCGGAGCTTCATTGATACCAATGTTGTCCGAATGGCTTTTCTCCTATTTTCTAACTAATGGAGTTGAGAGCCCTGAGACAGCTTGTCGTTGTGTTCATCAGCCATAAATATAAATATGTCACACTCACCTTGATTTCATGGAGGACAACTGCACAAAAGCAATTCAATGACTCAAGATTCTATCAAAGCAATCCTCTGAGTTATCATGCTAGGATTTACTGTTGTGCTTATCAGGACATTATAATTCAGTTTTCATTATTTTTTGTTTATAAACAATGATTTATGACACTACAGCACTTGTTCTATTGATACTGCATTGTTACTTTTGAGAACATTTCTTCAAGCTTGTAGACCTCCCAGCAGTGCAATAAAGATTTCATAGATAATGGAACTGGAATTGATAGAGACCTTTGAACTTACTAGCTGCTATCACTACAAAGTTTGGTATGACAAATGGTTAAGGTCGGCAGTGTAAAACCAGGAATGATGAATAATTAAAGCTAATAAAAGACATGACCTGACTCCCAATGAAGGCATTGGCAGTGTTTCTATCCATTTCAATGGGAGTTGGAGAGGCTGTAAAGGTATTGACTGAAGATCAATACTTCTTTGTAAGCTAAATGAAGAATCCAGTTAAAATAATAGCCCAGCAATACCTTGATTCTAAATCTATTCACAATTGATTTAAAAGTATTACTTTTTTGTTTGAGTAACAATTTCAAATAACTGTAGATATATTTTGCCATGTAATGAGTTGAAATCCAGAATAAATTCCTGGTCACAAAGGGTGAATATGTTGCCAATCATAAAAAGGCAAGTAGATGGAAAGCAAGTACGTCTATATCTATAAACCGCCCTCCTAAATGATCTTAAGATGGTTACATAGGTTATACTCAATATGTACACACATTACAGAATTTTACGGCTTGCTAAGCGGGGGTTACCCCATGGAGATATGTCAAACATCACGTAGTTCTGGAATGTTTATCATTTATTACTTCAAATTTTAAAATTACACCTATATATGGTACTCAGTGGGAATTTTGCCTATATAGTACAGAATCGGGCCCCACGGTAAAAATGTTTAGAATTAAATACATAAAGAGTGATCTAAAATTGATGGCCATAGTACAACACACAACAGGCCTATCACCTTGTACTGCACAATGTTTACAGTAAATACTGGAGTATATAAAGTCTATCAAGGAGCTAATACTCATGGGATGAAAGGGTCGGTTTCAAATGAAACTGCTGATGGAACCTAAGTATTAACATGGATTACCAACATGGATCACCTTGGGTGACATGAGGTGATATTTTCACTAGTTAATTATAATTAAAAAATTACTGTGGGACAGAGTGTGATACCTCTGCGCACACTGAATTTATTCTATGAGTTGTCCCATTAAAGTCAATAGACTATATATGGAGTAAGCTACCCCTTCATATCCATAAGAATATCAAAATTTGGCTCTATCTACTTAAACAGCTAGAGTCTAGATTTCTTTGTTTGTAGTTTGTTGCCAAATAGGATTTTTAGTATTGTGGGAAATACTAGGACTTTAGTTATTGAGAAACTTCTGACAGCTGCTTGTTCAGTGACAGGTATTTATTTCCCATCAATATTGTAGAGTGCCCCCATTTGCACAAGTAAACATTAACAGTATAAGGTTAGAATGGTGTTTAATCACTGGATTTGAAGTCATTTGTTATGAGAAGGCCTTACGGGTGCTCTGTAGTAAAAATTTCATTAAGCAAGTCACTCTGAGACTTGACTTAGCTTCCCAGAAGTTATTTAGAAGGGGGAGTGTCGAGGAGATGCATATGGTGGTGCCACTGGAGCCATGGAAATGCCATCCTTTTACTATTGCTGCTTCCTATTTATTAAGAAAAACTTTGCTTCTGTTAATGTCTTGAATCTCATACAATCCCTTAATATGTGTGAGTGAGAGAGAGAGAGGGAGAGAGAGAAGAGAGAATGCCTAATTTTCGGTCTTTGATATAACAAATTCTGGTATCAGCCATTTAGTCCCTTGGCAAATTTAGGTTAGGAGATTGTGCCAAGCTCTCCCTTTCTCTTAAATATTTACATTAATTTTCTGGGTTTTTTTACTGTCAGAGGTGACAGCACATTCTTCTTAGTTGTTTGTAGCTTACTTTGAAACAAATACCTGAGAGTTTGGGCTTGACACCATTGCTGCTAGACAGCTCACTTTGGGATTTTTTTTTTTTATGAGTGCTCTTGAAGGGGGGACAAGAATTCTCCAAAAATCATCAGTGGCATGATCATTCCCCACATAGGTGGAGAGGTGTTCCACGTACCCACTGCCTTGATCGACCCCTGGCCTGAGAGTAGGATTTGGTGATGGTGAAACTATCTGTTCCACCTTGTATTTAGCTGTGACACTCTGAGTATCTTTCCCAGACCTGAAGAAGAGCTCAGCATAGCTTGCAAGCTTGTCTCTTTCACCAACAGAAGTTGGTCCAATAAAAAAATTACCTCCCCCATCTTATGTCTCTAGCTGCTACAGGGTCATTTCTGAAGAGGTAGGAACTCTCTTGGGATAGATGGTGCACTCAACCTATGCAGAGCATTGCTGGTGCACTCAAATCTAATCTGAACATTTCAGTGCCAGCCCATTGCTTGCTACTTAAGATTTTGGTCTTAAAAATCTTTCTAATAGGCATTAACCAGATGTTTCAACTACAGCTACACAGATGTGTATGATTACAGAATAAACTTTCTCTTCTTTTCCCTCTTCTCCCCCCCCAAAAAAAGTTTTCTTGGCAGAGAAGACGTTATGTTGTAAAAAGCTTGAGTGAGTTGTGAAAAGCTTTATATTACTTACTAGGAGAAGCTTGTCTCTGCAGCACTTGTATGCTCCTTTGGTTATTTTTACTCGCAAAGAGCTTTTTCCCCCCATTCTTCAGCTGCTGGACAAGATGGTGTTCATTTGGCTTCAGTTCTGACACAAGATAAATGAGCTTTGGGCCCTCAGTGATTCACTCTGGCTGCCAGAGGGTTCCAAAATAGCAAACTATTTTTCATAACCGCAATGTGATATGAAGTGAGTTGCAGCAGGTGCGCTAACATACACCACAGCCGTCTGTGGAGTGGGGAATTCATTAAGTTTCCTTGTTTGTCCAAAAAAAGTCACCTTTCTCAGTGACTAGTGTTTTGTCTTTGCTGGGTTAAGAGCCTCTCCTGACACTGGGTAGAGCATTCATTTGGGTTAGGTAACGATGTGATTGCTGCTACAGCAAGCGCGTATTTTAAATGATGATGTGTATTTAATTTGTCCAATTTGTGAAGAAATGTTCTTATTCAGCAGCATGAACTTTTTACTTTCCTCTTCAATGGTCTTCTGCCTTTTTTCCCAAAAGAGGGAATAAAATGGACTTACGAGTTAGGTGTATATCTCAGGGATCATTTATATATTTGCTGCAAATATAACTTTCTGTGATGCTTTAGAAAAACCTACAGACAAAATTTGAAATAATTGACAAAATGCTCTTGATATTTAGGAATCTTCTTAATTCAGTCCTCCTCCTTTATATGGAAATCGGGATGTTCTATGCCCTATCAATTCCATTACGTTAAATATGTTTTAGATATTTCTTCGAAGATGAAGTGTTGAACCAAAAGGTACTCTGTAGTTCACCTTGTAAGTAGATACAGCTAGGTATTGAAGCACCCTAGAGGAATCCGCTCACAGCTGGGAAACAGGAAGTCTTCAATTCTAATCCAGGTTTTGTCACTAACTCCTTGTCACAAGTCACACATAGACTTTCTGCCTCAGTTTCCCCATCATAACATGGGGATGATAATGCTTATCCACTTATCAGGGATGTGAAGAACAAGCACTGATCTCTGTGCAGGCAGATGCCTGAGGCTGGCTGGAGCCTCACGGAATTCAGTGGGGTTCCACAGAAACATGGGTCTTGCAGGATTGGGGCTTGAATACAGAATGTTTGTACACTTGTGCAAAGGTGCAAAGCACTATATAAATCCTACAGTGTGGTGATTATTATTTTATTCAAGGTCTTTTCCAGGTGAGAGTTTGTTTAGAAGAAATCTGTAGATAGATGTAAAACATATATATGTTTAAATCTATGAAATATAAATGGGAGGGGGGAGATAAATACAACCAAGTAGTCCATACGCATCTATGCATGTTGTGTAATGGTTATGTGGTAGTATATGGTAACTGAAGGTACAAGACCCAGCCTCCTGCCTTAAAATACATCTTAATCTAGAAACAGCATTGTTCCCTGCAGAGCCTGAAGTACGTGGTGCGTGAACAAATTAATGCCACTGTTTATTTTGGAGGCCACAGTCATAAAATACAATTAAATATGTTGCAAATTCTCATATGCTACTTCTAGTTTTCAGTTTGTTTTTTACTGCATTGCAGGGGAGAAACAAGGCTAATGAATTGCTAGAATTTAGCTAACAGACCCTTAACCAAAACAAGTCCCTGTGGTATAAAAACAAGGTTTGCTTTATGACTATCCAGTGGAGCATGAATATATTTTGCATGTATTCAAGTGCAGCTTTGGTCTTTTGCATAGTGAAGGAGTTGATAAGTGCAACATTACACAGGAAACTCGGGCTAATTGAACTGGTCTTATTGGCAAGTTTTGTTTTGCGATTTCTTAAAAATTCAGAGGAGAATGATGTTGTAATAGAAAATCATATGCAATAAATCTATTTAACTCTTGGAGTAGCTATGAGTGGGCCTGAAATTCAGTGACTAGCTTCCCAAATAAAGAGCCTTTGAAAGACCAGCTATAGTTCAAAGCCAATGGTGCCTTAAATTTTGAGATTAGGATTTGCACATGTTCAGTTAGTTTAGTTGAGTGTGGTTTCACAAACAGCATGGTCTAGTCATCAGAACCCAGATTGCCTGACTGTCAGTCCTATGATTTCTTAGCATTGACACTGACCAAGGACTTGGATAATATGGCAATGGGCATGTGTATAAAAAACTATATACACAGATTTCCCATGTGACCGTGGACAAGTAACGTAACCTTTTCTGGGCTGCAGTTGCCTTACTGGTGAGTTGAGGATACTGCTTCCTTACACTGAGAAGGGGCTTAGGTTACTCGATAGGAAAAGTTGGGCTTGTCCCATTTTTGCTACTTTCTGATGTATGAAAAAGGCTTGAAAGGTTTTCACTTCTCCCTGCCCCCCATTTTATTAGAAATTCAGATCCCAATATTTCTGTGGTGACTAGTTAGCATAACAGCAATATAAGAGAGAAGAGACTTGAAAACTAGCCAACTGAGGAGAAGCAGATTTTTATTTACCGGTAATTTATTTAATTAAGTTATTCATTAGAATGTTTTAAACAGTTTCATGTCAGTGTTAGACATTTGTGAGTAGGGGGTTGGAAGACATCTTTGGTATAGATACATCACCCTGTTCTTTCAGTTAAGGTATGAGAGATCACGGTAAACATTATGTTGTTACTTTAACCAGCATAGTGTTAAACTATCCTATGGCGAAGTCTTGCAAAAGCCTGGCTTGCCTTCCGTATTCTGTTTGGTAGTTCTTGATCTAGGAAACTGTCACTTGAGATGATGCTGTCCAGGGATGTAAAGTGGCTGACATTCTGTAGTTTTCTACCACTGACAGTAATTTTTGGCTAAGTGCTAATGGGGCTGGTTGGAAGAGGTCTTAAGTTTTTTCTAGGCTGATGGTGAGTCTGAACTATTCAGCTGCTTCTGACTGCCTCCTGCCAGGCACTCTGGCCAATCTCCAGAAGAAGACTTTGGATTTTTTCTGGCCAGGGCTGCAATGGGTCTCTATGGGAAAGGATGGCAGACAGGGCCTGCTCTGCCTCTGCAGTCAGGTCCAAGTCTTCTGTCTCCAGGCGCTGCAGAGACTCCTTCATGGAGCAGGTAGTCCAGCGAGGAGCACATTGGTTCATGCCTTCCTCCACTACCTCCGAGGGTTCCAATACGACCAGCAGCTCCTCTGTCTCCACCTAAGGGGTCACCCGTGAGACCTTTCCAAGCTGCCAATCTTTTACCCAGACCTCCTCAGGACCTGGAAGCTAATCTGAGTGACCTAGACAGTGGCAATCACTGAGGGCGAGGACCTCCTCACAGAGCTCCTGCTACACAGCCCTCAGCTCAGTGTGCAGATGGTGGAGTTTCCCTTGGTATGCCAGAGACTGGTCCTGGCTGGCACCACCAGGATCAGAGACATCCTGGACTATGACCAGAGGGACTGGGTGAACCCTGTGGTGCTTGTTTGGCACATAGGGCTCTCCACCCCTCATGTGCTCTGTTGTGTACTCCAGGAGGTGAGGGCAGCCTTATCGCATGCCTCTCGCATTTTCCTTGAGTGGGTCCTGCAGAAGGGTTCTCTCTGCCCTCTCCTCACCCTGGCCCTACAGACTAGCACACACTTATATCAAATGCACCAGGTTGCAGCCCCTTTTCCGGCTCCTCCAGAACTTCATCCTCTGGTTCTGGCTGCACTTCTCCCCACATCTCCTGCTTTGCTTGCACCTCACCCGTGGCCCCACAAAGTCGCAAGACCTCCTCATCAACTTCCTCCTGGCACTGGCCATCCACCATACCAGGAGGAGGCAGCTGGACCAGGGGTGCTCTGAGACAGCGGGGTATACATCCAATCCTCCCTCAAATCACATCTCCGAGCAGAGTTCCTCTGGGCCGTGTCCCCTGGCTCCCTGGATGCCTTTGAGGAGTAGTGGGTCCTATCCAGGGTTCTCTGCTCGGGTTCCCCCTCTGGCTCCCTGATTTTATACTTGTGACCCTCCCTTATGTCCCTGTTTTTCATTTGTTGTTCCTCATAATCATTTGATGCCTGGGTCCTGTGGCTTCTCCCATTATGCAGGGGGAGGGGCCTCTAAATGTGTGTGGGTGGAAGCCCACCCATCCTCAGTGCTTCAATAGGTGCCTCTGAGAACCTGTCACGGATAAGCTATAGGTCACTTTCATTATG
>NW_020664418.1:19825218-19886846 GCF_002925995.2 Terrapene triunguis
CTCCCCACCCCCTCGGCCCGGGGAGCCATGCGGCAGCTCCCCACCCCAGCTCACCTCTGCTCCACCTCCTCCCCGAGCACGCTGTTGCTGCTCCACTTCTCCCGCCTCCCAGGCTTGCGGCACCAATCAACTGTTTGGTGCCGCAAGCCTGGGAGGGAGAGAAGCAGAGCGGGGCGGCGTGCTCAGGGGAGGAGGTTCCCCTGTGTGCTGCCCCCACCTTACTTGCCGCAGGCGGCCCTCCCCATGCCCCCCTGCCCCAGCTCACCTCCACTCCACCGCCGCTCTGGAGTGCGCTTTTGTCTGCCCCCAACCACTTGGCGCCCTAGGCAGCCACCTAGTTTGCCTAGTGGTTGCACTGGCCCTGAGACTGGTGCAGCATACAGCCTTGTTTCACCCCACTGGAAATAGGGAATGGTTAAGAGAGGTCACCATCTGAGAACAGCTGGCCAGTCATGTCTTTGTGAAATTGACATGATGTTCAAGAATTTGGTGGGGCACCCAAACTTTTTTAGGATTTTCCAGAGGCCTTTTCTGCTCATAGTGTCAAATGCTCTTTTTAGATCATTGAAGACAGCATGCAGTTCCATACTTTCTTCAGTTCATTTTTCTTGAAGCTGTCTCAAAATGAAAATTTCAACTGTGGTGCTCCAACCTGATCTAAATCCACCCTGAGTCTTTGGTAGAAGCCTCTCTGGTACTCTTTTGACAAGCCAATTGAGTAAAATAAGAGTGCAGTTTTTATTACCTGCAGAGAGCAGAGAGGTACGTCGGTAGCTGCCACTGACGGATTTGTTGCTTTTATTTTTGTATAGTGTAACTATGATTGCATCTTTGAAATCGTGGGAAATGTGCTCAGATTCCCAGATATCCTTAATAATGTCATATAGATAGTTGACAATTTGGGGGCCTTCAAGATTAAAGATTTCAGCTGGTATGCTATCTTTGCCTGGTGATTTACCTGACTTCATTTGTTTGAGAGCTTTTTGCACTTCCTCAATAGTAGGTACTTTTATCTTGTACGGGGTGCAGGGTTAGTTCCTTGAGCACCTGGGAGTTGACAGTAAAGTGCTCCACCCATATTTCGGAGATGCCTCTCTTGATCTTGATTAAGGTGGATCCATCTGAACTCTTTTGTGGAGCCGGTCCCAATTTCAAAGGGCCATAAATGGCCTTTAGGGAGTCATAAAATAACTTTGTTATTACATTGTTGTAATACACATATGGGGCATAGGGCTGTGTGCCCTGTGAATGAGGATTGCCTCCTATTTTTTATTTTATTTAATCTTTCAGTAATAAATTCCCAGATTTGACAATACTGCTTTTTATTAATTGGGGATCCCAGGCATGTCACTTGTGCATACCCAGGTAGGTTCCAAACAGGCTACTGTTACCATACAACAAGGCCTGAGTGGAAAGCTTAGGTCCTTTCATGTTGATATCTATTCTGCTTATGCTACTGTGTATTTACAAACAATCAAAACAAAAAGCTCTCCTTGTTTCCTTTAAACGGAGAAATATAATTGCAAACATAAATAGTTTGTCCCTCTTCTGTTCATTGATCTAGCACTTTCCATCCAAGGATCTCATAGCCCTTTCTCTACTCCCTGTGTGTGTTTCTCCTTTTGCAATCATTGTCGTCTGTGGGTCCATCCGCCTCCTGCCTCTTGCCCATGGAGAAAGGGAACAGCAATTACAGGGAGCATCTCTCTCCTTTTTCTAGGCAGCAGCAGGTGCTTGGAGGGGAAGCAAGCATATGTATTCTCATGCATCACAGGGGGACAGGTTTCTCTCTCTGTGAGCAAAATCCTTGGACTTCAACATTTTCTACTATGCAGACATGGTAGCCAGTTTCCAGTTGTCTACAGTATTCTAATATTCAACCAATTTTTTCCCCAAACCTGGCCTACTTAGTGAAGGTCTGCATATACGTATGTAAAAGATAGAATTTGGCCAAAGCTATTTAGTTGACATATCTCTCTGCTTGAGACCTCCTCATCATGACATACAATAATCTCATTTGGTGTATGCTATGGAGAGATTGCAATGCAGATCTCATTTAATGTTATACGTTTTGTCAAAAATCTGAAATCCTGCATGGTTCTATTATGAAGTCAATTTCCCTCCACTCCATCTTCATCATAATGCAGCCTCTGCTCCCCACCTCATCCTTTGTTCATAACTGTACAGGGCAAGATACATCATTGTAGCATTTACTATTTGGAAGGCAGAGCACACACCATTTTCTGCACCCAGTTGTGCTCTTAGATTGGAAACAATGCCACCTGCAGCTCTAAATACCCTGCACTCTCATTATAACACCATCCTTTAAACCCAATCATTTTAGGAGTTATCAAAAGGTGTTATTACAGAAGTACCTACTGTAGTTAATGTTGTGTCAGCACTTTCATTTTGAAGCACTATTTATTGGAGTTACGGCGAGACCATCAAAATTATTCTGGGAAGGCATTTTGATGTAGAAGATTGCTCAATGTGTGAGGGGAATTTGATTTTAAAAGGGCTCTATCAAATGGTACTAAACTTAATATGAACAGCAATGTTTTTATTAATTGTTTCAAATTTAAATGAGCAAAGAGATTTGGGGGATTTAAGCAGCTAAGCAGTCCCCTGCAGGGTGGGAAATCAAAACAGACTAGAATTGTGCATCAGAAGGAAAGAGCACCCTCTTTCCTCCCAACAAAGACAGGATGAAGCACTAGAGGACGTGAACTTAATGGAGCAATCTCAAATCACCAGAAGGGATAAAGTAGATCTTAGAGATCTTGTCTAATTTCTGTGATCCGCAAAGTGAAAAAGGACATACACCAAAGTTAAAATGAGCAGTCTAAGTCCATTGAGTATAGTCAAATGCAAGCAGTGTAGAAATAGAAGTAATGGTGGCATTTAAATCGGTAAGGAAGATGTTCGATAAGAAAACAGAGAGGTTATTTTCAAGAAATTGATTATGCTATTGGCACTGATGCTTTAACTACTTTCCAGAAACTTAGGAACCAACTGGCCTTGTGCTCATGGCAATGAACAGAGATCAAAACCAATGTTTTTCAAGTGTGTCCTTGCACAGTGTATGTGGACATACACGTTAAGCATAGGCATTCATGATGCTCATACAAGATTGGGGCAGAGTTCTGGGTGCTCAAGACTATTTGGGCACTCTTAACCCCAACTTGAGTTGGGAAATTTTTGTGCCTTAATCTTGCTCACATAAAATTTCACATGCATGTAGACACACATGCTTTTGAAAATTTGGCTCAGATATCCCTGTTGATAATATTGGATCTAATATCAGCCTTTGGCACTGTTGATTATAAGGTGCTGCTCATTCACCTACATTAACAAGTAATCTTCAGTGGAGTCATTTTTAGAAGGCTTAATTCATTGCTCTGAGAGATTCCATGAGATGTGTGTAATTAATTACTCCCCTTGCTCAACGTCTCTGAGGCCCTGGGATGGGAAAGGGGGCGGAAATGTCAGACATTAAGAGCTGAGATGTCCTTGGTATGCTCATGGAATCCAGGGCTATGTCTCTTTTTTAACAAGCTTGGATGGGGAAAGTGTTCTTGCTTTCTCACTGTCTGGCTGTGGCAGGGACTTGATGATGATAACTTGCTGGTTAAGACTCAAGCCAGGTAGATGGAGATGATGCTCATTTAACAAAAGCCATTTCTATCTGTAAATACTTGGGAGATACTCAGAGGTCATGGTGAGGTGAGCCATATGAGTACCTGGATGGATATGAAAGCACCTAAAAGGCTGCTGGCATGTTGAAAATAAATAATAGCAATAGTAATAACAATAACGGGCAGGTATTTTGAGGAGCTGATGGACAGGGACCCCAAACTTTGTTAAAAGTTTATCCACCAAGTAGCATACAACCTTGGGGTCCTACAAGACCCCTTTCTACTCATTATATCCCTAATAGCTGTGGCTGAAAATGATTTTTTTCATATTTGCCAAACCAGGAAAATGTATTTTCCTCCAGAATCCATCCCTAGGTATGGTCATCGATATCTGTCACCTCCAGAATAGACTACTGCAATACATTCTTTTTGGCCTTCCCCTGAGGGACATCCAGAAGCTATATATAGAATGTTGTGGACCAATAACAGCAGATTACACTAGTATTCTGCACCTTTCCCCCACTGCCAATCTAGTACCAGTAGTAGTAGATTGTCTCTTGGGTATCTGGCATAACTATTGTGAGTTGAAGTTATTTTGGATTATGGACATCAAGGCTGAATTGGTAGGGGCAAGGGACTAGGCATTCTCTAAGAGTGTCCTCCACCATGGAATGTATTCTGGATGAACATCCATTGTAGCCAAGTCTCAGCAGTTTCTGTTTGGGATTGCATCTCTGTACAGTCTTTCTTTCCTGACTCTTATGTCCTGGCTGGCCACCCTGGCACAATCAGGGTTCGGTTTCCTTATTTTAAGTTGTTTCAGAAAAAGTGAAGAGGAGGGTATTGTTCCAGATTTTGAGAGACGTTTATCAATTGTAATATGTAAAGAATACTTACATATTGCAGTGATGGGTTTGTTAAAAATATACATAATACAGTTATAAATTATGCCCTCAGATCCACGAGTATCCAGTCCCTCCCACTGAGGTCAATGCAAGTTGCATGCAAGTATCGGAGAGCACAACTTGGCCCTTGGTTTCCTAATCTGCAAGTGATCTGAGTGCTGAAAAAAATTAATGGGAATTGAGCCTTCTTGTGATCATAATGCAAATATGGCTTGAATATAAATAAAAAAACTCTGGGCCTATTGTTTCTTAGGAATAAATTCCATGGCAAAGTTAGTGTTTATGCATTAAATTTGTTTGACTAATATGAGCACATCCTAGATTTTTAATCTTCATTCTGAATTTCCTTTCCTTGTAAATTTTAATAGGAAACAAGACAGATGAGCTGCAGACTAAAATAATGTCATTCTTCTGTCCTTAACTCTTCCAATTGTACTTAAACCTCAAAACATATTAAGGAGCATGGTGAATTAGAGAGCACTGAGAAATAACTATAAAATCATGACAATTCTCTTCAGTCTCAACAAATGACATTTCAAAATGTGATACTGAAAGACTATTGCAGAGTGGTTTTCCCATCCTGAACTCTCTCTTCCAGGCTCTTTACAGAGTTGTTCCTTTAAACAGGTTTCAGGTACATTTTCTCATTACCTCGCAATAATGCGGAGGTTCAGGAAGTGTGGTACGTGGTCTATAGTGTTTTACTGAGAGCTGGGCTGTTTGGATGCTGCTGCCTGTCATTTGTTTTTTGTTTGGCTGAGGGAAAGGCAGATGGAAGGGGGAACAAGAATAGGGCAATGGGCTGGGAGGCAGGAGAGCAGGTTCCATTCCCAGTTCTGCCACTGCTGTGTGACTTTGAGCAATCACTGCACCCCTCTCGGCCTCTGTTTACCATCCCATTCTGTCTTCTCTAAACACTTTGGGGGCAGACACTAATTCTGTGTGTCTGGCCATCACCCTAAGCAAAGCCAACCTCCTTTCTGAGGCTGTTGCACTACAGGAGAAAAGCCCTATGCCCATTTTTTTGGTACAAAGAGGACAAGTGAAAGTACAAGAGGAGACGGGGTGCCACTAATTCCACTAATGGGAATGGACTGGAACGGGGGGCATAACATCCTTTCTGGAGACTTGCCTTTGTGCTCTCAATGATACCAACTGACTCCACAACAAAACCAGCTTATTAAAGGAAGGACAGAGTTTCTCCCTGCTCCCTCCTGTGTGAAACTCTCATCAACAACCACCACCGTCACCCACCAACTGGTCCTTTTAAAATGTTGCAACCTGAGTCCCACATGGGCGCTGCCAACCTTTTTATTTGTATTAGTATTATTATAACGGTGAGCAGCTGTAATTGAAGTTATCAAACTAGGTGAACAAGTTAGCAAAACAACCCCTCCTCAGCAATTCCCATTATACCTCGCATTGCCTAAGGGCGGACCACACACTGGGGTGATGGATGTGTGGCTGATCGGCTATTCTTTTTCACCTTGCCTCCTCAGTCTTTTTCATTGTTGTTGTTTTTAACCCACCATGTGTTGTTGATGTGCCTGAAATGATCACAAAGGTGTCGGAGACATACATATTATCCTTATCATCATTGCTAAAAAAAGGTGCGTTTTTTACCTGTGGGTAACCAGCGTAGCATGAGTTATCCCCAGATTAAAAAACACAGTAAAGAAGACAAGGTGTTTTACCTTGAACTGGTGGTAAAATGAGACAAGGTCAGCATGATATCTCCCCATCTGTGGTGACCTCATCTAGTGCCTTGTCTTCACTGTGTTTTTCACCTGGGGATAGCTCACACATGGCAGTTACACGGAGGTAAAAAATGCACCTTTTTTTAGCAGTGAAATGAGGCATAACAATTCTGCAGCAGTAACTATCTGCACGGTATATAATATAATCTCTAAACTAGTGTGGCTCCCTTGCTCAAGAGCAGTATGTAGCTCTTGCCGGGTGTGTAACTTTTGGGTGTTCCACTTGCTGTATCAGGGAGTAGGGGAATTTCCTTCTACCCTATAGGGGATGATAGAAAGGAATTGCTGGGGTCTTTCTATAGCTAAGAGTGCAATGCCTCTCCTATCTGATAACAAGTCGGATGAGAGGAGGAGCAGGAAAGATTCCTTTTCTCTATCCTTCTCCCTCAGCCAGGAGGCTAAAGGAAAGAGGGTAAAGTCTCCTCTTTCCCATCAACAAGGGATCACAGGCACTGGAGATGGCAGAGACCATTTAGACCATCCAGTCCAGGTCCTTGCAGATGTAGAGTTCTTCCCTACAGTAGTTTTTCCATAGTCTCATAAGAGCTTGAGATGGAAAAAGGCCTATTGGAGATAAAAATGAGAAAGGAGGGAGAACTCCTCTCTCCACGCATCCAGGACTATTTGAGGAGAGAGAATCCCAGCTGTCAAGTGATACTGCATGATTGTATTTGTGCAACTTTGTGATAACACTTAAATCATGATGCAAGGTTAGGAGGGATTATGATGTGTCATTCCAGCTGTTAAACGTTGAGTACCACTGATCTAAACAATAGCACAATTGTCTGTAATGTTAGACAGTATTGGCTGCCCAAAAATGTAGTTAAGTTTGACTGGTGGTGACTCTACCAGAATAGCAGATGTGTGTGTGTGTATATATACGTAAACCTCAGAAAACCAGAAAACAGTGTTCAGGTACTCGCGAGCCCTACCCTGCAACCTTAACTCTGCCCTCTTTGGTCTTGTTTTGTCTACGGAAAAAAAAAAGGGGGTGTCTTACCACATATCAGCTAACAAAATTAACCTCATTTTCACCATTGGCCCTATCTATCCTCGAGCAACACAAAGCACAGCAATTTTCAAAACAATCCAAGTAAGTGTGTGGAATTTAGAGAACTTAGAGATAAATCAGCAGTTCAACAGTAAGCGAGTCTCAACCTTAACTAGACTAGGGCAGTAGTACCATTATAATATCAAGTTGTACATAAGACTGGTCACCAAACACATTCTTTCCATGCTGGTTCTACTAGCAGAGTTTTATCTAATGCTCTTTACAACTATGATACAAAGAAACCACATGGACGCAGTTAGGCCCCAAATAACTGTTCGCTAACTATACTCAAATACGCAAGGCCTAGCAGCATACATACTATTGCTCTGACTGGTTTACGGCAGCTTCTAAAACCTAGAACACAGCGAGGCCCACTAGAAAGCTCACAAACTCTTTAAATAAAGGTATACTGCCCTATTCCTAGATCCTAAGAGTAAAAAGGAAATGGTAGAGGAAGTTCAGAAGCCAATTAGATCTATTCCTAGTGTAAAATGTTGTCCTGTATTTAGTTACTAAAGTTATGTCTACACTAGAAACGTACGTCGACCTATATTGGTGCAGTGGTGCATGTCCACAGTACCCTCCTTGGGTTGGTGGTGAGCGTCCTCACCTGGAGCTCTTCCACTGACCTAAGAGGGATAGTGTGGGGAGCAGAGAGCCTGGTCTCTCAGCCTCACTGGCGGCATCCTGCTGAGAGCCCACCTGCCCCACAGGCTCCTGGGCTCCGGGAGGGCTTCCCGAGCGGGGTCTCTCTCCCCTCCCTGCCATGAACTTGACAAGACAGCCAAGAGCTTATGTAAGGGATGCAGTGTCTATGCAGACATTGAGTCACCCTAACTACAGTGACATAAGCCTTATGCCTCTCGTGGAGGTGGAGTTATGCCTGTGTAGTAGGGCACTTAGGGCTGGTCTACACTAATGCTGTAAGTCGACCTAAGTTACGCTAGTTCAATTATGTGACTTGCGTAACTGAAGTCGACATAACTTAGGTCAACTTACAGCGGTGTCTACACTGCACTATGTTGATGGGAAATCCTCTCCCGTCAACATAGCTTCCGCCTCTCGGGGAGGTGGAGTACTGATGTAGATGGGAGAGCGCTCTCCCATTGACTTAGTGTATCTTCACCAGACCCGCTAAATCGACCCCTCTGCAGCGATCTCAGCGGTGCTGATTTAGCCAGTAGCATAGACATCGCCTTACATCAGCGGGAGGAAGGCTGTAGTGTAGACACTTATATAATTAGGTCAACATAAGCTGCCTTATGTAGACCTAGCTGTAGTGTAGACCAGCCTGAAGGCCTGCTTGTGCACCTATAAAAAGGAATAAGAGCACTTTTGTCCCCCAGAAGCTCCCATAGTTCTGTGAGACAGTATTTCAGAGTCTACCCTATTAATAAAAACCCACATGGGGCAATTCTGTCTTTGAAATGTCAAAATATATAGATCATTTGGCTTTGCTTTTTGTATGTTTTATTTTCAAATACCCTCTTCTGTGATGCTCTGGGTTTTTGAATGTGAAAAATAGTTTTTGCCTGCCAACAAAGCTATAAAACACATAAAGAAATGTTTTGCCTGATAAATGCATGTGAAAATGATTAATTATACTTAGCAGAAAATCTGTTAGAGAATTCAGACCACAGGTGCATGTGCGTTTTCTCTTCCTACTTTCAGACATGCTCTCACATTCCCTGATGTTCTTGTCTCTCTAATTCCTCCTCCACTCAGTGAGTGTTACTGTACGTGAGCAGTGAAGGATTTCTTGCGGCAAAATTGTCCTGTAGTACAGATTTCTCTCTCTCTCCCTCTTCCCATCTCTCCCTGTTTGTGGTCTCAGAGTAATGTGCAGCAACAGCTGAGCTGTTTTTCTGAACTTGCTATATTGTTTAGTCATTTTCTCAATTTTGTTTTTTTCACAAAGTTGTTGCATTTCCAGACATGGATTCAGCTCCTGAGCTTGTGTAATTAACTACAAAAACCTGTTCTAATTTGACAAACACTCTCACCATCTGTCTACATTGCAGTTGAAGCCCAGGGTTTCAATTCTGGCTCAAGCCTAACCCCGCTTTCATTTACACACAAATTGCAATAACCCAGTGCTTGGACCCAGGGTCTCAGGACCCCATGGGGATGAAGGTCAAGTCTGAGTCAAGCTGGGACCCATGTTTAAGCCCTATTGTTTTGCAGTGTGGATGCAGCCCACTGGACTCATGCTCTGGGACTCTGCCAAAAGTATCCCATGGGCCAACTTCCTTTGTGCTCAAGTTTTCCCACATTGCACCACAAAGAGCAAGAGCAACCACATTTTGGGAGGGTGGTAGGAAGTCTGGGATATGGACGGCTGGACTCAGGCCCACATAATGCAGTGTAGACACTAGAGCCCTAGGTTGGGACCCACAGTTCAACAATTCCTAATCAAGGGTTACAAATGAGTATGGATGCTCAAACCCTTGGTAAACAAACTCAGGGTCTGCTAACTTGAGTTCTACTAAACCAGAGTTTACATTGCAGTGTAGACAGACCATCAGTCTCTTCTCTTCTTGAGTTAAAACATCCTGCCCCTCTGCCCTCAGAATTATGGGCAAAAATCTACTCACAACTCACCCATATTGCAGCCAACAAATGTATAGATTTGCAATTCAACAGCAAATGTATTGTGAGGGGCAGGATAATATACTTGTCAGAGTGTGTGTTGCTGTTATGGATTTAGATGTTCCCACTTTCTCATGCTGAATGTTGTTTGCTCTTTCTCTGTTTCCAGCAAGGTCAGTTATCCACTGCTAGCAGTACCCTATAGGCCCTAAAATATAAAGCTATTGTGGCAAAAAAAAAATTTATAAATCAGTGCCTAAAGTTAAGTTCCTAAATCTACATTTATGCTCTTTAATAAATGGCCTGATGTTCCAGTCTGAACTTGGGACGCAACGAAAATCAGTGGGAACTGTTTGGATGCTCAGCAGTTTGGTAAATGAGGGCACTTATTTAAGAGTCTCTAAATAAATAGTTATGAAAATTTTGGTGTAAGAAGGAGTAAATGAAGTCCTGACATTAAGAGGCACAAAAATGGAGACAGATTTCCTAAATTAACTCTTTTTAGGCATTTTTAAATTACTGTAGTTTCCTGGCAAGAAAGGAATAAGATCTCCTCTCCATAGGAAATACATTCAAACATTGGAGTGGTAGTGTCACTTCAAATATTTGCTATTGGGACATGCTATATTAAAATATTCAAGTAACTTCCCTTAATTTCCTCTATCTTATTTTGAAACAGTCTGCTTTTTTTGGAGGGGCCTGTTTTCTCCAACAGGCATCCTCAACAGCTTAATTTTTCATGGCTATGTGTCTTAGAGTATAAGGGATGTTTGAATGAAGGCACAGTATTGATCTTGCTTACCTCTGAATGCTCATATCAACCAATTTAGGCTTACAGCTGAATCAATAAGGGCTTGAGACAGTGAAGAGCATTAAGGAAGACCCTTTCAGATGAATGTTTTTCTTCTCACTTTTTTTTTTAAAAAACTAGTATCTGGTTCCAGGCAGTTGGCAAATTAGTTAGTCTCTCTCTTCATGAGGAGAAAAGGTTCAGAGTAATGACTCAGTAAATGAATATGTTAATTCTCACTTCGTTGTGAACTTGAATGTGACATGAAAGCAAAGAGTAACAAGTATCTGAGACATTGCAACATGGTCCAGTGGTTGGGGCATGGAAAATTGGAGGATGTTAGACCTGGAGTCTCTTTCTTGCTCAGCTACTGACTTGCTTTGTGGCTAAGAGCAAGTCACTTAACCTGTCTGCCTCAGTTTCCTCATGTCATAATGATACTCGCCATCTCCTTTGAAGTTCTTTGCAATCTCTAGATGAAAAGTGCTAAATATCATTATATGCTGCCCAAGCATGGAAAGGACTGGAAATAGTATTTGTAACCAGTGACAACGTCCTCGTGTTCTGTTGCACATGAGGCCCCCGTTCAGCAAAATACTTATGCACATTCTTAACTTTAATGTATCTTTTGAACATCTGTGGTACATGAGTAATCCCATCTCTGTTAACATAAGTTACTCATATGCTTAGCTCAAGCCACATGCTTAAGTTCTTTGCTAAACTGGGCCCATTACCTACTGAGCTAAGTGGGCTTCTGAGGAGTTAAATGATTATTTTTATAGATCTACGTGAAAGCACCTTCTAAACTGTCAATACATATTTTAAGTACTTTAAAAACTGAAGAATAAGAGGGATGTTGTCTATTCATTTCGTGATGAAAAGGAAATAAATAGTTTGGGATCAATAAAGCCTAAATTTCCCCCCGCACCTTATTTAAGATACAACAAAGCCAACAGCCATGGTATCTCTTCAGTCACTGTCAATGAGCAAAGAACAGGAGATGTGTCCCAGTAGTTGGGCCTTGTAGCAGAATGGACACCCACTCCTGCCCTGAGGGGTTTAAAACAGCCCTAGGAGAAGGCTGTTGCAGGGAGAAGCAACTACCTAGGCTGATTGGGGAAGTAGCTGCAGCTGGGCCACGCCCCAATCAGGCCTCAGCTGGCCTGTATAAAGAGGCTGGGAGCCAGGAGCTCAGCAGCCTCTCCCTGCACTCAGAGAGAGAAGGGCCTGGCTGTAGGGAGTAGAGACAGGGTACCTGAGTGGAGCAGGGCTGGGGACAGGCTGAGGAGCTGGGGAGCTCCAGCCTAGAAAGCCTCAGGCTGTGGCCTAGCATTGGGCTAAGGGGTACTGGGGGTGCAGAGGGCAGCCCAGAGGTAGGCCAAGGCAGCAGGTCCAAATCCTCCTTGCCGGTGATGAGTAGGCTGATACTGCAGTCTGTCCCAGGTGTGGGGCTAGATGATGACTGGCAGTAGCCTTACACTGAGGTGAGGTGGGATTAGTCGGTGGGGGTTCCCCTGGGTGGGGAGACCCAGAGAGAGATTAGGGTACTGCCAGGGGGGCAGCACCCAAGTCAAGGACACTGGGGTCTGGGAGGGCCATGGGGGGCCAACAGGTGGGACACCTGGCCTGCAGAGGGTGCTCTGGATGCTGGTGAGCTAATTCCCAAGATGACCAGCAGGAGGTGCCGCAGGGGTGAGTCTGACCCCTTACAGGCCTCAACTTTTTACTCTCTGTTAAAATACAGACATGATCTAAAACCCTTAGACAAGACAGAATACTTTCTCAACTGTACTAGATGTGATGGTGCAAAATGAAATATTGTGGGCTTCCTGGCTGAAAATATAGTAGCCAACACTACAGAGCAGCTGCTAGAAAACTGAGTGGGAAAGTGGTAAAATGTATTCTGTTAGCTGTAGTGTAGCATCTAAATTGACTTTAAAAAGGGAGGAAGGATTGAAGAACTTTCCCAAGGTGAATGATTTTGTAGATTATTGATTTGGGCAGCAGTTTATTTAAACATTAAAACTCTGAATGAAGCAAGTTACCCTGAAGAAAAATGTCAGGTGTAGAACTTGTTCCGGCTAACTGTTCAGCCTCTGAGGACTTTGTAAACTGTCCAGATATATTTATTAAAGATAATACTTTCTTGAGGAAAAAATAGATTTCCCCCCTCCTCCAGAGTACAACAGAGTATTTTCTGAAGTGAATGTTTGAAGTTAGTGGTTTGTTGCCATCACAGTTATAGTAACTCTGTATTGTGGTTGCTTCAACATAAAAAAAAACACCTTTTGTTTTCAAGTCAGTGGCATTAGAGGGAAAAAAGGAAAACTTAAACTTGTATCAATAAATAGCAACAGTTGTACTGTGGGCACTGAAAGGAATTACTAGGACAGTGCACCAGGCTGCTGTGATATGTGGATACTATACTAATCGTATGTATATAGGGCATATCATCCAAAGATGTAGCATTGGTGGCTAAGCAGCATCATTAGTTTTATGGACTGGTTGAAAATGAAGGCACTAGAATCTTGAACTCTTACTCAGAGTTAGGTTGAAGAAATAAAATCAAGGCAATTTAGTATTGGAAGGGATTTGGGGACAGCCAGGTGAATATCTGTTCTTTATTCCACTGAGGATCAAATGTTGGTCCCTGACCACAGCTGGGCAAAGGGGAACTGGATCCTCAACTTGGAGCTAGCGAATGGAGGAGTACTCATGTAGACTTTCTGTGGTTGCTGCTGCATTATACCATTATTATATATTCATAAGCCCCCACATCCAATATTCAGTCTTTAGACACTGATTTTGGCTATTGAGCGGTATTCATGCTATGTGTCTGCTCTGACACAAATTGACCAGCTGTGGGCCTGCTGCTAAGACCACTGTCAAGCTATAAAATCAATGGAACTTCTGCCTCAGTGAGGGCTGAAAGATTAGTTCCTATTGCTCAATTCCTCAAATCTATTTAGGCACCTAAATTTTATCAATTTCAATAGGAGTTAGGTGCCTAAACACATTTGAAGATCTGGGCCTATGTGGGTTTTTTAATGTGACAGCCATGTACTTCATCTGCACTTTAGAATATCAAAATCTAACCTCCAAACTTTGAAGTATTTGCATTGCTGGATTAGCCACACACACTTCCCATGAAAACTGAGAGGAGTCTGAATCACATTTCTATGAGAACATAGGGGCTTAATGTTCAAAGATTCTGAAGGGACCCATCATAGTCACAGGGTGGGGTGCAGAAGACTTGAGTGAACTCACTGTACCTCTTCACAGTGTGATTATAAGAGCTGGGTTTTTTTCCAGTGCTGTATGTTCCTAACTGCTGCAACTCTTAATTGTGTAATAGTTGTAAAGTAATTTGAGATAATCTGATAAAAGATGCTACATGCTATTTTAATGTGCAAATTACTACTATTAATAGAAGCCTTGGGTCTTCCAGACTATGAGTCTGTCACTCTTCATACACAATAAATTTACTTAACAGTTGCAAGATCCAGGCAATTTTTAAAAATTGCCTATGTGAGTACTTACACAATTGTGATATGAGCCACTAAGATATGATGTCAGCATTGGTACATCTCTACCTTTTTTTTTTTTTTCTTTTTTATTTAGGGTTCAAAAAAGAACTAGATAAATTCCTGGAGGATAGGTCCATCAATGGCTGTTAGCCAGGATGAGCAGGGATGGCATCCCTAGCCTCTGTTGCCAGAAGCTGGGAATGAGCGAAAGGGAATGGATCACTTGATGATTACCTGTTCTTTCCGTCTGGGGCACCTGGCATTGGCCACTGTAAGAAGACAGAATATTGGCCTAGATGGACCTTTGGTCTGACCCAGTGTGATGTTCCCCTGGTGTTATCTGGACTGGTGATCTGCTACTCTGGGAGCCAGCCTTACCCTGCTCTGCTGTGAGAACCCCCACTCCTGGGCTGATGATGGCTAAATATACCAGCATTCTCTAGCTGCCTTAAGCTTCTCTGGAGCAGTGCTGAGCAGCCAGAGTATACTGGCAAATTAAGGTGCGTTTACAGCTGCTTTGTTTCACCAAATAGCAGTGAAAAGCAGATAGTCCATACACCTTGATTTCTCTCTCTCTCCCTCCGTCCCGCACTCCACATTCCCCTGGGCTGGACGCACACACATTTACACAACATAGGTGTTCTCTCCCTCCTGGCCGCTGATAGATTTGGTGCCACAGATAGCTTTTGAAAAGAAGTATTTAGGATTAATGGTAATCTCCCCCCCACCCCGCCATAGCTAAAAGTTTGTCAGCAGAGGCTAGTGCATAAAATCTTCCCCAGCAGAGAAAATCAAAGAATTGTCCCCCTTAAATATGGTCACAAAGACAGTGGTCCCAAAGACAGTGAAACCAGCAAAGATGGTGGGTACCTATTGTGTTAGGACACTCAATCCCATTGAGAAGAAGTCTTTCTCAAAAGCCCACCTGAGAGCAGTCTGAAAACCACAGCTGTCATTTTGAAAGAGGGTGGTTCTTGTGGAATTCTCTGTAGAAGACCATTACTGTTCAGCCTCTGCTGAAGAAAACTTTAACTTTTGAAGAATAATGGGGAAAATTTCCATTAATCCTAAAACAAACAAACAAAACCTAGCTCATGCGTAAGATTTCAGTGAGCTGAATCTATTTGGTAAGTTTGAAGAACCTACCTCCTGTGGTTAAAATCATTGGGGGGGGGGGTGTCTGACATGGGATGCTAAATTTTTTCAAGGACCTATTTTTAATTGAACTCCAAACTAATTAAGAGATTTATTTGGAAACTCAGTGCTGAAAGATTAAGTACTGTAATTTAAGAGTAGATGCACTGTGGCATTCTGATGTAAGCAGAGTCAGGATGAGCTCTACCCTGACATCTGGTGGCGAATTATGGCGAGTGTGGAAAAGAACTCCAGGGGCTGATCTTGTTTGCATAGGCACACCCACTCGCCTGGCATGAAACACAGCAACTGAAAGTGGTTACTTTGGCTGGTGTGGGATCCCCAGTTTCTCTATTATTGGGGCAGGAAGAATAAAGTTTTGTTACCCTGATTCTGTGAATCAAGGCCAGTGGAACTGTTGTATGACAGAAGGACTGAGTGAGTCCTTCACCATTAGCTAAGTAGCACTTGCTTGACAAGGGGCATGGGTTACAAAACCCAGTGAATTGAGAGAGGATGGGGACAGGTATTTGTACCTGATGGTATGGGCCCCCTCTGAGGGTTTGAAACTCCAATTGCACCGCCTCCTCTCTCCACTGTTGAATGTCAGAGCTAACTTTGATTCCCTTAGGAGTCTAGTTACAGGCTGCTGAGCTGAATTCACTTTGGGCCAATGGTGCACTAGCACTGGGGCTCCCCTACTATACTATGAGCTGAAATCGCTAAGAGCTGAAATCACAAAAGAGCTGATGTTGTTAAGAGCTGAGATCACTGAGGCTGTGTTAACTAGTGGGGGAGCCTGAAGCTATATTGCTTAGCAGCTGGCGGAGCAATTTGTGGGGACGACTGGAGGAGCAGTGAGCGGCGTGGAGCCTTGCGGGGCCAGTTGGAGTGGCCCAAGGAACAGCGAGCGGAGCTGTTTGCGGGGACGGCTGGAACAGCTCACAGGTCGGTGAGCGGAGCAGCTTGTAGAGCGGAGCAGTTCGTGGGGTGGCAGGAAAGTGGGCTGGCTTGTGGTGAAGGCTGCGGCGGAACCCCCACGGAGAAACAGACGGCTGGCCAGCCTCGGATCACGTAAGGTGCCCCTTAACACCCTGCGTGCCCCCCCCTTTTACTCTGGGGCTGCACTGACCAGGGACAGAGACTTTGGGGGTTGTTGGACTTTTGGGACTTTGGGTGGTTGCTGGACCCAAGAGACTTTGGGGCTGTTGGACTTGGGGGACTCTGGGTGATTTTTGGGTTGCTGGATTCAAGAACCAAAGGGAAAGGACACAGCCCCATTTGCTGGGGTGGGTTTTGCTCATGGTTTGTGTTATGAATCCTGTTTGTGGTGTTTTTCCAATTTTATGCTGATGTCGTTTACCTCATGTTGTTAAACATTTTCTGCTACACTCAGACTCCGTGCTTGCGAGAGGGGAAGTATTGCCTCTTAGAGGTACCCAGGGGGGTGGTATGTAATTGTCCCAGGTCACTGGGTGGGGGCTCGAGCCGGTTTTGCATTGTGTTATTGAAACGGAACCCCTAGATACAGAACCCGGCCCTTGTTGCTGCCAACTTAGATGGGCAGAAGGGTTACACTTACATAAAGAAGTTGAATCCCTGCTTTCAGTGCTAAACCCAACTTATCCTTAATTATGGATCCTCACTTGATTCCTCCATAATTATGAATGTTAGAGTAGAGTCTAAAGGCACCAAGAGATAAGAGGCCCCAGTGTGCTAAGAGCTGGACAAACATATAAGACAGTCCCTGCCCCAAAAAGCATAGGAAGAGAGGCGGAATGACTTGGCCAATGACACACAGCAGCTCAGGGTATGTCTACACTACGAGGGTAGTTCGATTTCACTTAAATCGAATATGTGGAATCGATATTGCAAAGTCGAACGTGTGTGTCCACACTAAGGACAGTAATTCGACTTTGTGAGTCCACACTAACGGGGAAAGCGTCGACATTGGAAGCGGTGCACTGTGGGCAGCTATCCCACAGTTCCCGCAGTCCCCGCTGCCCATTGGAATTCTGGGTCGAGCCGCCAATGCCTTCTGGGTAAAAAAAATGTGTCGAGGGTGCTTTTGGGTAACTGTCGTCATCCGTCCGTCACTACCGCCCTCCCTCCCTGAAAGCGCCGGCGGGAAATCAGTTCGCGCACTTCTCTGGTCAGTGACAGCGCGGATGCCACAGCACTGCGAGCATGGAGCCCGCTGCGACCATCGCTGCAGTTGTGGCCGTTCTCAACACCTCGCAGCTTCTCATCCACCTTTCCCAGAGGCAGATACAGAGAAATCAGGCGAGGAGGCTACGGCAGCGGGGTGAGGATCTGAAGTCTGAGAGTAGCACAGACCTGTCAGAAACCACGAGACCCAGCGCCGAAGACATCACGGTGGCAATGGGTCATGTGGATGTTGTGGAACGGCGATTCTGGGCCCGGGAAACAAGCACGGACTGGTGGGACCGCATAGTGCTGCAGGTCTGGGATGAATCCCAGTGGCTGCGAAACTTTTGCATGCGGAAGGGGACTTTCCTGGAACTTTGTGAGTTTCTGTCCCCTACCCTGAAGCGCAATGACACCCGGATGCGAGCAGCCCTGACTGTCCAGAAGCGAGTGGCCATAGCCCTCTGGAAGCTTGCAACGCTGGACAGCTACCGGTCAGTCGCGAACTACTTTGGCGTGGGCAAGTCTACCGTGGGGGTTGTTGTGATGCAAGTAGCCAACGCAATCGTTAAGGTACTGCTCTCAAAGGTAGTGACCCTGGGAAACGCGCAGGTCATTATAAATGGCTTCGCCGCGATGGGATTCCCAAACTGCGGTGGGGCTATAGATGGAACTCACATCCCTATCCTGGGACCGGATCACCAGGCCAGCCAGTACATCAATCGAAAGGGCTACTTTTCTATGGTGCTGCAAGCACTGGTGGACCATAGGGGACGTTTTACCAACATTAACGTCGGATGGCCGGGCAAGGTTCATGACGCTCGCGTCTTCAGGAACTCAGGTCTGTTTAGACGGCTGCAGGAAGGTATTTACTTCCCGGACCACAAAATAACTCTTGGGGATGTGGAGATGCCTACAGTGATCTTCGGGGACCCAGCCTACCCGCTAATGCCCTGGCTCATGAAGCCCTATACTGGCGCCCTGGACACTGAAAAAGAACTCTTCAACTACCGGCTGAGCAAGTGCAGAATGGTGGTGGAGTGTGCTTTTGGCCGTCTCAAGGGGAGATGGAGAAGCTTACTGACTCGCTGTGATCTCAGCAAAACCAATATCCCCATTGTTATAGCAGCTTGCTGTGTGCTCCACAATCTCTGTGAGAGCAAGGGGGAGACCTTTATGGCGGGGTGGGAGGTTGAGGCAAATAGCCTGGCTTCTGATTACGCCCAGCCAGACAGCCGGGCGATTAGAAGAGCCCAGCGGGACGCGCTGTGCATCCGGGAGGCTTTGAAAGCTAGGTTCCTCAGTGAGCAGGGTAACCTGTGACTATTAACTTTGTTTAAAGAGAAGCTGAACCTGCCCCCGTTTCTTTACCCAGTTTATGTTGACTATCCTCTCCAGCTACATATCCCCTTCACCCCCTTCCCAAAAAATAAAATCAGTTCTATTTTCTTAATGAACACCGTTGTCTTTATTACTGTTTTCGCGGGAATGTTTTAAACCTGGGACGCAGACTGTGGTGGGGGGCGGGTGTAGTGTAGTGATGCAAATGATGCCTCTAAACTCCAGGAATGACAGGCTCCGCAGTGGTGGACTGGTTGTTTCAACAGAGCCTGCCAGCCGTCCTGGGCGGGACTGCATGTATGTGTCGGCTATGTGACTTTCTGGCAGGGGGAGGAGGGTTACAGATCCCCTGCTGTGTGGCTCTGTGATCCAGGATAAGGACCGCTGCATAAGATCTGTAACTGCCCTCCCCCGCCACAGTCGCAGAGCAAACCCCCCCCCGCCCACAGAACATGAAAACTACCTCCCAGACTGACCAGGGTAATTAGTAACTGCACTGTGTATGTGCCCTGCTGCTAGACCTGCCCCCGCCTCTGTACCCTGCTAAAGGTGACTGTCCTGTCCAATTACCAACCACCTTCCTCCCCTTCACACAGACTCTCCTCCAAAAGAAAATGATGGAAACAGTAATTAACAGAAACGTATATTGTATTAGTAACTACACATGAAACAGGGGGGTTGAAACTTGGACGGGGGCTTGTGTGAGGTGGGTAGGAAAGGACTTTTCAAATTTTGGGGAATGAGAGCCTTCTAGTGCTACAGCACTCTGCAGGGGTGGAGTGAAACTTTTCACGGCCCCTGCCGCCCCTCCTTCTTTGGACTTTGGGTGAGGGGGGTATGGGACTTGGTGGCGGGGGAGGGTGGTTACAGATACACTGCAGCGGGGCTCTCTCCTCCTGCCTCCGGTCCTGCAGAACATCCACAAGGTGCCAGAGCGTGTCCGTTTGCTCCCTCATCAGTCCGAGCAGCGTTTGAGTCGCCTGCTGGTCTTCCTGACGCCACCTCTCCTCCCGTTCCATGTTTGCTCTGTGCATTTGGGACAAGTTCTCCCTCCACTGTGTCTGCTGGGCTGCCTGGGCTCAGGAGCAGCACATTAGTTCTGAGAACATGTCCTCCCGCGTCGTCGTCTTCCTCCGCCTAATCTGTGCTAGCCTCTGGGAGTGTGATGCCAGGCTGGGTTGGGAGACAGTCGCAGATGTGGCTGTGGGAATGGGAAAAAGGGAGTGAATTCCTCAGAAAGATAAATGTAGTTGTGAACAAAGAACATAGTCTTTCTCTGTGAACAAGACCATGCACTGCACCTATCACATGCGCGCTCAGGACAAGGTCGAATTTTCGGCCCTCGCCTTCAGTGCCTGTGGTCTTGCAGTGGCGATCTGAGAAGCGGGGCAGGACACTGGAATTTGTGTAGCGGGCAAACATGGTAAGCCGTAGACTTGTGGCTGCTTAAAACTTTAATAGTAGCACTGGCCTCCTTTCACATTGAAAGCAATGCCAGTCTCTGCTGCCAGCAATCAGGCAAGCATGAACTCTGCCCCTGTCCCACCCCCTCACGGCTGTCCCAGGGAAAGATCCCTGTATGCTGCCCCTCTCCCGCCTCCACCGCATGGCTGTAAAGCAGTCCCAATACTAACATTCCCCTACCTAATTCAAAGCAGGGCATCATGAGCGACATCAACCTGATGAGGATCTCGGACAGCGAAAAGGAACGGATGCTTAGGGAAAGCCTGCAAAAACCAGGGCCGTATGCCGCCATGCTCTGCAGGGCAATGATCCCAGAGTACTTGATTGTCTCCTGGCGCGGAAACGTTTCATACCACGGAGGACCCAATAAGGTCGCTCTCCCCAGGAACCTGATGAACAGGCTTGAACATTACCTCCAGGAGAGCTTCGTTGAGATCTCCCATGAGGATTTCATCTCTATCCCCGGACATATAGACCGGATTTTGGTGTAGCTGCACTGGCAGGGACTAAAGAGTGGAGAGTCTTGGGCAGCAGAATCATGAAAAACCGGACATTGTTAGATTTTTTTTTAAATAGTTGGGACTAAATAGTTAAGCGCCTAAGGCAAAGAAATCATGAAAAACCCATTGTTAATATTATAAATATTCCAGTTCTGTTAAAAATAAATGTTTAGATGTTTAAAACACTTACTGCTTGATCCTTCCCCTGATTCTGTGTCCGGGGTAACAGCTGGGGACGGTTGGTAGGGGATCTCGGTAAGGGTGATGAAGAGCTCCTGGCTGTCGGGGAAATCAGCGGTGCAAGCGCTGTCGACTGCCTCATCCTCCTCATCTCCTTCCTCATCTTCCCCGTCCGCTAACATGTCCGAGGAACCGGCCGCGGACAATATCCCATCCTCAGAGTCCACGGTCACGGGTGGGGTAGTGGTGGCGGCCGCACCTAGGATGGAATGCAGTGCCTCGTAGAAACGGGATGTCTGGGGCTGGGATCCGGAGCATCCGTTTGCCTCTTTGGTCTTCTGGTAGCTTTGTCTCAGCTCCTTGATTTTCACGCGGCACTGCGTTGCATCCCGGCTGTATCCTCTCTCTGCCATGGCTTTAGAGATCTTCTCATATATCTTTGCATTCCGTCTTTTGGAGCGCAGCTCGGAAAGCACGGACTCATCGCCCCACACAGTGATGAGATCCAAGACTTCCCGATCAGTCCATGCTGGGGCCCTCTTTCTATTCTGGGATTGCATGGCCATCTCTGCTGGAGAGCTCTGCATCGTTGCCAGTGCTGCTGAGCTCGCCACGATGTCCAAACAGGAAATGCGATTCAAACTGCCCAGCCAGGAAAAGAAATTCAAATTTTCCCGGGGCTTTTCCTGTGTGGCTGGTCAGAGCATCCGAGCTCGGACTGCTGTCCAGAGCGTCAACAGCGTGGTGCACTGTGGGATAGCTCCCGGAGCTATTAGCGTCGATTTCCATCCACACCTACCCTAATTCGACATGGCCATGTCGAATTTAGCGCTACTCCTCTCGTTGGGGAGGAGTACAGAAGTCGAATTTAAGAGAGCTCTATGTCGAACTAAATAGCTTCGTGGTGTGGATGGGTGCAGGGTTAATTCGATGTAACGGCGCTAAATTCGACAAACGCCTAGTGTAGACCAGGCCTCAGTGGCTGAGCCAGGATTAGAACACAAGGTTTCATAGCACCAATGCAGTCTAGTGCCCCTGTCTTGTGGACTACGTGGGTGCCCCTTAATGCATTCAGACGGCACTTATATTTCTTTCCGGGATATAGTAACAAGAAGGTTTTTCTTTCGGTTTGATTCTCCCTTCCCAACCTGTCTTACTCTGTGGTTGGGGTTTTTTTGTTTTTTTTTTTCCCCTCAGTGAAGTTGCTTGTTTATATAGATATGATAGCAAAATCAGGCCCATTATTTTAAATGGGCCTCCAAGAAGGTGAAGAAATGCCAAAAAATTACATTTCCCCCCCATCTTTCTCTATGCAGGAAGCAGGGTGTAGACTTATTAAAATCCCACAACTGAATTCACTTAAAATATCCTAGCAAGGGGGAGTTTGTCTGACAGGCCAATTCTAGAAAAAGTCTATTGTCTAACTCATTAAGACACATTTTTGACAGGCTGGATCTTATTTAAGCTCAGTGTCTTATACACAAGCTAATAATTTAGTTTTCTTCCAGTGAAATGAAATATGCTGAGGGGCGGGGGAACATCACTGGAAAACATGAACAAAAAAAAGCTAGCAGTGCAGTGTTAAGTTGAAACAAGTTTGAGACAGCAGTCATTTTGTCTGGAGGAAAAATATGTTCCAGGCTAAATAGATATACAGGGCCTCAGCCCAGGAGCACGTACTTTGTTTGTGTTTTACAGATTGTAAAAATCATGAGCGCTGCCATTTCTGTGTAAAACAGAACCTAGAACCACTTTCCTCCTTCTAACTAAAACAAAAACCTTTTTATTTTCAATAAAAGTAGTTAGAAGAAAACAACAAACGATACAGCAGCATAATATGACAAAACTCACCATCTGGTTAGAGTCTGGCACCCTTTCCACATTTGAAACAAATGGTTTAGAAATCTAAATTCTCAATAGTCTCCAAGATAGTGAGGTTTTAGTAGGAATTGCTGTGTACATGCAGTAAATAGATGGAGATATAATACGTAGCCCATAGTAAAGATAAAATCCTGGCTCTCTTACATGCCCTGGACATGTTGGGGTGGGGAAGGGTAAGACTTCAGAGAGCCTTTTCATTCCCCTGACACGTATTAATGAAGGGGCCTGGTTATGAGATACCTAGCAAGTGTCATGCATCTAGGCAGCCCCATCACAATCCTGCAGCCCAGACTGAGTGTCACACATTCCGCCGGGCTACAGGAATGGCCTGCAATTGCTGCTGTGCAGGTATCCAAACTGCCCCTGCTGGAGGCAGGGAGTTGCTGAGAGGAGGAGGCAAATGGAGACAGCAGGGATAGGTTGGGGGGACTGAGTACATGTCCCAGGCTTTTCCTAACCATCAACCAATAAGTTCCCCATCTGGACACTCCTAGCCCCCTCAACTATCTGTCCCCGTCTCTCCTCAGCCACCAGCTCCAGCTACCAAACAGCCCCTTCCCAACTGTTCTCCTGAACACACCAACAAACCTACTTTTTCCCAAGAACACCCATTCAGCTGCTCCCTTTACTCAACTTGTATCCTTAGCTACCTCCAGAAACCCTGCTTCCCTTAGCTGCCACCTTCTTTCCCCCACCACCCACTCGCTCCCCCAGTGCTCCCATCTTCCGACCAGACACCCTTGCAAATCAAACTGCCCTGACTTTCTCCCCACAACAGTCCTATACCTGTCAGCTTCCACACAGCTGCCATATTCTGGGCAGCTCCATAACCGACCCCCACCAGTGCTTGAGGCAGAGTGTATTGTCCTTAGGCTGGAGTTTTATAGTCTGTTTATATTTGCATGTTGGAAAAATTATAATTAGTCTGCATATTAACAAATATTTTGCATAAAACACAAAACTTGGCAGCTGTGAATGAAGAGCATGAGATATGGTGCCCTAGATATCTCCCTTCCTTTGAACCATCTTCACTCCCCTGCACCCGCTCCTCACCTCCACTCCCACAGCATGCATCATATTAGAATAGCCAGAACTTGGTCCTGAATTTATTATGCAGATATAGTGGTGTTATATATGTGCACTGCATACTGTGTGAATGCATAAACCTATATGGTTTAGGTCCTGGTTATCCCAGAAACAGCATCTCTCCTCATGCTTCATTCCAACAAATGAAATCTGCTATGGTGCTAGATTTATCCCATGTTAAAAAACCAAAACACACACAAGCATTCCTTAGTTGTTAAGGTCACTTACGTTAATTTCCTTTCCATGCAATCACTAAAAATCCAGGACCACTATCCTGACCAGCCTCAACTCTTATTACTGCCACCCCCCCTCAAAACACTTCAGCTCCATAGCAAACTCCCAATCCCTGCCACCATAGATCCACCATAGTGCTCATATCCAACTGATCAAAATAGTATTTAAATACATAAACTCAACTCCAGCCTCAGCAAAATTGTAATCTTACAGACACTTTTACTCTAGAAGTGTATCTATAATGTGTTATTACTACCTAAGAAAAGCCTTGGATTTGTAATGATAACTAATATATTCTGAAGTGGGATCACTTCACACCGCACCATTAGAATGGAATCCCCTCTGGGGTAGAATGCAGTGTCTATCTGAGAGTGCACAGCAACACTACATAAGTTTAGCACATGAAATAGAGATACTGTATCTCTCAAACTTGATTTCGAAGTGGGCTAGGAAATGGGGGTTACCATCTCTGTTTGTAGAAAAATAAAATTACCATTGGTACTTTAATGACCTCATGTGAATGGCATTTAAGTTGCAGTTGATCCAAAAGGTAGTGGACACTGGCTTTGCTATTCTGCTGGGGTGCTGATTCAGTAATGGCTCAACATGAAGGTTGCAATCTACCTCCCCAATGCTTCCTACAGCATCTTGAGTTTTCTGTGAGGTCTTGGGTTCAAATACTGTCCCACCCCAGCCCTGCCTCCCTTGTGAGAGAGTCTGTTTACTAGTTAGTCTTATGAAAAAGGAGGAACATGGGTAGAGTGCCTAAAATCAGGAGCAGCTCTAACTCCATAAATATTATAGCCTGCAGATAAGCTGCCAAAAGATGTTTTACACTTCTGAAGTAGTTTTAAAAATTGCAACTGCTACTATTCTGTTTCCAAGTTTTAAAAAAATGGATTTGTTCAATTACAACACTTTTTTCTGGGGAAAATAATGGCAAATCAAGTCATGTAATGTATCTCATCATAAATTTCAAAAATTATACTGTTTCAATCACATCCCTGCTATAAATTTTAAGAATAATTATTCATCTCTTTTGCTGAGTAGGAGGAGAAGGTCTGACTGTCCTTGGGAAGAATCAACAAAACCTACTGTGTGTTCCAAGAGACTCTGTTTTAACTCTTCATGGACTTGAGCCATGATGATGAGAACCTAAACATGGGTGTGTTTGGAATCAGGGTTCTGGATTAGGCCCATCACATAGGCAGTCCTAACCACAGCATTTAAATCTGAAACTGCATTTGAAGATTTGCAAAGATCAGTGGTTACGTCTGATTCAAATTCGTGTCAATTTATAACTAATATCAGGTTGTCTGATGCAATTGGGTTTGTAGTCTATTTTTCCTATATGCCCTCAGTGAAACCAAGAAGGTTTCTTCCCATATTCCCATCTTTTAACCCTCCCACAGCAAAAAAAGTGATCAGACTGTGGTCTGCATCTCCCAAAGGCAGAAAGGACTGGAATCTGACAGTGCCTGGGCACTCCCTCTCCTCAGGGACTCGCTCAGCCTAGAAAGTGGGAAAGCAAAGTTCAGGCCTGAACCAGAATCTCCCACAAGACAGTTCAGAGTCCTAGAAACCTGAGTCAGCCTCAGACTTGAGATTTCAGTGGAGACCTCTGCTTTATACTGATTTTAACATGCTTGTTGAGTTTTAAGTGGTACAATCAGTATTGTCAATATTCGCTGGTAAGTACTAGGCGCAGTAAAAACCCAACTTCTAGTTAAATAGGAAGGGGTTTGCCTACATGAAATGGAGACAGTTTCAATTTTTATGGGTAAAAAGAAAATAAATGCTATTATGTACTACCCATTTGTCACATTTAAATATGATTTATTAGGACCATGGCCCTTTGTATAGCAAGTGTGCAGCTGTGCAAATAGCCACATTATTTGCCCTTGTCAGGTTGCATCAGTCAAAACAAAAATGTGGCCTTCTACGCCTGAGTTGCTCTGCCCGCTCTTGTGCCTTCTGATTCCCTTGTTTGTTCCCATGCTGTTGGCCATAAAAGGATAGAGTGGGAGAGGGAAACTTTATCCATACTGAGGACAGCAGCAAGGGCAAGAATCAATAGCCAACTTTTCCCGACCTTTAGTGTGTGGATACAATGCTGTTTCCACTGACCTGGACTGGCTGGGTTACTATTAGGAGCAGCATGCCATTGATAAACTGCTTCCCTCCTATGGGCCTTGAGAGCTCCGTCAGAGAGGGGACAGTAGATCGCACAGCAAGAGCCATGATGCTTGCAGTGAGGGGAGGCTGGAAGATGGCTGTTACTGTGCAGCTGCAAGGGACTCCACCAATGGCCGCACAATAGCTTCTCAAGCAGCAGGGGAAAGGGTTCATTGCAGATCCACAGGTGTGATAGGTTGTGCCCCTTCCTCACTCAACAACCTGAAACCTCTCCCACTTCCTGGACAATTGCCAGGACACTCTGACGCCGGACAGCAGTTTCCTGGCTTCTCTGCTGAAATGGTTTCCTGAATCAGGCCATAAGAACTGCAGCGGGTTTCTACATGGAAGGGATTATCCACAGGGCCAGTGCAAGGAAGTTTGGTGCCCTAGGCGAAACTTCCATCTTGCGCCCCCTCCCCCCAGCCCTGCGGCAGCCCCCCGCCCCCGCCCTGAGGCGCACCCCCCCGTGGCAGCTCCCCCCTGCCCTGAGGCGCCCCCCCCCAAATTTGGGTCTGGACAAGAGACAAAGGCAGCAGAGTCCCTGCCTCAAAGAGTTTACAACACATGAAGGTTTATTGATGATGATCTATTTTTGCCCCCATATCTACCCTGGTTGAACTCCCAGCCCTAAATCTAGGACCACACCCTGCTCCTACACCGGAGCAAATGCTGCTCCAGATTTACTCTAGTGTCCTGAGCTCCCCCACCCATTGCCTGGCCCCGGTGCAGAGGGTGAGTGGCTGCTGTCTCTGGGAAGGGTCTTTGGCAGGTGGCAGCCGGGGGCAGAGGACAGGAGCCGGAGCCTGGAACAGGGCAGTGCCATGTGAACGTGCTGCCTTTGGAGTAAGGGGTGGGCGCAGGATGCTCTCACCTGTCTCTGGCAGGTTGCTCAGCACAAACTCCTTGGCTGCGGCCACGTCCCGCTCCCGGGTGACATCCAGTGGCAGTACCCGCAGGCGGCCGGAGGCGGCTTCCTGCAGCAGCCGCTGCGCCCCTTCTCTGCCTGGGCAAAGGAAGACGGTGAAGCCCAGGCGGTGCAAGCGCAGCGCCAGCAGGTGCCCGAAGCCACTGTCGCAGTCGGTGATGAGCACCGCCCGGCCGGCGGGCTGCAGCACTGCCTGCCGCAGGAGCCTGGCCAGCAGCGCCAGGGACAGCAGCAGAGCGGTCGCTTCCCACATGGTGGCTGCGCAGGAGCGGTGCCAGGGTTTTTGCGGCCCCCTAGGTGGGGGGTCCTTCTGCACTCCCGCTCTTCGGGGCACTTTGGTGGCGGGTCCCGGAGCAAGTGAAGGACCCGCCGCCGAAGACCCGGAGCGTGGAAGGACCCCCCGCCGCAGAATTGACGCCGAGGGCAGCAAAATGGCGCCCCCCAAATCCTGGCGACCTAGGCGGTCGCCTAAATGGAAGCACCAGCCCTGATTATCCAGCTTCAAGTCCCCATTTCAGCAAAGGACTGAAGCACATGCTTAACTTGAAAGATGTACTGGAGCCCATTGACTTCAGAAGAACTTAAAGCGTGTTTTTGAAGTGCTTTTCTGAACAGGGATGCTTTCCTGAATTGTGGCCAGAATGAATAGATCTCAGAGTTAAATAAGTTCTAGTAGAATGGCTACCCATCTTCCACCTAAATATAGCTTTGAACTAAAAGCAGAGAAGTTAAGCTATCATGAAAGCTAGGCTGTTCTTACTGTTTGGGAAGGTGGGGAGTAAGAAAGTAAAAATGTGCAAGTTTAACCAAAAAAAGCATACGGCATCCTTATGTCACATCTAACCATTTTTTTTAATGTAGGGAATAAAAAATTGCTTAGGTTGATCACTCATGTCTACAAACTTACAAGTGAATTTTGAGTTATCCAGCCAAAACCAAACAGAATTAAGAACCCAGTATAAAAATCACAAATTGAATTGGTTGGCTACATTTCTCCTTCAGTATCTCAGACATCAGTGATGATTAGGGGCTAATAAATCCTTCAATATTATCCCACATGTATTCTAGTGTGGAAATATTACTTTACGAGTTAAATGAGCCATTATATACAGGCATAGTGGCAAGAAGGTTTCATTTCACTTTGCGTTCTCAGCCCCTTGGTTACTGTTGCTTGGAATGTAAAAGTATCTGGAATTCCATGAGTTTTCCAGTAAAGTTTGTACACTTTTCTTTGCTGTACAACTGTATAGCCCAGTTTGAGTCAAACAAAACATTTTGAATGTCAGTTTGAATTGACATTTTCTATATGGACTGGTTTGACATTTTCTAAAATTCTTTTCAGGGGTGTTTTGGGTGGGGGATGGTTTTTTGTTTTTTCGTTGGTTTTTTTTTTGTTTTGTTTTTTTTGAGCAAAATTATTTACCAGATTTGACCCAAATTCTCAAATGGTTCTGGTGCCCCCAAAATGCATATTTTGGTGAATTTACTGTTGGCCAAAATAATTTTGCCCAGCTGTACTAATAATCACAAAAAAATTAACAGCAGACATTTCCGATTACCTCAGACCAGTTACACTGGATTGACATTGCTGTATCTGAGAGCACAATCAGACTTGGAGTATGTGTAGAATTTTTCAATGTTTCTTGACATTTATTGTTTTTGGGTTTTTTTTTCTTAATTTGTTACTCTAAATGTTTCTCAATTAAACAAAATAACCCCAAATTACTGATTTATTTGCTAGCATTATTTTTCCTTACCTTTCTTCAGTCTGTTTAATCTTTGCATAGACTGATTTATCTTCCCCACTTCCATTTTAATTCCTGTATCTCACACTTGGCTACCTAAGTAAAACATTTCCCCCTTTGGGATTTCATAGCCGCTTGATTCAGAATTTAACTTTTATGAAAAACCTTTAAAACATCATGGATAATCAAATGAAATGATGAAATAGTCCCCTAAGGAAAAACATACTTCAATTTGTAAAATATTCCCTCCAGATGTCTTAGAAAATGTTCCCTCTCCTCATGCAATTCCCACTAGCAGTACAAAATGCTTTGCATTTGTAGATCATTTTACTAAGTGATAGGCATTAGAACTCTTTAAAAACTCCATAATCTTTCATTTGCACTCTGTTTCACCTAAGGGATTTCTTTTGGGGACAGTTACCCTCAGAGATGGGAGTGGATACAAATCTGTTTTTTACGCTAGACTAAGTGCTGCTACATAGAGCCATATTTTCAAAGGGCTGCCTTAGATATGCAAATCAGGGAATTTTACATGCAAATAAGTAGACCAGTACTCACTTTATTTGTGAATATTAATATGAGGGGTTGTTCTTGCATATGTTGCCAGTGCAGTTAGGGGGTTCTTTTGAAAACCTGGCCCATACACCTTAGCTGCATGGTTGGATGTATGAATGCAAGTGTTTCAGATCTGATGCATGTCTTAGAATATGAATAGTTTAAGTAAAGCAGCACAGTGTAGAGTGAGACCAAATTAAAACCCTAGAAACAAATGCTGAATCCATTTTTTTTTTTTAATCTCAGACCTGTATATCAGGCAGAACACTGGCTCTGGACACTCCAGAATTTGGCAGTTTAAATTCTAGATGTCAAACTAACATTTGCAAATATTGTGGAGTATTCAAAGTCAGTGACCAAGTCTGGCCCTTTATAGAATATCCCTGATTTTCAGTAAATTCAGACCCAAAACTCAGACTTGTTCCAATCTGGAGTTTTGAGTTCAGGCCCATCCTTGTCATGTAATAAGCCTGTTCATAATCTAGGAAGTTGGAAACTACCAAATTAAAGCTCTCATTGTCTCGATAGCTGCATACCCTGCAGATGCTCTGGGAGCTGCAATGTGGCTCTGTAATTCTGATTTTGGTCCTACACAGCTTCCAAGACCCTGGAACAGGGGCTCCACCATCTCATATCTGGCAGATAACAACGTGCTGAGGATTCAGGCCCATTATGGATGGATAAAGCTTAAGCCTTACTTGGACATTTGCATACTTAGTTATTTTAATGTAAAAAGTGAAATTTTGCAAGCTAGCAATACAATAACTTACCTATCGGTGTAAAAATCTGACATCATGCTTTACAAATCAGTGACACATATGGCCTGGTCCCGAGAGGTCCTGAATTCCCTTATTTCCCATTGACTTTGGATCAAAGCAAGTAACAGACAGCAGAAAGAAAAGATCCTATTCAATATCAACCTCCTTGGCTAGCTCCCTAAAAGAAAAACAACCCCACAGAAATACGTTTGCTGTGTCTGAGTGTATATGTTAACCTGTGTACTACAGAGTTGTAATCTAATTGGACAGGCATTAGCAGTAGTAGCTGAACGTAGGATTTTTGTCTAGTGGGAAAGTACAACAGGGGAATTGAAACTGTATTGGTCACATCCCTAGTAGTGAAATGATGCATTTCTGTAGTGGTTCAGCGGCAGGGTTCCTCCCACTCCGGGTCCATGGGAAGCCAGTCGGCCTCACTACGTCGCTGCACGTTGCCTATCATGGGGAATTAGCAGCGCAGCAAGAGTCTCTAACTCGGGCCTGTAGTCAGGGGCTGAGCAACAAACGCAGTTAGCCCAAGCCCTCGTGCTGGGTGAGGTAATGAGTCTATAGCTCAGGCCTGCTTCAGGGCTGAGCAGCAAGCACAGTTAGGGCCACAAAGGTCTAGGGTTTGGGCCTGTGGTCAGGGCCGAGCAGCAAGGAGTTTGGGCATCCTAGCTCCGGCGGATGGTTGACAAACACTGGCCTAGAGAGGGAGAGACTTGTACCCCAGGGTTGGGGTGGCGGCGGGGGTGCAGGCCCACATACTCCACTGCACCTCGGCCCAGGGCCCTAACAGTGGCAGCGGGATTTGCCACTGGGTCAGCGGGGATCCTGACCGCAACACGCTGACCTATGCTCAGGCAGTGCTGCAGCCAGACAAGGGTGAGCTGTCCCATGGCCACTTCCTAACTCCCCCTCGGGTTGTACCTGTGTCTGTAGAGGGTTGTCCAGATCATCCGGGTAGAAGGCCCGTGGTAGTGCTGGCAGCTCCTTTGCGGTCGGGTCAGCACACGGCTCTGGCCAGTCCTCAGGTCCCCAGGGGCCAGCAGCAGTCTCCCAACTTGGGAGCAAGCAGGAGGCGTCTGGCTCCTCCAGCAGCTGCAGCCCAACTGAGCTTTCAAACCCGTCTTTTATACTTCTTGTCCTGCCCACTGACTTCCCGCGGGAGGGGTGAGCATGGCCTGGCCCTGCCCAGCAGGCTCAGTGAGGGGTTCCCCCCCCTCCGGGTCCATGGGAGGCCACTCTGCCTCACTACAATTTCCTATGCTCTTGTGTTTCTGAGTATATATCAAGAGTGCCCAGAGTGCTCCCTTTGGTTGTGGAGTTCATATAAAACCAAATTGTAAATAAATAATACTATTAGTTACACACACGCATCATAATGTAGGGATGCATATGTGTATGTGCACGTGCCCACATACTCACACGTTTCCCTCACTGTTCTGCTTTGGCTAGATCTACCACCTTTCAAGAGTTGACTTATTTCGGGTAGTGTCCCCTAGCTGTGAATTTGACGCACACCCTCTCTTCCTAAGCAGAACATGTTTAATGACAAGTGTGTTATGGGAGAATTGTGGCCTCCAGATCTGGGCATGGAGGGAGCTCTCTGTACACAGATTTACCCCTTTTCTATTAAGAAAGGGGTGAATAGGGCAGCTAAGACAAGGGAAACAGAGGCCCCTGTCAGGGACTCAGGCCCAAGCCTCTAGGGTCGCTGTATTGGGTAGCCTGAGAGAAGCACAATACCCCTGGTATTTCTAAGTGAAGGTGCATATATAATTCTAGATCAGGCCTACACACAAGATACCAGTTTCTATCAGACATGCCAAACCCGTGGAAAAAACGCAGAAATTGGGCTTCTTTTTGGCTTAATTGGCTTGTGAGTTGCTTGTTGGCTAGTTTTTGGTTTGTAGCTTGTTGCTTGTTTGGCTTGTACCTTGTTGCTTGTTGTAGCTTGTTGCTTCTGTTTTTTGATCGGCTCTCGGTAAGCAGGGGCAAGGGGCAAGCAGGGGCGAGAGTCGGGGTGCACAGCGGGCCTTCCACAGTCCCAGACTGCATGCCGGGGGGATCTAGTCACATAGAGTGTTGGGGTTTCTTAGGGATTTACTTGTTTGGGCCTTGTTTTCAAATGGGATTAGCTTGATTTTTGGCTTATTGTGAAAGTCGGGGTGCTTATTTACCATGTGAAAGTTGGCAACTGTGGTTTCGATATATGGACTTTGGATGCAGTACGTTCATCTCTACAGAGCTCTCGGAATTCTTTGTCACACTGACACCTGCCAACAAACATACTTGCTTGACCATATACTTTTTGTATAGACTTCCCTATAGTTAATGGAAACTGTCAGTTAGTTTTGACTCAAAGTGAGAAGACTGAACTCTGGTCAGTTACCTAGGTGTAAGTTTGGGAGAGGAGAATGTACCCAGGTTTTGTATTGAAAGAGTTTGCCATAATTGCAAAAAAAAAAGTGGAAGTAATATTTGTTGGCATTTAAACTTTTCCCTGCATGCCAACCAGCATGGTGCACAAGATCCAAACTCACTCACCTATTTTAGTGTTTGAAGCAGAGTGAAATGTAAATAACAAACAATCAGCATGAAGCATGACAAGGGACTTTTAATAATTTATTATAATAGAACTTCCTCTAATAAACAAATGCTTTATTAAGATAGGGTTTTTTTTAAATCCACAAATGAGTGGGGGGTAGATTATCCAAGGTCAAAGTCTAATTGTGTGAGTCTCATAAGGCTATAAAAGGTGCTCTCAACCCCTATTGATCCATAAGAAGGAAAGGCTAAGAATGAGATGCAATAGGTATTTCCTGCAGGCTGGGATTATTGTGTCTTCACTATTGCTGGACTAGTCTCTTTGCTGTCTTTCTTCAGAACCTGGTGATTTGTGCAGTTGATGGGATGGGAGAGGACTGCTCTCCCACTAGGAAATGTTCCAGATAGATGAGCCAAAGGTCAGGTCTACACTACAAATTTATATCAGTATAATCCACACCCATGTGCGACGTAGTTATACCAACCTAACCCTCCATGTAGACAGCACTGTATTGACTACCATCGCTCACGTAGGCAGATTAACTACACCGATGGGAGAGCTCTGTCCCATTGGCATAGGGAGTGTCTTCACTTAAGCACTACAGCAGCGCTGATGCAGCATTTAAAGTGTAGATGTGCCCTAAGTCTAACAGTGCCCTTGTGTTACTAAGAGGAGAGAAAACAAAGTTTGTCACATTTAGCCTCCTTTTCCTACTGTGACTAGTGCTTAAGGAAGGTCTTTAGCCATCTCTGCTGTACCCTTAATCACACTGTCAAATGCCATAGAGGTTGCAATATGATTTGGAGACATTTCCTGTGTCTACATCTCATCATTCATGGAAGCTAGAGGGATCTCTGTTCCCACTCTGCGGTATATACAGCAGATTGATCACTCTAGCATCTGAGCACAAACTGAGATGCAGCTAATCCACTGAAGTATCTTACAGATACCATTAGATGTGATTATTGCCCAAAGATAAAATAGGAAGGGACCTAGGCTCTCAAAGTGCATCCACCACCCTCCCTCAGGGCAGCAGGCCTCCAAGGGAATAGCTAGCCTGTTGTATGGAAAAGAGACAGCATGGGCACCCTCCCATCCTCACCATGTTCCCTTTGGATGTTTAAGGTCTCAATCTTACAGTGCACGATGGGTGTGGGAGACTTTCATGGGATCCAGGAAGGAAAGGCTAAGTCATTGAGTCACTGTTCCCTGCATTCTCTGCCACCCTTTCACTATATCCACGTGTTCTCCCTTATGAAGGCTGAACTGGCAGGGAGCAGTGGGGCTTTAAGTTAGTAATAGTACTGTCACTATGGTCTGTGTAGTACCTTTAAAACAAAGCAGAAAAGACTGAGGTGAATGGAGCTGCACTTACAGCCCCACCTTGTATTCTCCTTCCCTTGTTTATATAGCTATTTGTTCCCTTCCTAGAGTTGTTGAGTTTATGCTTTCTAAAATGAGAGGCTATCAACTGAAATCAAAATCACTGTCTTGACTTCTCACCATAAAAGTTGTTCAATCTCAATATGGCTGTTTGAATTCAATCGGTCACACAACCGGACACACTTCCCAAAATAAGTCAGCTGGCCAATCCTCCAAGGTGACGTCCACCCTCTTCTTCTCTGAAGACCAATAGCAATAGCCCAGCATCTTGCAGGGTGGACCCAGAGTAAGGGCCTCATCCTCCTGAAAGTGGAAGCAATCGCTTGTCTTCTCTGGTTATAAGAGAAACCACTAGTTATTGTCCCTAGTGTTGTGCCCGTGTGTCAGAGGTTTCACTATTATTTATATTGCAGTAGCACCTAAGAAATCCAGGTCTCCGTTGTGCTAGGAGCTGTACAAATACAGGACAAAAAGAGGGTCCCTGCCCCAAAAAGCTTACAAGGTAAGCATAAGACAACAGGTGGGTACAGACCGACAGGATCACAAGATAACAGCTAAGGCTTAATTTAACCATTAATTGAAGGTTTTTCTGTTTCCTGGGCTAGTATCTTTGTAATCACTGAGTTCCTACCCCAATTCTGAACTACCCACTCGCCAAACCAAAGAAAGTCATGCTTTCTGGGTTTTGGTTATTAATAAAAAATATTAATCCCAAAATACTACCGGAAGCTCCAGGCTAAGCTTTCCCTTCAGGTTTTGCAGCTCCTAGGGTTTGTTCCCCCAAGGTCTGCTTGTCCTAAACCCTAGTTTCCTTCATCTCTATGAAGGATGCTCCCACCTCATTTATATCCACGTGTGACAGCACACCAGCTATGCTAGTGTGTCAGCAGAACCTACTTAACACTTTCCCTGCAGGATCAACAACAACTAACAGGCGCGGGTATTTCATGCAAACACTGCCAGCCTGTTACACGCTTATATTTATCTACAATAGTTCCTCCAGGCAGAGTCATTAGGTAGGTTGATCATACGTGATGCCCAAGATTTGTGATCTCAGAGGCCTTGGAGAATCTCTGACTTGAACCTTCACTTCATCTCAGCAGAATAATTAAAGAAGTGAATGCAGATAATGATGTACATGTAAATATAGTGTCTAAACACTTATCTTGGATTTTGTCGCAGCTTGAAATATATAACTAGCCTGCTGCTTCCAGTTCTCAGCTGCACTATCATTTTATTTAGCTGTTTGTTAGTCTCCTATGCTATTTACAGACACTTGGATACTACAGCTCAGCTTCCAGTGTGGTTCTGCTCATTGTCTTCATAAATTTATATTAAAGCAGGACAGTCACTAACTGATTTCTTATATCACAACTCCAGTAAAGCTGTGCACGTCTAAGGCTATTACTGTAATAATCAAAGATCAACATTTTCAACGATGGATTCTTAAAGTCAGACACACATCCGTACTTAGACACCTAAATATGGGGCCTGGTTTCCACTGGAACTGAGCACCTGCAACTTCCTCTTAAAGTTAGAGTGAGTTGTCGGTGCTTAACAACTTTTGTTAATTAGGTACTATACTTTAGGAACTTGAGTTTGAAAATTGCAACTCAGCATGTTTTAAAATAAGAGGCTGACAGTGAAAAGCAATTTGAAAATAAGGGGTCAGAGCTGTGATCGGCACTTGAGAAACAAGCATGAGCCCTGAACAAAAATTCATTATGTTCTAAATTAAGAGAAAATGAGCCTGGAAGTTATGCAATAAAAGTTGAGCACTCTAGATTAATAGAGGGGTTTTTTTGTTAGTCTTTCCCATGTAACTCTCCTGTTAAGTGAACATTCATAATGGAAACAGTCTAGAGTATCCTATTGTTTCTGGTCATGCCACACCATCTCTTTACATTGGTCTCTATTTGCAGATTTACCCAGCTGAGTGATTAACAAAAACAATAGGTAAAATATATTGTGTACAGCAGAACCAATGTATATATGTTGGCAAACAACTACTATGAGCTTAGTTTGACTTCTTAAGTAAAACTATTAATTACATGTTGTTGTGCTGCACATTGATGAATTTCTTTGTGGTAGAAGAATTGTGCACATTTCGCTTGATATTAAAGCCTTTTCTCTTTGATGGTGGTAGTTAAAAAACAAAGACAAAATATGACTGTCAGAACTGAAGTTTGTTTTTTTTTCCTGAGAAGACATAATTTATAAATTAGAAGCAGTATGTCTAAGCTAAGAATAAGCTGGCAGGTGGTCTTCTGAACTATGGTATGAATTTTGTCAAATACGATATGAAAAACATCATCTTTTCCCAGAAGAATGAGTGTTTTTTCTAGTTTCTTCACATCACTCAGAACCTGAGCCTGCAATCTTTATTCACTCATGAGTAATCTTTACTCACTGGAGTCAGTAGGACTGCTCCTGTGAATAAAGATTTCGGAGACTAAGCCTTTGGTTCACATTTAAGACTAAACCTAAGCCCATTTTGGCTTCAGCAGTTAGCCAGAATTCAGGTCCTGGAAGGGGTATTTCCATTAGGATGAGAAATCAATTATGTGGGCCAGGCCTATTCTAGGTATAATCTTGGTTATTTATAAAAAATGTACATAAAGTTCTGTTTGCCTGAACACAGTGGAAACAAACAGAAGCAGGCAATGTCCTTGCTCAGAAATCCCCACATCTGCCCCTCCAATGAGCTCTGTACTACAGAAGCTCTGTGTCTCTGCTTCCCCTCAGGGTCACTACCCATCCTGGCTGTCTGCCTCTGACACACTCAGGCTACATCTACATGTTTGTGAGTGTATAGGATTGTATGTGTACTTTTCTGCCATAACCCTCCTATTGTCCACATCTGTAGCCCTGAAGGACAATATAGTGTGGGAAAGCTAGCATGCATGAGGGGTGTGAGTATGTACATGACCCTGTACCTATTTCATAGTGCAATATGGACAGGAACAAGGGGTGTGTAATGAGTTACATGTATCAATAATCCTCCAGTGCCATTCCCATAATGCATTGAACCCTTTGCTGCCTGACCCTTACCCAAAGTTATAAAGGTTCCCCTCTCTCTCTCTCTCTCTCTCTCTCTCACACACACACACACACACACACACCATTGCCAGTGATAGTAGAGACCTGAACTGAGCATTGAAGATCAGTTCTTCCTTGAACTGTATTGATGAGCACTAGCAATCATGGATCATGTTCCAAGAGCTGCCTCCTGGTCTGTGGAGCATACCTGGATGCTGATCAGTATGTGGCCGAGTGCACTGTCCTCCATGACTTCGCCCATACCAGCAGGAACATACCGCTGTACCAGGAGATTGTGTGGAAGGTGAAGGAGGCAAGCACTCACCAGATTCCATCCCACCTCAGGATGCTGTGCTGAAGGGTGAACAACTCTACCAATCACTCCAGCAGGAGATCTAGTTGGACTGAGTGCTCTCCCGGGCTGAGAGTACTGAGTCTGAAATGACTCATGACCTCCTCCTCAAACCTGCTGTCCTCCTCATATGGTGGGACACCAATGAGTGGCAGGGTGAGGAGGCAGCCCGCACCTTGCAGGAAGTCCCGGAGGAAGCCCTGGGAGACCCGGAAGAAGAGGAGTACATTATTCTGTACTTCTACCTGGTGGACATGGTTGAGGACAGCCCCCTAAGGAGCCTGAAGATGACACTGAGCCACGGCAGGAAACAGATTCCAAAGCCATTAAGTTACAATAGTCCCACACACTCCCTGGAAATATCCCCTCTTGTTCCAATAATATATGCCTCAAGCTGGCTCCCCACCACACCACATGGTCCCCGAGCAAGGCAAGGCTGTAAAGCAGTTATTTAATTGAAGTCCCATGAACCACTGTGTCTGTGCATTCCTTGGCCAGCACTCTGAACAACGCTAGGCCCTGGGACCTGTGGACCAGTGAGGGAGGGATGGCTGAAGGAAGGGAGGGGCAGGTTCTGAAAGGTTTAACCTATGGAGCCTATGCCAGCATAGCCCCCAGTGTAGAGACAGCGATAGAAGACGTTTCTGTGCAGTGTAGGAACACCACCTCCTTGAATGATGTTAGCTATGCTGACAAAAGCACTCTTCTGTCAGAGCAGCTGCATCTACACTAGGGGTTTTGTTGGCATTTGTCAATCAGTGGTGTGTTTTTCACACCCTTGATCAACATAGCAAAGCAATAAGTTTTAAGTGTAGATCTAGCCACAGTCTGCAACTGATATTTTAGCCCCTGAATTTCAACAAGGGAAACCCCTGTTAATATTTCTAGGTTTTGCTCTAGTTTGCTATTATCTTGGACAGTCACCATCTTTGTTTGCAGTTACATACAGTTTTTACTATAGAGAGAGCCTTGAAAGCCTCCAAGAGTGCTCGTCCCACCCATTGGTTTTAACAAGGTCGGTGTCCTCTAGGTGGCAGCCCATAAAGCGCTATTCATTCTATGAAGTCTGGTTGGGTTTAGGTGTATTACGTAATAATGATCCAATAGGGCAATGATAATCTAATACCTCAGTTGAGCTCGCCAAAAAAGCGTGTATAATATTTAGTTATTCACAAAAGGCCTAATCCAATTATTTAAAGACTTCCATTGATTAGGGTTGTGCCCTGAATTCAGAAAAGTGAGCATGTAGTAGTTTAAACTTACTGCGTTGTTTGGCATTTCCCATTCTAAAGTACCAGAGAAACATTCTCTGAGCAGGTATTACTTATTTTTGTGAATATGCGTCGTTTAGCCAGATATACCACTATACTCTGCTTAAAAGAAGTGTCAGTTTCATAATATATAATATAACATAATATAAAATATAATGGTATATAATAGTGTTAAGATCCAGGAATAAGAACAGAAGAATCCATTTAATGTCAAGCAGGAATGCACATGGATATTGATGAATACTGCTTTACCACCCAGTCAGCCAATCCTGGTGCTGTTGCAAGATTAAGATTAAGATGTTACTGTCTTTGAGGAACAGTGCCGTTGATTAACAGCCAAAGGTGTGGCCTGCTTTCCATGCCCTACTCCACAATCCTATGTTCTAGGAAGACAAGTAAAATGGTTGGTGGTGGTTTTCAGACAATCACTATAAACTGGGCAACATTTAAAACATACCACAGCACCAAAAATCACCCTGGCCTGGTATTAATCCCAATTTAAGGTATGGAAACAGGCTTCCCTTAAAGCAAATACAGCCCTATCTAACACATCCCGATGCTGTAAATCCTAAAAAGTCCTGAGACCCAAATTTAAAAAATAAAACAAACCAAGGTGCTTTTTTCCATGGTTGCAGGTGATACGGAGAGTCCAGAGAATGTCTTTCTCAAATGTGTAGTTAAAACATCCTCCATCCATGAATTGGATCAAGTTTGACACTTTCTGGTTGTTAGCATTGCTCTTGTAGCCATGTTGGTCCTAAGATATGTGAGAAAAAAGGTGAGTGAGGTAATATCTTTGATTGGATCACCTTCTGTTGGTGAAAAACTCAGAGAAAAGCTTTTGAGCTCCACAGAGCTCTTCTTTGGGTTTGGGAAAGGTACTCAGAGCATCACAGCTAAATACAAGGTGGAACAAATCCTTGTGTTTTGCAGTCTGGTCAAATAAAAGATATTACTTCACCCACCTTGTCTCTCTTTCCTGGTTGTCAGGCTGAATATCCAAACTTTAAGAGTTTGAATGTACCTCTGTAGAAGTCGTCCCCTCGTTTTCTCTCCCCCCCCCCCCCCCCCCGCCATCCGAAGCAGTAAAATATTTGATTGGTGGATTTTTTAATCTTTGTTAATTTGAAGGTTTGCTTCTCGTTACCTTGCACTTTACTGCTGTTTCCTCTAAAACCCAATTTTAGCCTGGCTGACTTCAGTGTCTGAATCACAGTCTGAAGCTTTGCGGTTTGTTCCCAATTCCTGCAGCAGAAGATTGCACTTTAAATAGCTTTGTTGTTCCTCTATTTCGTCAAGGAGCTGAGTTAGGTTTCCTGATCTGTTGTTGGGTGCTTGTTCCTTGTGGTTGCACACGATGACGTTTCATGGTACAAAGTTCTTTTTGCTGCTTGTATTCTGTCTTGGTACTGATAAATTCAGGATTTAAAACAGAATAATATATCAGATCAGTGGCTTTACAATCTTTTATCTAAAAGTTTATTAAAATTACAGGTGGCTGAAATTTTTCATCCCCAGGTGTTTTGATGAAAAATTGCTTATCCCCCCTCCCCCATATATGAATTTTAAATGAACATTTCAATTTCTTTCAAAAAATTCTATTTTGGAATGAAAAAGTTGAGGATTTTTTTAAAGGGATCTCTCCCCTTTCTTTCAATGCCCACCCAACCCCCCTGCACCAACACATATACAAACACACACACTCCTTTTCTAGTGGCAAAACAGAACACCAAAAAAAGGTGTGGAGCAGGGGTAGGCAACCTATGGCACGCGTGCCGAAGGCGGCATGCGAGCTGATTTTCAGTGGCACTCACACTGCCCAGCTCCTGGCCACCAGTCCGGGGGACTCTGCATTTTAATTTAATTTTAAAGTAAGCTTCTTAAACATTTTAAAAACCTTATTTACTTTACATACAACAACAGTTTAGTTATATATTATAGACTTAGAGAAAGAGACCTTCTAAAAATGTTAAAATGTATTACTGGCACACGAAACCTTAAATTAGAGTGAATAAATGAAGACTCGGCACACCACTTCTGAAAGGTTGCCGACCCCTGGTGTGGAGAATGAAGAGGAGAAGGAGGGAAATCACCCAAACCAGAAAATATGAATGGAAAACTTGGGGAGGGAAAGCATTACCACAAAATATATTTAATGTGTTTCAATGAACTCTTGTTAAAATTAGCTGAAAGTATAATATTGTGGCATCAGTATCTCTGAGCTTTGTGTGGCACCTCTGCCCTCCTCTTGATATTTTTAGCACTACTTCTCCTTTTATGTCTTTCTGTTCTTCCCAGGTGAGGTTGCATTATAGGACAAAGTACCTTTCTCTGTGACTCTCCTGTTTTCCACTGCCCTTTAGTGGCTCTTGGCACTTTTCCTTGAAGCACTAAAATGAGTTTTACCGGTATCCAAGCTTCAGGCACCATACTGCCAGAAGTCTCTCATGACACTGGGGATCACAGGAGCTACAAAGAACTCTGAGTTCTTTTGAGAGGCATGATTATGCAGTGGTTGTCATGCTTTGTGTCTTTACGCTGTGTGTTTTCGTGCTACTAAGGGAGAGGTGAATGGGGAAAGAGTTAATGTCAGCTCTAGAGCCATGAGAACAGACAGAGTCATAGCAGCATACATTGCCTGGGGCCAGGCTCCCACTTGGCATCTCTGGTGTTGTTGCCTTTGCTAATCCCTTTTGGGTTGGCTGCATGTGGCTCCAGGGTAGAGTAAAAGGGTGGAGTGACCTTCCACCTCTGTTAGAGGTTGTTAGCTAAAGACAGTTAAAATGGCAGTACTGTTAATATTGCAATCATCCTGATAAAGGGATTGGAGGTCATACCTGAGACACTTGAGCTAATTGGGTGCTGTGGAATTCACAAAGGAGAGACCGATTAAAACCAGAATCACATGAACCCTCATTTAGATACCACTGCAGAATAGGCAGAGTGTTCTCTTTTGCTCAGAAAATGTTATTGAATTTTAAAAACAGTTATCAAACATGCATAGACAATATTGAAAAATTCAGTCACCGAATAATACATCTTCAAAAAGAAAAATGTGACCAGGATTATGTCCTGTTATAAGATATTTTCCATCACCAAATATGAAGAGCTCTTGCATTTTCTAGTCTAAAGTCTTATGGTCATTCCAATGTTATCTTGTATTGTCCCAATCCAGTAACAGTAAAAGCTGTTTTTTTCTTGTTTTGCCAATTAGTGCATGTTTGATAGGGAAGCTGGCTGTTGGTTAAAGCATGTTTCTGGGTTGTTTATCCCAAGATAATAGCCCGGGCTAACAAGATGCTGAGTTATCACATATGGAAAAATAATTCATAGTGAATTAAATATGAAAGAATGGAGTAAATCTTCTGACTCTCTCTCAAATATTTAGAGTTAGTTTTGTCTTATTTAAAGCCAGTTGGGTCAACAAAATTGCATAAAGATGGTTTGATATAACAGGTATATGTTTTTTTTAATCCTTCTCATGATGAAAATTATATGTTTGAACCTTATACATATCGTGAAAAGATAATTTCTGTATTAGAAAATACTGTTAGTTGATTACTGTTAACGTTGAGCTTTGACGACCAAAGTTATCCCTAGAGTAACTCCCCTGACTTCAGTGAATTTACATCAGGTATGAATTTTGTCCAGTGACTTTATGTGAGCAATCTAACTGGAATGTATGGCCCTTAAACCTGCTATGAATTCCACATGGAGCTGCACATTCTGTTCATAGCAGGACCAGGACCTAAAATTGTTGCTAAATTCATTGATAAGTGTCTCTTCAACCGGTCTTTCTGCACTGGTAAGAGGATTCAGAAATATATTTGAACCAGTGAGTATTCTCTACATCGAATATGTACAAATTTGCAAAAAAAAATCAATCTTACTGCTCTTTGGGGTTCTGATAGTGGTCATTCCACATTACAGTTATCTTCTGGATGACATAAATTCACCACTCCTTGTGAAGAATATTGAAGAAAAAAATTAAACTTTCTCTTACTGTAAGTGTATTATTTGGGGTTTATATATATTTAAATTTTGTCTGTTGCAAGTGCAATAACATGTCTGAAATAGAGAAAGTGATATTGTTATAAGAACATCTAGCAACCATTCAATATGCTAACTGGATTAGTCAGGTAAAGTTAATGGCTTGAAAATTCAATTTTCAATGGTACTTCATTTTTTCTTTTTTAAAGAAATTTCTTTTTGCAAGTACTTAAAGATGAACTTACTTTTAAATAATGGGACTAAATCTACCAGCGAGAGTACTATAAAGCCAACACGCTTGTGGGTATTAAATCATCTTTATGCAGTTTTTATGGTGTCCATTTGATGCAATGCAATGCAAAAAAACAAACAAACCCCAAACAAAACAAAATTGAGATCTGGAGACTTGAGACTAAGCCAGAAGATTTAAACATCCACTTTCCTATTTTATTTCATTTTTCCATGCTTTACTCCCATTGTAAATCATCTTTTCATAGGAAACATCAGATGACTCACATTTATTACTAATATTGAGGTGGCTCTTTTTTTTTAAAGACTGTCTGGGAGGATTTCAATAAGGAAACAGTTAAGGACTCAGCTGCATTCTCATATTTTAAAGGGCATGCAGTAAATTGAGAAGGAGAAAACTACAGCATGTTAATGGCATGTATTTATAGTATGGAGATTCTGCCTTACAGTATTTTCACTGTATTTCTGAGAATCTCTTCCATTAGTTATTGTATCTACAGAGTGAACATTTTTCTCTTTTTTTTTTTTTAGTGAAATGGCATTTTATTTTTAGATGAAAGACCCACTGAGCCCCATCTGCCAGAGTGGTGAAACCCAGCGGAACAGCAACAGCACATCCGAATAGGTAACACTGTTTGTCTAGAATTCAGCAAACTATTTCTCACAGCCAACCCATGACTTTGTGAATGGGGCAGCAGACAAGGGGTTATATGAACTCACGTACGTTGGAGCACAAACATGTCACAGCTGATTTTAATCCTTAAGCCACTTTTTGTTTTGAAGGTTCTTGTTTGATGCAAGTACCTAAATTTAGCCATATTTTTGTCAGCTAGAAACTATGTTACAGAAAAGAAGGCTAGCAAATCTCAGCAATGTCACACTTTATTAGTCATGCAAGCACTTAAAAGCAAGGTTAGACACAAAATTCCAGAGATTTGTGGTGGCAGTTCTTTAAAAATGCCACATTGAGCCTTTTAGGATTTGCCTCCTGAAACTGGACAAGTGATAGCATTCAATTTTATGAACAATGCAGCTTTTTTATGTTTGGAAAAAAGAATATTTAAATCCCAAAGAAAAGCTCAGCTGGTGATGCATGCTCCTTTTTGCTATGACATTGAGTCCATCACATTTTCTATCAAGTTCAAAGGAAGAAAAATTTTATTTTCTGATACTTTGCTATCTTACTTGGGTAACTTCTATAGACTGTCAATGCAGGTTGAGTTACACAAATAAGCTAAACTGAACCCTGGCATCAAGTTTTAAACATTCTTCCTCTATATTTTTTTAGTCTGGCTATCTGTCATTGTTGCATTGTTCTATTCATAATGTTAGAGGCCAGAAGACATGCTATGCTGTTAGACAGCAGTTTCAGATACTGCAGCTCTAAAAAGGAGCTTAAAAGCACAAAGCAGTTCTGTTGCTTCTATGTCACGGAAGGATGTATTAAAATAAATAAATAAAATAATAGCGCCATGTCTATCATTTTGAGTTGCCCACCATGGTGAGTGCAAAGGAGAATAGCTAATCAGATGTTTTTATTTTTTCTTTATCCTGTCCTGTCTTTTTAAGTTCTCTTAAGGTTACACAGAATTGATATTAGAGATTTAAAATCCCAAGCTCACCAAATATCTCCAGCCCCAATGTCCTTGAGCCTATTATTTCTTTCCATTACATAATGTGCTGCTATTTAACCAAAGAGAGGTAGTGAGCATGCTAACAAACAGCAATATAACAAATAGAATAAAAAGGGGGGGAGATAGCAATTGATATCAATTTTCTGCACTTCATAACTTCCAATTTATAAGGGAAGTTAAGGACATCAGGGAAAAATCTCTGGCTGGCAGGGCAAAGGACAATAGGGAGTTTTTAAACGATATTAGGAACAAAAGAAATCCTAGCAATGGTATAGACCCATGACTAGATGGAGATGATAAAACTGTTGTTAATGATGTAGAAAAGGCAGCAGTGTTCCATCAATATTTTTGTTCAGTATTTGGAAGGAAACAGGATGATGTACTGGAATTATGAGGATGATGAAGTACTTTGCAGCCCATTAGTAACTGAAAAGAATGTTAGACCACAGTGGGCTAACATTTTAAAATCAGCAGGCCCAGAAAGCTTGCACCAAAGAGTTCTCTCAGAAGATCTCGGGCCTGCTGATGTTAATTTGTAATCAACTTGGAATATCTGGGAAATTCCAGAAGACTCAAAGAGTGCTAATGTTGTGCCAATATTCTGAAAGGACAAGCAGGATGACCAGGGTAATTATACACTGGTTAACCTGACATCAGTCCTGGGCAAAATAATGGAAAAAAATATACAGGATTCAACTGATGCCAGTCAACATGGTTTTATGGAAAACAGATCTTGTCAAACCTGATTTCATTCTTTGATGAGATTGTGTTTGGTTGATAAAGGTAATTGTGTAGATGTAATATACATAGATTTTTGTAAGGTGTTTGACTTAATACTGCCTGACACTCTGATTAAAAAATTAGCACTATAGAATATTAATAGAGGACACATTAAATGGATTAAGTACCGGACTGATAAATCTTTAAAGGTAGTTGTCAATGGGGAATCATCACTGAATCGGGGTGTTTCTAGTGGGATTCTGCAGGGATCAGTAAGAGGCCTGATGCTATTGAGCATTTTTATCAATGATCTGGAATTAAGTATAAAATCACTGCTGATAAAACGTGCAGATGACACACAGATTGGTTGAATGGTTAATAATAAAGAGTACAGAGGATGATCTGCCTCTCTCAGTAAATTGGGCCTATTTACATTTGGTTGTATTAAAACACATTTGGTTTGACGTTTAAACATCTAGGAACAAGGAATGCAGGCCAAACCTACAGAAAGGGGGACTGTATCCTGGATAGCTGCAGCTCTGAAAAGGCTTTAGGGGTTATATTGGACAAATAACTGAACGTGAGCTCCAGTGTGATGCTGTGGCAAAAAGAACTAATGCAATTATTGGATATATAAACAGGGAAGTAGAGAGGTGATTTTTACTTCTCTATACGACATTAGTGAGACAATATTAGAATACTGCATCCAGTACTGGTGACCACACTTTTAAAAAATATTGAAAAATTGGAGCAGGTGCAAAGAAGAGGCACAAAAACTGTGCATCTGGAGAAAACAACTTACAACGAGAGACTTAGGGCTTGTCTACACAGCAAGTTAGTGCATGGCAAGCCAGGGTGTGACTCTACAGTGCACTAGCTTGCTGTACCCTCACGGGACATGTGGAACCTGTAATAGCACACTGAAAGTTCCTATAGAAGTACATCAAACCACACAGCTGAACTTGTAGTGTGCTGAAGCAGGGTCCACAAGGCCATTTTCACTATATTGGAACAATACGTTGGGATGACAAGGAGAGCCACAAAATGTAAAGCCATGCACATGGAGGACAAAATGAACAATATAAAAGCTATAAATACAGATCAGGACATGGGAATAAAGAACTTGTCAACGGTAACTAAATTATGATGACACTGGGCCAAATTCATGAATATCGAACAATGAAATTCAATTTTTTTTACCCCTTCCCCAGTGATAGAACTAAGGCTTCCACTTTCACATAGTATTCTGTTCCAAAAACTGCAACTATGAAACATCAGCATCAGAGAATTGCACTTAACGTGGTTCCCAGTAACAGATTTACAAAGGCAGCACAATGTGAAGTTGTAGGGAATTGAAGCCTTGAGGCAGTTATCAGCATCCCTTGATCCCTACCTGGTTACAGAACCTCATCTTTCTGTGCCAAATCCCATTAGGATACCCCAAAATGACAGATGGCTGTGCCTAGCTGCCATTCGGCACAGATGTGATCCCAGTTTTTGGATAAACAATAGAGCTTGTATGTAGTAACCTAAATTTTCCTGGCATAAATGTAATGAATGCCATGATACAAGTAATGCAGGTGGTTAGTTGTCTGTTTGGGGGGCTTTTTTATATTGTGAATCAGGGCTTTTGTACATGAGAAAGTTATCTCATTATAAGGTAATGTGTGAATTTTAAACCCCCATAGTTAAAGCAGTTTAACCCCCTGTGTAGATACTCTTACTTTGGCATGAGTGACTTCTTTTTTCCAATTTAGCTTATGTCACTTTTGGAAGCAATTTAAACTAAGCTGCCAAAAGCCATTCATATTCTAGAATAAGAATGTCCACACAGGTACTCTTACCAGTATTATTATAACTGGTGAAACTTTTCCATGTAGACAAGCCCTCAATTTTTTTTTTAAAAATTATTCAACTAATTGTTAGTAAATGTTTCATCATGTTGTAAATATAGGGTTCTTAAAAATATGGCAAACTGGCCCAGCTAGTGTGCAATAATCTAGTCTTCTCCATCATACAGTTGATAAATAGTGGATGTTAATACAAAATAATCATTGACTACACCATGGTCAAAGTGCCTTGCTGTTATAGGATCGTATTGTGACTCTTAACCATGGCTCTGGCTGGGGATCAGGGTGGACCTGTGTGATGTCAGCAGGAGCACTACAGAGGGATTGTGCCTTCTTCATACCTCACTTTCTTGGAGTCTTTTACCCCAGGGCATTAGCAATGGATGGTTCCTATGATTGGAAGGGTGCAAGGTCTGTGATTTATGGCTGGAGGACACTTCATACTTTCTCTGCTTACCTTTTACATCCACCCAGCTGCCAACCACAATCTGGCTACTGTGTGGTATTTGCCCACTTTCTAATGGCAAGTGCTTGTAGTAGAGCTTATTCTGTAAGGGGACAAATACACACTTAAGAGCACATGGCCCAGACTCTCAAAGTGACCAGTGATTTTGGGTGTTCAAGCTGAAACACCTTAAAGGGACTTCCTTTTCCAAAAATGCTGAACCACTTGACCTCTGAAAATCAGACCTCTTTAAGGTGTCTCAGCTTGTACACACAAAATCACTAGTCACTTTGAAAATTTAGGCCAAATGTGACTATTCATCAAAACACAAAATATTGTGCATGTGTTATACATGTATCTTATTTTTGCATTTGATGTTCAAATGGAACTCACCTGTTTCTAGTATCTAGTTGTGAATCCTGTTTAACTGCAGAAGTAAAGCTCTTCATTTTACTCTCAAAAAGATAATGCACAGCTTACACAGGTAGCATACAAACTCAGAATGCATGCAACAAATAAATGAGAAGAGTTGTTTTCAGAAATACAGTTTGCTACAGAATTAAGATGGAAAAGTTGTGCTTTCTGGGAAAGATGAGAAATATTATTTCTTAAGGGAATTGACAAAGGAGCCCTGCTGTTATTGAAGATGATGGAAATTTTCAGTCAATTCAGTGGGGAAGAATTAGGTCCTAAATAAGATACTGAAAACAGTACTCAATGAATCCCAGTAGTGGCTGACTGTGCTAGGGGACCAAACTTTAATATTTCCCCTCCAGTACAATATGGGGAAATGATAATTTCTTAGCTCAGCACAGAAATACTTACCAATTGATTTCTGCAGCTCTGTTGTGAACAGTTGGACATACTTGTTAACTTTCAAATAAGTCAAATAAACCTCCCATTTACCAAAGCAACCATTTCTGGACTTCACTCCTTTTGAAAAGGAAGAATGTAGAACCATGCTACCAGCCAATGTACATGGCCAAAATTGTAGTTGTGGGCTCTGCTGATGAAGTATTTGGGTCCAATCCCGCTCCAAAATGAAATAATACAGGAAAACTTGAAGGACTGTGCATTGTAATATACTTAAAAAACAAAAAACAAAATAGAACAAACTTTGTTTTGCGTTGTCATTGTCCCTATATGTAGTGCACTTCAGGCTGTGCATGTGTTCCATGCATCCAGGCCAGAGATTTTTCCCTTGAGGTGTCTGTCTGGTCTGCACATGCACACCTGCTTGCATCATGCTCTGCACTGAGGGAATAAAGGGGGTTGCCGGACCACCACCAGCTTAGTTTTTTCTTACTGCTTGTAGTCTAGGATGGAGTGTTGACTTCTTCCGCCTTTCTCTGTAAATAATTTTTAAAAGTCTTTTTTAAAGTTCATAGTAAGCTATTTTTTTGGTAGAGTGAGTTAGGAGATAGTTTTAGGGATTCGATTCCCTACTTTTGGAAACCCTCTCGCCAGGCCAGGGAGCTGTTGCTGTTAACTCCCTTCCCCAACCTTCCTATGATTGCAGGAGAGCATATCAAGGATCTTCAACTTCAAAAATTGCATGAAGTAACCCAAACCTTTCACGATCATGGACTTCCATGAAACCTGCTTGTCTTGCCTGGGGAAAACTCACATCCCTTCTAGGTTCAGTATCTGCAGGTTTTTCCTGAGTAGGACTAAGCAGTCCAGGGAGTTTGGGCTCTAAAATTTCTTCATGGAGAAAGACATGAAGGCAAGAACAACCTCTGACTGGGGAGACACCCCTGTATGTTGGCCTGAAGGAAGTAAGAGTGGCCCTTTTTTGGTCCTGGATAGCTCAATTCCTACACTCCCACCACTGGCTCTGAGAGACTCAGGAGAACAGAGACAGGGCAAATATACTATTCCCATAAGGACAAGAGGGAAGGCTCCCCATCCAAGCCCTCTAAAAGGAACAGAAATACCCATCTCCTACGAAGTCATGCTCCAAGGCGGGACCATCTGGTTCCAGGAAGAGCCGGAGTGGGACTTCTTTGAAGGGCAAAACCACTCTCCAGTACCATGGACTGTTTCTGCAGAACCAAAACCTTCACTGGTACCACCGGATCCAGCGCTCTCTACAAGCTATGGAAATAACTCAACATTGGCTTGCTTCCTGGCTCCAGAACACTTTCTATTACTCCTGGAACCAGAGTCACCTTTCCTTTCAAGACTTCAGTGTCTGGTCCCAGGACTTCAGCCAGTACCGGTATCACTACAGTACTCCACTCTGCTCCTGTCTACAAGTAAGGGTCAAGCCAGACTGTCACTGGTACTGTCAATGAGTAGAGACAAGTCTTCACCACCTCCTCGGATACCAGTGGCTTCTCCACTAGATCTGGGCTCTGAATAGTCAAAGTCGGAACAGGTCTGTAACAGACACCCACTCCCAAACTATCCCCCAGGGAGCACCTAGAGGGGATTGAGCCCAGATGGGACATCAGGAGTCTCCAGGGTATTTCACTACTCTCATTCAAGAGAATATCCCCCTCTACAGCCAGTAGTACCCATCACCCTGGGGCCCTGCAGTGAGGGGAATATGAGATTCCACAGTGGCAGTACTGGGCCTTGAAGATCCTCAAGACTACTGCCCAATATGCCCACCTTGTAACACAAGGAACTCAAGCAGATCTAGGGCTCCAAGAGTAGAGGAGGGACGTCTTCAGCCTCCTAAAGAGGCCCAACTTCAGCAGCATTAGCAGACAAGCAACAGGAACAAGAGGAATCTATGCTTGTGACCTCTTCTCTTTTTCCCCAGATGAGGTTGAGGTTCCAGCTTCCCCACCATGCCTTGGTGATCCTAAAGCCTTCAGAGTCACTTCAGATCCCCATGGAAGCGGTTCAGGAGGCACCATGCAAACTGCTGGATATCTTGCATAGCTTGGCTCTGAGTATAGTAGCACTTCCTAGTGATGTGGCTATCCTCAAACCTGCCAGGGCCCACTGGCAGACACCTGCCATGATCCCACCAGTATCTATGTGGACTGAAAAGATGTATCTTGTACCAGCAAAAAGGTTGGAGTACTATTCGCTCACCCACCTCCCAAAGCATTGGTAGTGTCAGTGGCCACCGAGCATAGCAGACGGAGACAACTCAAGGCCATGCCACATAAGAAAGGCATTTTTCTCAGCCTCCCTGCAGTTTCAAGTCTCAAACTGCTAAGCTCTGATGGCCAAGTATGATTTTATCATCTGACAGATTGGCTGGCTTTGCCAATCAGGTGCCCCAGTATGTTAGAGACTAGTTCCAGGCCCTGACTGATGAAAGAAATCTGGCGATGAAATCAACACTTCATACTGGCTTGGACATAGCAGACATGGTGGCAAGGTCCATGCTGACTGCTGGTGTGATGAGACTTTCATTGTGACACTCCTTTTTGGGAATCTCTAAGGAGGTTCAAGCTGGCAGAGGACCTTCCATTTGAGTGTGATGCTCTGTTCACTGCAAAGACGGATGAGTGTCTCCACTCATAAAGAGACTTCCAAGCCACATTGCAATCGCTGGGTATTTACACACCTTCACTCAAGAAGAAATCCAGTAAGCCGCAATTTAGATGACCAGCCCTTACATACTTTTTATCTTCAGCAACAGTATGATCCACCATGTTAGCATCAAAGGACAAACAGGGTGCATGAGGTCAACAATCTTTCACTTCCCAACCACTACCACTCTCAAAACCAGCATTTTCATTGGACCTTTGAGAACCACACACAATTTGTCCCTCTGGATCTGTACAACCCCTATGGTATTTCCCCTCCGATTGAAGGCTGAATTTCCAACTACCTATTTGCCTGGATGCAAACCATGTTGAACAGATAGGGTACACCATCCAGTTTTCTTCCATCCCCAGTCCCCACCCCCTGTCCTCCTTCAGGGACCCATTTCACAAGAGGATTATCCTGCAGGAGGTAGAGGTTCTCCTTGAACTGGAAGCAATAAAACTAGAATCTCCCGCAGCAACAGAAATGGGTTTATACTTGAAGTACTTCCTCATCTCCAAGAGGACAGGGAGATAGAGACCCATTCTGGACCTCATGGAACTGAACAGTTTCATCCGCTGTGTAGCATTCAGAATGGTGACCTGCCATCCATCCATAGAGCCAGACAATTGGTTCACAGCTGTCTGTCTCAAAGATGCCTACTTTCATGTGGACATTCATCCAGCACACAGGAGATTTCTAAGATTTGTGGTGGGCCCCTTTGGGCTCTGAGTGGTGCTAAAAGCATTTACCAATGTGCTGTTAGTGGTGGCAACTCACTTTCATTGACAAGGGACAATAGCTTTATTTAGCTGATTGGCTCCTGAAGAGACAATCACACCAAGAAACAAGAGAAGCAACCACTGTACTTCTAGATCGCTTTGAGATATTGGGTCTCAGAGTGAACCTAGAGAATTCCACCCTGGAACCCTCACAGTGAATTGAATGTATTGGGGGAAGGCTGGATACTGTAACGGCCAGGGCATACTTACCAGACAACTGCTTCCTTTCCATCATTGGGCTTATAAAGTGAATCCATACAAGCTGTAGTTTCTGTACTGACCTGCATGGCACTTCAGGGTTATATAGCCCCAAGTACTTATGTGACACTGTTTGCGAAGCTTCACCTGAGATGTCTACAAGCCTAGTTGTGGATTATCTATACTCTAGCAAACATAGTCTTGACTTGCAAGTTTCTAATTCCCCAAAGGGTCTTAGCCTCCCTTACTTGGTGGGAGGACAGAGGAAAGGTATATGTGGGGGCACTGTTCAACTTCCCAGTTCCAACAAAGACTATAACCACAGATGCTTCCCTCTTAGGGTGAGGAGCATGCATGGAGGGACAAGTTGCCCAAAGAAAGTGGTCCCCTCAGAAGTCTATGCTTCACATCAATGTGTAGGAGCTAAGAGCTGTCCGATTGGTCTGTAAACAATTCCCTCTTGCATCTGCAGCCAGTCAATCCAGGTGCTATCATGGCGTCTATTATATCAACAAGTACAGAAGAGCACGCTCTTCACAGCTCTGCACGGAGGCTGTCGCACTTTGGAACTGATACATTCTCATTTAGGTTACCCTGACTCCTACCAAGGGTGTACAACACCTTGGCAGATTATCTGAGCAGACATTTCTCCACAGAACACAAGTGAGCGCTGTACAGTCCAACTCTCCAGGAGGTGTTTCAGGTGTGGTATCTCCCATCCACAGATCTCTTCATGTCCCATGTGAACATGTGCAAGAAGTTTTGCTCCAGGAGGGTTGCAGCCCAGCCTCTCTGGGTGATGTGTTTCTCATGCAATGGTCAGGAGCTTTGCAACACCCATTTCCCCAAATTACCTTATTACTTCAACTGTTGAGGAAAATAAGATAAGACAAAGTGCAAATTATCCTTATAGCACCAGGCTGGGCCCCCACAATTCTGGTACACTATGCTTCTGCAACCAACCTCCCCTCTGCCTTCCTTTGATACATCAACTATTAACTCAGGACCAATGATGGACTTGCCACCCGAACCAAGCCATGCTTCACCTGACGACATGGTATTTGGATGGATGTCAGAGATAGAAAAGGTCTGTTCAGCTGATATCCGGGTTATCCTGAGAAGCAGTAAGAAATGTTACGAAAAAAAGTGCAAAAGATTTGTTTTGATGTGACCAGTGAGGAAGCTCTCCTTTTATGGGCAAAAATTCCAGATGTACTACTAGACTACCTCTTTCTCTTAAAATCTTGGGGGCTGCCTAGTAGTTCCCTCAGGCTACACGTGGCAGCCATCCATGTGTTTCATCTACCAGTAGACACCTACTCTGTATTTTCCTACCCTGTCAGTGCCCACTTCTTGAAGGTATGATTCAAGTCTTCCTTCTGGTGGCAAAGTCTGTACCAGCCAGGGACTTGAACCTTGTTTTAGCAACCCTGACTAAGTCACTTTTCAAGCCTCTGGCATCCTGCCCTCTACGTCTCTCTATGAAGGGACAATACGAATGTCTACACTTGTAGACAAGTTATTACAAGGGGAGTGACCTATCTCTTTGGTTTTTCAGAGGAGTAATCTAGGAAAACAAAATTACAAGGGAATCTGGAAACATTGCCTCAAACTGTCAAATTCAATACATTGCTGATATTTTAAAATCTATGATGAGTGCCACAATATCATGCTGATATTGCTGGTAGAGTACAGTATATAATCAAGGTTGTTACATGTGAGTATAGCAAAGTTCTCATCAGGCAGTACAAAGATAAAATACCCATTAAGAAGAACTTAAAAATCTAAAGCCCCTGTTCTGCAATGTGTTCTGTACAAGTTAATGACTTACTTGTGGTCCTGTTTGGTCGTATAAATGGACCATAAATTCATGGCAAGATTGGGCCATAAAAAACAAGTGATATATAAAGGATGTCAAAGGGTACAATCAAACTTAGTATTTATACAAATGTGCACAATTTCTGTTTCTTGTTGCTTTTTTGAAGGAAGAGAAGGCAGTGGACGGGAGTGTTACAATAATGCAAGACTGGAGCCTTCAAGGGCTGGGATGGGAATGTTGGTGTCCTAGCAGAGTGAAAAGGACAATCTTACAAATGTTATGGAGCAAGAAGCAGCAAGATTTGAATTTTGGTTCCCCAGATACTCAGATAGTTTACTCCACTTCTGCTGTGTCCCCCTTTGGGGGTAGGTTATGAAATGATATAAGGTATATGCAAATCTGTGCCATATATCTGAAAAACAAAATAAAAGAAAATCTATTGATCTGTCCCTCCCTACTATGTAGATCAGCATCATGCTTGTAGTATGAATACATACACACAACATACCAGAATTCTGGGACACAATGGACAAGCATAAACCAGCCATCTGTGATGTCCAAGAAATGCAGCGGGGAATGGGAGGGGAGAGAGAGAGAGTTTGAAATCACATAGGTGTGGAATGCTCTTTGACCCCTAATGTTTGGAATAAAGGAGCACATAAAACTTGCCCATATATTTAGTTACCTTTAAAAACAAAAAACAAAAAAACCACCTTGCTGGTCATGTTGAACTCATACTCTCCTTAATGTTACAACAGCACAAAATATCTTTAGAGCCATGTAAAACGTTTTGTATTTGATTTCCAGCCTGGTTGGAATCCCAGCCTCACTTTTGGTGACTGCTATTTCGCAGGCACAAATTAGCATTTATTGAGCTAGCTATCTGAAATACAGGCTCCGACAGATAGCTGAAAGGTATATAAACTGCACCCACAACTATTTACTTATGCACAGTGCAGGCTCCAGAAGGGAGGCTAGGCTTTTTAAATTTGATCTCACATGTGTCAAGTAGAAGAAACAGAGGCAAACTGCTTCCTGACTTTTTAAAAAATACAGAGCAGTTTCAAGTTTCACAGTAATGAAACACAGCACACACACTTTAATAGCCATCCTGCTTAACAAAATGACTCCAAAGCAAGAGTATAGTGAGGAGCAGCAGAAATATAATGCCTTTTTAAAAAAAGCAGCTGGCTCTTATTGACGTGATCCACTGCACTCAGACTCATAAGAGAGAGAACTTGAACACAGGAAAATCTCTGACCTACAATTTGAAGAAAATGTTGGGGTTGTAGTGGAAAAAACTTGGCTTATTAGCTTTATTAATTGGAATACTTAGGTTGTTTAGATTGAGCATTTTAAAGTGTTGTTTTGTTGCTTGTTATTAAAACTTGGCCATGTAATTTAAAGAAGTTTGTGGATGATTTCCTGGCCTCTGATGGGATTATCCTGTCTAGATATTCTTAAATCAGCCCTGCCAAAGTAAACTTAGTTTGGGGTTTCTTCCAATACTTGTAAAGCATAATTTTTGGTTGTTGGAATGCACCAGGTTTGACCAAGAGTCAGGTATTTTAAAAACATTTCCCCAAAACTTCCAGAATTGTGTTTAACCACCCCACCCTCCTACAAGGTATTGCTTTCTCCCGCATATTGTTCTACTTTGTTAAAACCTCCAGTTTACTTTTTGGGAATTAAGTATCCAAACACTTCCAGCAAATGGTTACAGTTTTGATTAGCCTCAAACGCCACCAAATTTGGATCCAGACTCAGATTCTGAAAACCTCAAATTGTGAAGCTCTTCAGAGCTGGAGTTGTGAATGGCCCAATCTAAACTATTTTTTCCCTTAAATGTTAAAGCAAATGAATTGAATACTCTGTCCTGTAATCCTTTTTGGTGAGCATACATACACACCCCTACTACATGGTTATCACAAACTAAGAAGAGCATTTTTTGTGAGCGCCTGTTTACAAGATAATACTGCATGTCACAGCATCACAGTTATCAGCTACACAGCTCATTTCAGCTATACTTGACTCGTCACCATGTTATCCGAAAGCTTCTGAACTGACATGGCTTTTTTGTAGGAGGCCTTTTACAAGTATAAAGCAATTCAGAAATATTTTTAATTCTGTCATTTGAACCAAACTGAAGTACTTAAAAAATGTTGAACCCTGTCTATGGATGATTTTTACCCAGCTACGAAGTATTTCATGCTTAGAGCATGCATCATACTGAAACTTTTAGGTTAATATACTTGTAATGTATTTTCAATACATGTATGCAGTACAAGCATTCTGAGCTGCCAACAGATGGTGCTGGTGTGACTTACACTTATCTTGCCCAATATGCAAATCTAGCTTCAGGCAAAGGGTTTTAGGGCTTACCTCTGTGCACATAGTTATGAAGCATCATGAATTGATAGCAGGAGATTGTTGTTAGGATTTTGTCAGGTTTTTAAGGGATTTCAGATAGCTGTGTTGTGCCCAGAGAAAAGTGCTAGAAAGCAGGTAGGGTTAGTATTGGGAATGGCCTGAGGGGTTTTGATCCTAGGAGAAGCATAAGCACATATATCTAGAAACCCAGTATGTGCTCTCGCTGAATATCACTAGTTTTCCTCTATCTCTACACACCCTTAATTTCCTCTAGCCTTCTCTTCCCTACCTGCGACCACCCTAATGCACCAGGGAATTTGCCACAGCGTACCTATCTGTGTGGCTTTTGGGTCTCTGGTGATTCCCCTGCATGAATGAGGAAGCCAGGGGATGGAGTTTTCAAAACCTAAAGTGGAGGTTTTGGGAGTAGATGGCACCCTGCAGAGACAGGTGTGTTAGAGTGTGGGGCCTATATAGCTGCACTGGTCTAAGGGTGCCACAGGTAAGCGTAGCCTGTTAAATCATCCAGACTTTGTGTTTGGAGCTACAGGGAGAAGGATTGGGTGGGACAAAGGGGAGAAGACTGTGACACCCATGTCACTCAGTGGAATCTTAGCCCAGTAATTCATTTATACATATGTAGCTTCACTCCAGAAATTAGTTACCAATGGCAGTACCGAGTCTCATGGGAGTTGTACTTGTTCTGTAGCTGCACAGTGCAGCTAAGTTGGAACTTTGGTACTGTCATGAACACTGACAACAGGAAGGGAAGATGCTTGTAACTTTAGCATGCTTTTTCCTCCGCTATTGTCCTGTTCAGTTTCATATGGCTCTGATACACATGGTAGTTGTATCTTGATGCTACCTTTAGTAAAATAATCTACAGAAAAGCTTGAGGGTGAATAACTCCCATCCATCATTGGATAGTATCTTACTATACCATTCATTAGAGTGGTTAGATAGTATTGGGTATTAATTCCAAAAGTACTGTGAGAAAAATGCATTAATTTATTTAATCCATCAGAAAGTATCATTTATGGGAGTTCTCTTTGCAATTAAAAAAACCTTCAACCCATTACAATTGTTATATTTACATGTTTTATATATTTTAAAAAAATATTTGATTTTGGTGCAATTGATCAGAATGAATAGAAGGAGAGATGCATTTGTAGTCTTATTCTCTTTGAGATAAAATTGCTAAATGCATGAGTGATGATGTTTTTTGAAAGTGAATGTAGAGAACACTCTGAATTAAATATTCATGTTTAAGCTTTTATAGGCAATCCAAATAAAGCTTTTGTGTTTTTTTTCCACTAAACAAAGCAGGCTTAATTTTACTCAGCCAAATTTAACAGGTTTTGGCTCAGTAAGTACTAAACTGTGGTTTTATGGGGAAAAGTGCTAGTAGTCTATGATCTTAACTCTGTTGTACAACTCAGAAGGGCAGGGCCAAGATGGCTTAATCTGAGCTATGCACCTCTCAAGCTGCAGAGGTTATACTGCTGTACACCTTGCCCCCAAACTGCAACAGTCCCCAGTGGATCATCCAGCAGTCCAGGATAATTGAAATGCAGAGCACTCCAGTCACATACCCTTTCCTCCTCAGTAAAACTGGGCGGTGGTGATGACCCGCATAGGACTATTACCGTAGCTCTACACCAGGAAAATGCACCTGCACTAGGAATGTTCTTGGTTCCTGCCTTCCAAGAGGAGTGGCATCAAGAGCTCAGAATGCAGTCCTGAATCAGGGCCCGTATGTTAATTGCTTTCAAAATGGAACAGCAAATGGTAAACCTTCCTAGGAATACTGTTAGTTACAAGCATGGTTAACATAGTTAATTAATTACAAATGATGTATGCAATTATTACTGAGAAAAGGAACTTAAAAGCATAAAAACTAATGAGGAAAGGAACTAAAGGAGCACAAACTCCAAAGACATCAGTTATAGTTCTTCACTGATATTCTTCACATTAAATTGTGAATGTTTTTACCCAATAAATGTCTGACTTTCAGAAACATGCAGATATATGACTAGCTTGAAAAATCATACACAGGAAACAGATAGGAAGAGCCTTTCAATTTTTGTCTTCATGGTGCATATACCTTAATGATACCCTACTATGAGACAGAATGTTTGGTATCTGGTTGTGCTGAATTATTTGAATAAGCTGCGATCAAACAATGGTGGTTTATAATACAGGGGTATTTAGTTATAATTATAACTTTAATTATATTGAGGAATGGTACAAATGTCTTTCTCGCTTTCCTTCTTTTAAAATCTGAATGCCATTAAACATTTGAACCTGGATTGAAATTATAAAATCATCACAAAATTAATAAAACAAAGAAGCTTGTGATTTAAATATCTTTCACCCAACTTTTCTCGGGAGTGGTGGGTAATTTTCTACTTAAAAAACAAGTGAGAGTTGCTTGAATTTGAAAGTAATGAAGTTAAATTACCTTTTAGTACTCAATCATAATCAAACCTTGAATATCTGATAGCCTAGCCTCAGCAGCAAACGTGACTGTCTGAGTTTGCCTGAAATGTGCCTCACTTGTAGATTGTAGACCCTAGATCCATAAACTATAACATGCCATGAAAAAAATAATCAACCAGTTCAAAATGTTCAAAAATAATGAGTTAAGCCCCACAAAATCATGATTGGCTTAAATCATGTGATTTAAAAAGAAATGGGTTTGTTTATTTGCCTCTGTTATTTCAGGTTTAGGATTCAAGTTGTCAAGCTTTCTCCAGGACAGAAGGCCTAGAAACTTTTGTTTTAGATGAAAGCTGAGGGCAGGTCTACACTACCCACCTGAATCGGCGGGTAGAAATCGACCTGTCGGGGATCGATTTATCGCGTCCCGTCAGGACGCGACAATCGATCCCCGAATCGACGCTGTTACTCCACCAGCGAAGGTGGGAGTAAGAGCCGTCGACGGGAAGCCGCGGAGGTCGATTTTGCTGCCGTCCTCACAGCGGGGTAAGTCGGCTGCGATACGTCGAATTCAGCTACGCTATTCGCGTAGCTGAATTTGCGTATCTTAAATCGACCCCCCCCTGTAGTGAAGACGTAGTGAAGATTCTCTCTAATTACAGGACTCCAGTAGCTGGGGCTTCGAGAGACTCCAAATATCACACAACTCACAATAAAAACTGAGAGAGTTGGTAAACCACTTCAAATAATACTTTTGAGGGTAGTATATATATATATGTGTAACATTAAAATAAACTGCTCACAAAGTTACCCAGTTTTTGATTTTAATATAAAGCTAAATCTACTTTTATAAATATTCCGGTATGTCTTCATAATAGATCTGCCAGCCCTGAAAGAGCAACATCACACAATCCAGCTATATCTATAATTAGTTTTACTTGATTAATATAAAAGAGAAGCACAGTACAGAAAACCGGTGGTATTCTCTTCGCTGCTGTTAGGAGTGTGCTTGGATAGGAAGAAAGTGGATACACTGGTGGTACAGCTACACTGGAATGAGAGACCTGCAGCACGGCTGCCCCTGGCCTGGGTCAGCTGACTTGGGATCATGGGGCTCGGACTGTGGGTCTAAACATTGCTGTGTAGACGTTTGGGCTCTGAGGCCTCCCCCGATGTGGGGTTCTAGACCCTGGGCTCCAGCCCAAGCCCAAATGTCTACACTGCAATTAAACATCTCCATAGCCCAAACCCCACAAGCCCAAGTCAGTTGACACAGGGCACTTATGGGTGTTTAATTGCAGTGTTGGCATCCGAAAGTGAACAAAACCACCAAAAACTTGAAGGTCATTATAACTAGTAATACCAAATACACATGTAGGGTGAAATTCACCTCTGAGAAGAAGGGGCACACTCAGGGCCTATGCACCACTTAATTTCCATGTAAATATTCAAATTAGGATTTCATATTTTTTTTTTAAGTTGCATTAAAAAGACTAGGGATCTTAATTTTCTTCTCATCCATAAGATGGCAGTTAGCAGGAAAGGCTCAGTGTCCAAATTGAAAGACTGCTTGCGTGTTTGCATATTCTAAAGGTGCAGCTTTGGTTGGTTTGTTATTTATTTATTGCCCAGTGTGCTAAGAACACCATACGAGCAAATAAAGAAACAAGGTCACTGTTGTAAGGAGTTTACAAGCTAAACTGACAATGAACATGGGATAAGAACTGATAGGATTTTTTTCTTGCAGAAAATTTCAACTTTTTGGCAAAAAATGGAAGTATTTTGGCTGTAAACTGTAATATTTCAGCTGAGAGCCAAAATAGTTCAATTTGGAAATGCTGCCGCAGTGCCTCCTGTGAACTGTACTTGAGGCACTTCATATTCCCCTAGGTCTTCTACATGCTGGGATTCCTGGTCGGTCTGTATCTCCCAAGATGCACTATGGTCTCTCATCTTGGTGAAAGGAAGCAGTGTATCATGGGATAACCAATCCAACTGGGGGATCTGACCCATAGAAGAGAATGGGGACATGAGGAAACCAAACTACAACTCCCATGAGGCACTGCTGTGGCATTTCCAAATCAAAATATTTGTTGTTGGGCATTCAGTTTTTTCATGACAAATTGAAACTTTCCTTGGAAACAAGATACTTCTATTGAACAAATTTGGTCAAAAACAGTTATCTGACAAAACAATTTTGACAGAAAAGTTTTGGTAATGGGATGTTATGTGGGATGCAACAAAAGCAAGCTGATCCAGATGTGGAGATTGGAAAGTATTTTTTTTTACTTATTTAAAAATGTAATGTGTTGTAAAGTCTTCCTCACCATGTGAGTGGAGTTAATAGGCTTTATGGAAATATATTGGAATGATTAGGACGAAGAGTTATCATACCACTTGGATGGAGCAAAGGGGCTAGGTGAGGGGTCGGCAACGTTCGGCACGCGGCTCGCCAGGGTAAGCACCCTAGCGGGCCGGGCCAGTTTATTTACCTGCTGACGCGGCAGGTTCGGCCGATCGCGGCCCCCACTGGCCGCGGTTCGCCGTCCCGGGCCAATGGGGGCGGCGGGAAGCGGCGCGGGCTGAGGGATGTGCTGGCCGCGGCTTCCCGCCACCCCCATTGGCCCGGGACGGCGAACCGCGGCCAGTGGGGGCCGCGAT